>NC_090687.1:5777653-6077653 GCF_013368605.1 Nyctibius grandis
GTGTGAAAACGTTGAAGGAAGAGACAAAAAGTATAACAGTACGTATTTAAAAGAAATGATTGCAATCTTTTGATACTCTTACAAGCAGAGAAAAAAAACCACTAAAACGTTAATTCAAAAAGTCTTTTCTGAAAAATGGACAAAAAAATTCTCAAGTTCATAGAGAAAATGAATATATGCGAGATAGTAAGGATAACAACAATACAATCCCTGAATGCCTGAAAATCTTCATGGTTTAAAAGGCATCCCAATTTTCTCCAAAGGTGGTGGCATCTACCCAGTCGTCCATAGCTAATTTTACACGGAATGCAAAACGTAATTTAAATAGGACGGTGCATTAAACTTCAACTATTTCTGATGTAGCTCTCAAACTACAAACCTATCTTTCTTCTATTTTAATTTTAAAGTAAGTTAGCAAACACTTCCTTCTTAATCCCCCGAGACTATCTATACAGTGACACAAATGCACAAATTTATGACAGTAACATAAATGCTCCTCCGAAGTAACGTGCAACATTAAGTGAAATTGTTTCCTGGAAAGATATTATAGGTATCTATATTTTATTTGCCATCTTAAACATATCTGGGTCTTTATGACCTTATTTTAAAAATGTATTTCCTTTTTACATTTCCTGGTGCAAATGGACTGCATAAATAAGCAATGTGCTATGAGGCTTCAGACTAGCCGATAAACCCTTTCAATTTTCATGCCAGCTTCTTCTTTTGTAATTCAAATCTGGCTGAAAACTGGCAGCTCTGAAAACTGAAACAAGCACTGCCACAAATACCTTGTAATGCTATCGACCTTGTCTGCCCATGCAGTGAGAAAGGGGGATGCATATGTGTCTGCAGTCATCCAGATAACACAACTCATTTTTTTGGGGGGATAACAGCAGCCAGCCCCGGACTGTGCACCAAAAGCAGTCATTACCAGGCAAGCTGGAGAATAAGTCTCTTCAAAATACACAGCGCATTTAAAAACCATATACAGGGCTCAGCCACTGCTTTCATTACCAATTTTAATTTAGCTCCTTCAGTTTGCCAGCCAGATAAACTCTTTAGTGCTGTTTTTTAATCTATTTGCCACATTTTATGTTTAAGATTATAGTAATACGGGACAGGAGAAGGAATCACTTTTGGAGGAAATAAAGAAATAGATCCGCTTATCAGCGCCCATCAGAAAGTTCATTAATCAGCCAGGCTTTGTGCCCCCTAAATTGAAAGGTTAAATAATCCTCTCAGGAATATTTCTCGGCACCACCGCCAATTGTCCGGAGAGAAGCTGCCATTCACAGCGCTCTGGATCGGTGACAGGGTATTTTACCACTGTTTGGACCCCAAACAATGATGGACAAATGGCCCGGCTTACAAAGAAACCTTTTAGTACAAGGATGGAGAAAGGACCACAAGCTTTGAAGTGGGGTGGGGGAGGTGGGCGCGCGGGGAAGGGGCAGGGGAGGAGGAGGAGGAGGAGACTCGTGCATGGGGACACGTATATTTTATTCGAATGTTTATTAGGAGGCTCGGCAGACGCTGTTATATACGCGCCTGGGCGTACACACGCGGGGCGCGGGCGGGCGGGCACCATACGCGCGCACGCTCGCCGCGCTGAGCGTATGCATGCTTACACATACATTAATCTGAACACAAACATTTGCAAAGCCTGTAGAATCGGAAGACGAACAGAACTAGAGCATGGTTATATTTATTAGCTAATACACCGGGGAGCCCAACAAACCCCAAGGTTTTAATTTTTACTGTCATTCTAGATGATTTACAGCTTCCTTTCTCTCTCCTTCTCTCTTTCTTTAACCTTTATGTCGTCTGCTAATCACCTTCCACCACCAGACGCAGAAGGAGGAAGTACCACGTTTGAAATAACTTTCTTGGGGGAGCATTCTTAACAGATATTTACTTAGAGGTGATTTCTGCTCACAGCTAAAATTGAAGTAAACAGAAAAAATACAGTGCTGCTGGAGGACAGGAGATGCCAGAAGAGTGGTGCCTCAGTTTGTTAGGAGTGAGTTTTGCTGGGGTACATTCTAAACAAACAATAATTCAAACGGGTTTTTTTAAACTTCTTAGCATCTAGGCTTCAATCTGCAGCACCCTTTACTGACGGACAATTTTACAGTTTCCTTACATAACCAACATGTTAACTGTGCATGTTAATGTTTATCAATTTCCTCATAATTTTTAATGTATTCTCCACTTAAGAGCATCATATATATTCAGTAACACCATAGTTATTTTTACCTAGCTTTGTAACGAGTGACATTCATCCAGAATATGTCCTTGAAGAAAGGTCTGACAGCCTATACACAACCATTAACACACAAAAGCTTCTCCACATCCTTCTTGCACATCTATTTTTTTAAATGAGTCTCAATCCCATGAAGTTTTTACTTTAATATGACTTGGGACTTTCTGCATAGTCTACAGCATCTAAAAATGGATCACAAGACTTCAGATTTCTCCTCTCTCACATCACGTAAATATGCCATTGATCAAAACTGTTTTCTCCAAACCAACTTTTGAGTATCTCAGTGCTATTATTTTCCCTCTTTCCCCCCCTCACACCATCACGAGAAAAGCAGAATTAATTTAACCAGGGTCTCATCTGCCATCAAAATAAGTCAGTCAGAAACTGGGTATCACGTGCAACGCCAGTGCAATTAATTTTAAAGCAGAGGATATTTCAGGGTTATCACATAGTCCACAGAAATCCCTCAGTGCTTGTGTACGCGCGTGCACAGGCACTCGCCACTCAATTTTTTAAGTGCCGAAGGAAGTTACAAAAATACCTTAGAAACAGAATTAACTGCATTGTCAACAAACAACACCAAAGTCCTTTCTGTTAGCTACAAGATGAGCGGTTCCTACAGGCAGAGAAACTGTAAGTCTGAGGGGAGGGGAGGAAAAAAAGGAAGAAGAGGAAAAGACGACGAGCGGCTTTTGGAGTCGGTGCTGACTCTGAGAAACTTTGAACCCCGGCAGTGACCGTCCATTTCTTGCAACTACATCACCGGGTCTACTGTAAAAATAAAACCCCTTTCTGTAAAGGCTGCCCCCTCCTACCTCTGCAGAGCCAAAGCCTCTGCCCTGCACCTGCCCGCGGTGCCGCGCAGGGCAGCACCGCTGCTGCACCGCCGAGGCACCGGGGAGCGACCGGCGAGGGGGGCCCCACCAGGCCACATAGTAAAACACTTAACGAGGCAGCAAGTAAAAGTTTATCAGCTTCTGGCGGAGGCGAGAAGACCAGCCAAGGCAGCGGTGTCATGGCCTGCTGCGACGCGAGGTGCTGCAGGACCGGTGAAGTACGGGGGTGGCTGTTTGTGCCCGTTTCAGTCATGCTTAGGGCTGCCGGAGGGTGTTTGTCAAATGCTACTTTAATCCAAAATTAACGTTCAAACATATGTTAAAACTGGGGGCCCAGTTGCACTCCCTTCTGCGGGATGCCTCCTTCCTTTGCCATACGTGGGTACTACAGCACGTACGCACGTATCGTGCACACCACGCGCTGCTCGGAGACTTCTCCAGGTCTGTGGTAAAACAGTACCTACTCACGGCACACAGCTCTGTGCTACTCACCACTTTATACGGGCCTCTGGCTCCTTTTAATTCCCTTTGCGCTTGATATTTCAAAATATGGAATCAAAATCAGGATAATTCTGTCACAGGGACGGTAACTTCCCTATTCACATGACAACAAGATGTATTAATATTATCGACGTGATAGACCATCTCAGAATTAAATCAGTGAGGACTTTTAGGGAATCCTAACCCGTAGATTATTAACATCATCAAGCACAACTTGAGAAAGTTTAACCGGTTTGAGCTCCTGGCTGCTCCTAATACGTGGACCATTGACAAGAGGAGCTAGCAGCTCTGGCAGAGCCCTGGACGATCACACAGGCTGCTGCCAGCGCAGAGCTCCCCAGACTGCCGTTGCTAAACACCTGTGGTGTTTTAACATGCAAAGCATTTGTGTGATAAAACCCAACAGTTTCAGTACTACTAAAGCACGTAATTTACAAGCAGCTACTGAGTGGACATTTGACAAGCAAAATGCTGTTCCTAGTTAGGATATACATGCAAACAGCTCACAAGGATTTACTCTCTACTGACTTATTACTGCATTTTTTCCAAAATACAATACAAAAATGCACCAAAATACATTTTACGCTACCTACGTGAAAGTGTAATTTTTATATGTTTTGAAATGTCTGCTAGATCACAGATGATTTTTTGTTTCTTATGGAATTTTGAAACCGATTCTAAGTTCTAACAAAACTGAGAAAAAACACCTTCATATCAAGTTCAGAGGAATAATTTTCAGAAAAATAGGAACTTTATTACAAATATTCACACACAGAATTTACTGCAGAAATACTTCATTTTTTTTTCTCATATAAAAGCCTGTTTTTAAAATGCATGGGAAATCTCATTCTAGCTTGAAAATTCTATTTTCCTTATTCAGATGGTTAACACTTGAAACAGTAAAAAATAGTTGAAGGATGGTATAGGTTCACCTTTTCAAACTAAAGGAAAGAGAAGTGAACATTTCTACCAAATCTGTAAGCATTAAAGAAAAGATCATCTTAATCTTTTTGCTTACAAGAAGTGAGGTCATGTATATGATGGGGAGATACTTCAGCAATTAATCTTGCCACGATTATCCTGTTTTCTGTTTAATTCACCAGCTGCCCAGCAGTTTTGGTGCGTTACAAAAATACGTATCACAACAGCTTTAGCGTACGTTGGGCAAAGGAGGAATGCACATGGCTGTTCCTGTGCTGAGGACAGAGTAACTCCTGCCCACAAGTTTGTGTGGGAGGGAGCAGCTCTCTCCGGTTGTGAGCGCATCCCACCACCAAGATTGCTGGCACAGCTCTTGAAAAATGTCACGTCCCGCACAGAGAGCTTCCTGGGCACGCAGGGTTAGCTAACCACAGACTTGAACATTCAAAATACTGAAATATATTAATTTTCATCCCGTTTTAATTTCCATCCTCTGCTCTTCTTCTCCTTTTCCCATTTAAAGGCCAGGCCAAAAGGTATTGCTTTTACAAAAAACACAGAGCTCCCTGAACAACAGTAATGTGTGTACTGAAGTCAGGGATTCTCTGAAGGATGCCGCTTCCCAAAGACAAACACTTTGAGGAGGTTATTAGGAACCCCAAAATCAGGGAAATGGAAATTAACTGGTTCAGTCAGCCGAGCTTTCTATTTTCCCCCAGTCCCAGGCTGCTTCCAGAAATATATCAAAATGCAATTTCTGGGCAAGACGTAACCAGCCTTTAACCCTCGATTTAAAAGCACCTTTTATTTTATTTTCTGGGGAGGCAGATGGGGAAAAGCATGAGACAAACGTTAGCGAAAGCAGGCGTGATTTGTACCCTGCTTACACGATTAAGGTCAGTGGCAGCTGATGCCTGTGCTGCTGGGAGGTGACAGAGCCCACCCAAAACGGGCTCCCAGGGCTGTGCGGGAGCCCGCAGCTCCCTGGTCCAGCCTGGTGAGAGCCAGATGCTGACCTGGGTAACGGCCACAGCCCCGGGCGTGCAGACAGGATCAGCCGGGGATCTGTCCTCTGCAGCGAGGAGGTACCCAGGCACCATCGCTCTTTCCCAGGAAAGAAAGTGCAAGTGCAAAGACAAGTCGGCGTTTTACAGATAACCGGTTTGAACTTTCTGTTTCAACTTCACCGACACACAACCGGCACCTGTAATTGGCCAGGGGTATTAGTTAAAACCTAACATTTTCATGAAAAGGAAAACTCTAAACAGTATTTTTTGTACATGTTACATATTTATATAAAGTTATTGAAGCTACTTCTTTTGCCTGTAATATTTTAAACGCGGTTTTAAAGCAAAAATTAGGAAAGAACTCTGTCTTGCGCGCCTTCTTACTGAAAGCTAAAGCATACGCTTTGTACTCATAAACTCACACTTATTTCAGGATCTGAAATTCTGTTTTCTGTAAAAAAAAATCCATCAGAAAGAATACTGTCTTTTGTGAAACACGACTTCTTCGCAATATAAACAAATTTTGGTTTTAGGTTTCTGCTGGCCTCAAAAATATTTGAAACTCGGAAGAGAATGATAATGCAGCACAAATTATAATTAGTAGGGGAAAATAAACAGAATATAAAATAAAATCCAAGAGACCCTCTAGACAGCACACAAACCACCTCTAACGTACTTATTTTCAGCAGAACAACTGTGCGGGGCAGGCAGTCATTTCAGAAGCATCTCTCCCACAGAACGGCGCTTACAAAGCGGTAGGGCTTGGGCTTGAACAATGCCAGTAGGTAACTTAAAACCAAAATATCTGCCACTCGGTGCCCAAGGTCTGCCCTACCTCCTCCCCTGGCTAAAGAGGCCAGCACGCCTTTTCAGAGCACATGAAACCTTCACGCGGCCAAGCACCAAAAAGGCACCTTTCCCCCGAGGGCAAGCGTGGGACGCCGTCACACTCCAGGTGCTCGTGCTTCCCCACAGCCCCGAGGCAGAGTCATCCTCACCCTAAATTCATACCCCCGGGAATTTGGTTGCCTGCCCTGTGAAATATCCCCCCGAATGGCTACGGAAATGTTGACACACAAGGGCCTGCGCCGTGACTCCAAAACACAAAAACATACGCTGTCTACAGCATAAACAAAGTGGTATTTTTACTAGAGTTCACGAAAACAACCTTAAAACACCCAGAGAGAAACTCGTCAAGTGCTGAAATATTTAACGCGGCGATCCCGTGCCCCGCAGCCTCGCGTCACGCCAAGGCCGCAGGAGCTGACGCCGCAGCCATGTTCAGGGCCGCGGCGGCCGCCCGGCCCTGCGCACGGGGAGGCCAGGCTTAATCTCCTCCTGAAAATACTTCTAAACCCATCCCTTCCCTCACCGCACAAAAACCTACAAAGCTTCTCGGGAAACCAAATGATCTCTCTGTCAAGCTTAAATATTTTTTTTTGCCAGAGCCATATTTTAAATCTGCTCTTTCTGAAAGTCACACGTTGAAGGGTAGAAACTGACTTTAAGCAACACTGCTTACGTTTTCATTTCAGAAAAAGTGGCAGGCCATGAGGAATTTTAATAATGCACACAAAGAAATCTGAGCGCAAAATTTAAACACAAAAGATTCATTGTCCCTCCATGTCTTTTACGCGCAGAGGCCAAAACAGGCAATTCCTGGTTCACCTTCTTTTATGTAAGTGGATTAAAAGTAAGATTAACAAACTGTCAAAAAGCATGTTAAATGATAGCTTCTGCAAGTTAAAAATTCTGATGGTTCTAAAACTCTGTTGGTGGCCATCTTGGCCTAGGAGCTTTAATATAAATGAGACTGGTGGAGGCAGGGGATGGGGGAAGGAGTCCTTACGGCCAGAGCAGTACAGGGGGAGGAAGAGGTTATTAAAAATGAGCAATCCCTACTGAAAGAAAACACCTAATCCGAGCAGGATTTGGTTTTTAACATATGCCTCTATACCGAGAAACACACTAGAAAAATTAAAATTTTGCTCTGCCCGTTTGAGGGATGGAATTTCATTACTCTGTAGATATTTACTGAAGAACATGCTAACACTTGCAACATTAATTCCTACTTGATTATTGTGTCCACATCTTGTTCCTGAGCTGGACTGGCTACATTCATTTTTGTACACCACGAGTCCCTCTGAACAATGAAGCACCGCAGCGTTCACAGGGAGATCTACGCAGCCAGCACGTATCCCATTTTATACCGAAATACCGAGGTGGCCATTTGCACGTCTTCTGGGTACCCCCGCCCGTACACCCGCGCAGCAGGGGCCTGAGCTAAGACTTCAGAGGGACTCAGAAGAAGCGCAGCTTCACGTCTGAAGCAAAACATGGGTCACTATGTGCTGAAAATAAATTTCCTCTTTATTCTCCAGTGATGTCATCTGTTGCGTGGAAATGGGACTGCTCACAGCAGCGCGGTGTCTGACCCCCGTTTCATCGGGTCACTCCAGCAGCAAAGCCAAAGCACGACCTACGGGAGGGGAGAGGGTCCCGAGGCCCCAACCGCCGCCTCGGGTACCAAACGCAAACAGCACCCTTCCACGGCGTGGTGCCCCATGGCAGGCTGGCTCCAGTCCTGCGCCACCCCGAGCCCCGGGCTGTTCACACGTACGGCAGTGCCCAGACCGAGGGAGAAGGGCTGTGCCCCGCAGACCCCACACTGGACCTCCAGGCCTGGCGTGCGGTGGGATTGCTCTTCTCCAGCGCGCAGACCTACTCAAAATGGGAGCTGCCACTGGGCACGCAGCTAGGCGATCGGAGGGAGACCAAACTCAGAGGGATGCTGTTGAATTTGTCTCAAGACTGAACTGCAAAACTGAGCCAAACCGGCCTCCGCTTGAGTACAAAATGTTTAATAAATGCCTCCACCTCTACAGCTGAAATCCGAAACGACACGAGAAAGGGAATGAAAAAGGGCCAAGCACTCTGAGGACAAAACGCACTGCTATGAGCACCCCCAGTACCCTTAAGGTGTGGGAAAACAGGATGTGATGGCATGTCCTTTGCAGCACACATCATATTTATCTGGAGCGTCTGGCAACTAGAAAGGCAAAGTTGTAAGCTGAACTTCCTAATAATCCAGAACAAAGAGCTTCACAAGACCCTCAAATGCGGCGTCTGTGAAAAAATTACACGTATTATTATTTACGTGGCAGTAGCTATGCTCAAAACTGTTTACCCTGGATCTGCAGACCAAGTCCTTGTGTTATTATTTCAATTGATAATAACCTGTTTGATAAATGTAAGTGGGTATCAAAACCAACCTATTTATCGCAAATAGATACCCATAGGAAGGAAAACCTAAAATACGTTTTGACAAATGTAATTTCCCTCTTCTGATACAGGAGAAATACAGAGAGAGCAGGCACAATGAAAATGATTTGTAAAAGTTTTAAATCACCATCTTAAAGAGGTTATTAAATATTATTTTAAACCTCAGTGGGAACTGGATTGTTCTGCTGACTATGATTGGTTTTTTGCAGAATAATTTTAGTTAACAGAGTTGAAAGAACAAGTTTAAAGAAACTAACTTCATCCAGTTATAAAGCTTTGATTATCATAGAGTCTTTAAATTTAAGCTTCATTGAATACAATATGATAATCTTTTTTCTATCAAAAGGCAAATTAAAATATTCCACTTATAATCCTTTTTGCCATTTCAACAGCTCATAAGATTGCTTGCGCTGGCAGTCTGTTTTGGTTGGAATAAGACATTTCTGCCCCTATAACAAATTATTTGTAATGTGCCAAAATTTGTCATCACAGCTAATGTAAACAAAAACCTACCACCACCCATAACAGCAGAATGGATTTATTATTTAGTCATTGTTCTAGTCAACCCACGTTTCTGTGCAGGGGCTACAAGAAGTCAATAGATGGCAGTCCATCTCTTAGGAAAGAGCCAGATAATGAATAAAATCACCAAAAGCTTCACAAAAGGGAAAGGTGGAAGGCCGTGTGGTTTTTCACAAGCATTCACAGTCATTAACTAAGAATACTTTATATAATGCAAAACGTTTAGACAAACTTCGTGATGGCTGTCTCTAAGCAACGTTGTAAAAACGGTCTTTTAGTACAAATCTGAATGCCTCGTTCTATTTGCACTATGTACCTGCATGTGTGACACTTGTGATCAATTTACCAAAATCAATTTAAATCTAGCGGTTGTGTCCGTGGCTAAAGCACAGGAAAAACTCACTGTAGCCTTAGTCTGTTTGCTAAAAATCAGGCAGCCTCTGCAGCACAGCAACAACCACAGGAGTACTTTTTTTTTTAAACTTCTATTATTTTTCTTTAAACAGTTATTGTGTTTGTACAGAAATATTTATTCTAAACTAGGAAAATTGTAAACTAGCTTCTATAGTGAAATACTACTATGCTAATATGAGAGATCTCGACTTTTTAGTTACAACTCCATAAATATACATAATATACCACATTCTAACAGCAGTTTTGATTCTGGCAAGAACACTATTTACTTCTGCTCTGCTTTGGGTGCAAAAGAAAATATTTAAATGGAATAATAAAAGCTGGGGCTCATACATTTAAACAATTCAGGTAATGCAGTTTCTTGAAGTATAACTTATTTTAAATATCAGGCATGTTGTTTTCCACACAAATTTTTAAACTCCAGGCTTAATCTGACTACTGATGTTAACTCTGAGTCAAAGTGAGTCTTCCCATGCAAAAAAAAATGGAGATGTGCAAAGCATTTCCCACATAGCAGAAATCTGGATTATTTGCAGATAATTTGCAGTTCACTGCAAAATAAAAAATTATTTATCAGTAGCTAGGGTCTGACTCCACGTCAATTTATCTTTGCGTGCCCGTATTTGACCACATTCCAAAATGTCCCTAAAATGCGCTAAAAATTTCCAAATGGCTACTTTTAATAATACACCTGTATTCATAACTACTATGTTTTCTAACAAGAGCTTGTTTAGACAAATGTTGTTAGCTTTATACTAAGTAAAGTGTAAACTCAGAACAGTTTCTACAAAATTCACAGATAAAATTTTCAACCTCAGATACCCCAAATTCTGCCCTAGTAACCACTTGGTCAGGTTTAAGCTCCCCCACACTTTTTTACAAAAAATAAATATTTTCTAAGTGTTGATTGCAACTCACTTTTTGAGGAATTTTCAATGGCAAGCAAGACTAAAATTAATTAAATCCTATACCTCATTAAAACCAGAACGCAACAGATTACTGCACCTAATATACCTATCTGATTATTAAGATTCCAAATATCATAAACGTTTCAGAAATCACTCTCACATGCACCCTTAGGGATTATAATGAAGGACAGGATTTACCTTTTCCCTTCAAGCAATTTTAAAAAAGCAGACAAAAATACTCAGCGAATGCACCTTTTGCCCATAACGTTTTTTTCAAAAGTCTATGCCAAATCTGTTTAAAATAAAAGTAAATCCTCAGAGATGGTGGAGGATTTCCAAACAGGTCTTTCTTTTAAAATCACCATGCAGAAAACACAAGCATGAAGTTTTAAGCACAGAATTTCTCCTAATCATTGAATTTAGAAGCAAAAAAAAAGAAAAAAGAGCATTCCACTGCCATGAAGAGGTAGAGGCAAGAAATTATGAAGCACATCCCGTTTATGCTCAAAAGAAAAAGCCCACACCAAGGACCCATAAAGAAAAGTGGTGGACAAACTTTTCTACTTTGTTTTGAACGGACAGCAGTGATTAATTATCTATTACATCTAAATACATACGAGGTTGATCTGGATAGCAACGGCAGCAAAGATTCAGATGAACAGCAAAAATCCTAATCGTTAAAGGTGTTTTTATGTATAATAATTTTATAAATGAATATATTCAAGTTTCGTGATACCAATCCACTGAATATTGTCTTAACCAGTGAAATACCGTTCCAGGTTTCAATATTAGCCAAATCTGTACACATTTTGTTTTACTTTTATATCTGTTTTACATACGAGGAAAAACCTTAAGTAATACACTGGTACAGTTCACAAAGTTTTACTTTCTTGTTTCAATGATTAACTAATGCAGCCCAAAGAATAAGCTATAGCTACATCCTTACCAATTAGAAATTATCTGCAAAAGTTCATAAAGTGTATTTCTCAAACTAACTTCTCCACTCTAGCTGAGATTTATTTTACTCATTTAAAAAGAAAGCTTTGTCACACACAGTGATTAATTACCAGCATCTGAGATATCTGAGATGGGATTATTGCTTCTGCTATGCATCTCAACTTAAAATTTAACCCTCTTTATATGTGTAAATGTAGTCATTGAGAGGAGAGAGTGCTGCAAGGCACTCATTTAAAGACTGCAGTATTAAAACAAAATCCTAAGTTCTAAAGATGTTTAGAAAACAGTGTTTCATTGCATTCTTCAGTTCAAAAACTCTTCAGATGTTTATTATCTTCTCGCAGAAGATGCTTGTCTATATTTTATGGTCAGCAGTTCACAGAAGAGTAAATAGGTTGGGTGTAGAAGAAAATAAAAAAGGTGTTTCTACTTACTGTTAGGTGATACTGCCTCCATATTTCTGGGCAAGCCTGGAAAATAAAAATATTGATCAGCTAGGAGCATGAAACAAGGTGCTTTACAGCCTGTTGGTTTTGGCATAACACAGTATCCACCGGTGTCGGTCACAGGAAAATAAGAAGCTTAACTGAAAGGGTCTGCATTTCAGCTTCAAAAACCTGGCTAGACAGTTTAATTGAATTTTACACTGGTTTAACACACTCCCTGCCATTGTCAGAAAGCCAGTAACAGTTTTCTCTCTCCCCTTCTTCTCTGAAGGTTAGAAGTTTGGGAGAGTAACGTCCTCTTAACCGTAATAAGTATTAATACTGCAAAACAAGCAGAAGTGAATTTAAACTCTACATTTTCTGACATTTTATATTTACATAATGTTTTGGAAATTAAATCACAAGGTACCTCCCTTTCATGGAGGAACAGAAATATTTTAGTATTTTTGTACGTATCTCTATCCTAATCAAAATATAATTGTTACATGTAATAACCGTCAGTAGCCTAATGTCAGATGAGTTGTAAACAACAAGCATAACAGATTGCTTTAATGTTTCTATTTTTACAATGGCTTGCTTGATTTTTTTTTTTTTTAAACTTGCCAGACTTGCACACAAACTTCTAAGTTCAGCCTATTGTAAAAAATTTTACAGAGTAGATTTGTGAATCACAGTAATAACACAATAGACTTGAGGAATACATAAGAGACAGGAAAGAGGAAAATGTGGATCTTCTTCTTTTAACAAAATCGGATTGTGCTAATGACCAAGGAGACAGAGGTTACTTTCTCAAGGGTTCTTAATATTTTTACAAAATTTACAATATTTCTGTGTTCTCCTGTGAGCCCCAAGCCACAAACAGACACAGATAGTGGTACTTTGTCTGTTAGCCATTTTAGTGTGCAAGAGAGGGTGCACACAGTTACTTCAATGGAGGTCTTTCACTTTTGTTTAAAACATTTATCCTTTTATTAAAACAGCTCCTTAATCATTTGAACAATTAGTAATTTGGTTTGCCAATCTCAATTTTCAGTATTTTAAGAAGAAATATTAGCTACTCCGTGGTTTCTACATAATGTGCTGCAGCTCTAATTTCAAACATTGAAGCCTCATGACTACTTGCAAATGAGTACTATTAACATTTCTTTAGATTTCGAATAAATTTTTCACTCATGCCTAAATTCTTGCCTTCTTTTATTCTGTCAGAGCATGTTAATTAAAAAAAAACCCACCAGCAACCAATATTAGCAACCGAATCTCTCAAAAAATAATCTAAGTTTTTGACCCGTCACCCTATGGCACATACAGTATGTTTTTCCCGGATGTGATGGAAATTATATTATTTATTATTCATTCCTCCAGTAACACCATTTTCTGGAGAAAAATCTACAATCTGTTCTGTGTAATGGTTCGACATTTCTCCTCTTACCCAAAGACTGCATGTAAATATTTGAGTTTTATATTAATATTCTATAAATAAAATGTGTGAAGCACATCACATTTCTAACAGAGGAACAGACCACAACATTTGACAGTTTGAACGCACTCGAGCTGCCTTCGAGTGCAAACAAAAGGATTTTCCTCCTTCACTAACTTACACGGGATTCAGAGGTGCTATATATAAACACTCTCTAGCGTATAAAAATACTGTATCAAAGACCTTGCCTCCTCCCTCAAACCTGTAAAAGGCTTCGACTGTACACGAGACTTTTGCTGGTTTAGCACAGGGGTAGCAGGCAGTTATTTATACATTAGTTCTGGATAGTTTTCGATTACCACAGTGTCCCCAGACTAATATGGTTGAAAAATCGCAATCAATGGGTTGTCATATACTGGCAAAATGCCACTCTGTGATATGACCTTTACTCACGCAGCAGCTATTTAATAATAATGATAAAAAAAATACTTTATTTTTGAATAATAGTTTGGTTGGGTTTTTTTTGCACTCTGGACACAAAGGCATCACTTATAGCAAAAATCTGTAACCAGAGTAGCGAACCGGAGTTGGCACAGCTCTTACCAAAGCACTGCAAGAGGCGCAGCCCCAACCCCTCAGCAGCGCTATAAAGAGGTAGGTTTTATCATCACCATCTTTAAGGATGTTTTGAGGCTGTGGGAAAACTTAAGGGAGATAGATAGGAAGAAGGTGGTAAGGGAAAACGGGCCAAGCATATTTCTTCATTCAGATGGTGATCTGGCGTAATACTTTTCATAGTCACAGCGATCACTTGCGAACTTCAGAAGTTGAGTACAACAGTCAAAAACGGATGCCTGGCTAAACAACAGCTTTTTAGAAATGGTGCTTTTAACTTGGAGCCCCATTACCTCGCATCAGCTCAGAGTTATTGTCTGTATCTTCTGTCACAGAATGACAAAAAACATAATTAACAATTACTACCGAATGCCGGCTTCTCAAATGAAGCAGAGAGGTTTGCTATGGAAGAGAGCATAACCAAATACAACCACCACCGAACCTGCCATTTTTCTTATTTATTTAAAAGTACTTAACCATGAATGGCCCTCGTTTAAAGAAAAGCCCTTGTGGTACACAAGTACGATGGCAGTGTGATGAACTACATTAAAATAAAATTGCATTTATTTCCTGCCCCAGTGGTCTGACCTTACTCGCATTCAGATGTACCAGCACAAAAGGTGCCTCCTCCCCAGAGCAGTGCCACGGCGGCACGGCTGCGGAGCGCACGGGCGAGGTGCGCTTCCCCACACCTCTGCTACCTCCACGCGCCTGTCGCCGCACAAGCGCCGGGCAATTAATTTTCCCAAATCCGTGCTGTTTTTGCTGCAGCCCACATTCGGTTGATCTGGAAGGGCGATTATTCACACCCGAGCCTGATCCGGCGAAGGTCGCCACACCAGATGAACCGGGGCTGGGCGCTGGCGCGTTTTGACCCGTATTGAATTTTATCAGGTGCTAATTATTGTTTTACCAGAACAACGGCTTAATGCATCTGTTGTTTAATTCCCACTTCCCTCTTCTCAAACGCGAACATCAAAGAAAATAAAACACTCAATCTCAAACAGCCCCTGACAGCAGAGCAGGACTCGAGTGCTCAATAGACGAGGCCCTTGCCACCAGTTCTCATATTTCCACAACAATGAGCAAACACAAAACCAGCACTGAGCGGCCTTCCCTCCTTTCCGCTCCCCTCGCCCGGCCGCCGGCCCGCGCCGCCGGGCCCTCGCGGCGGCCCTGCTGGGAGCGCGGCGCGGGGAGAGGATTAGCCTCGCTAACATGCGAGCGCCCGCGGAAGGGAAGGAAAAACCCCGCTACTGTATTTGGCGTATGAATAACCAAAATGCACGCGCTGACGGGAGACCGGGACGGGCCCGCGGCTCCCCGGGAGAAAATGTAGCTGTGATGAGTGACAGGGCTTTCAGGAAATATGTTCACAATCACAGACAGTGAAGGCCATGACCTAGATCGTTTAAGAGCTTGTCTTGTCAAATTATCAAAAGCTTCTTCCTCTCTGAATAAAGAGTGACATAAGTGAGTGTCAGAAAGCTGCAGGCTGACAAGCCAAGCATACAATAACAGCATGCACGTCACATACTTGCCGAACACCGCCACGGCTAGCGGCAAATCTTAATGAGAGCGCGGCTGGCCCAGGAGACTTGGGTCCCTGCTGGCACAGCTACTCATCTCGCGAAAATCCTTCAGCTCCCAGTCAGTTATGGTCTGACACGACGACTACAATTACTAAACACAACTTTTTAACAGAATCCTCTGGTGCTTTGTCAAAGTGGCGGCTGCTCGGAGCTGCCCTGCCGCAAGCCACCACAATAAAACAAAAGATTTGCCAAAAACACACACTTTTCATCAGCTCCGCATGGGAACTGCCGCGGGAAACACACAATGCTTCCCTTCAAAACCGCTCCCGCACGAGCAGATGTCGAGACCTCTCTCCGCACCGCCAGCGCAGACGGGGGAGAGCGGGCCGGGGTGGCGACCCGCTGGCGGCAGCCGGGCTCCCGGTGATGCTCACTTACGTTTGCCATCGGGTGGACATTGATGGGCCGCAGGCAGGAGAAACAGGGGACGCTGCTGGGGACAGAGGGAGGAGGGCAAACCCCCTCACTCTCTGCCCAGTGCCCAGGAGGGCCGAGGGCCGCGGTGACGCCGGCAGGAACGGGCCCCACTGGCTGCGAGGCCGCTGGCACGGCCCTGAGGACTTGCCCCGGTGCCTCCGGCCACATCCTGGCCTGCAGAGGCGGCCACATCCCCCGGGGCAAGCACCGGCACGGGTTCCGAGGATGACAAAGGCAGAAGGAACTCTTCTGGGAGAGAGGAGGCTCACGGCGGTCTGCACGGCCAGAAGAGGTGCCAGGACACACGGAGATGCCGGTTGAGGTGCCCGTCTGGCTCCTGGAAGGAGCGCTGCTTGCAGGGTGCCTGGGCTGTGCAGACACACATGTATCTGTACGCAACCGGGGCCAGCAGGCACAGCATGGCTGACGAGCGCTGGGGACCCGGGCACTGCTGGCTGCCCGCTGCCGGACGACCTCGGGATGTTCACCCAGCACCCGCACACTGTTTTTCCTGAAGTACACAAGGAGACACCGTCCTGCCTGCCACGTCTGCCTCCTCCCTGCCACATCACCCTGTTCACGAAGTTCTTCTCCTGCCCTTGCAGCTGGCAGGTGGGACTGCAGACTACAAGCCTCATGCCACCCACCCAACTGCCACTGAACCTGCAAAACACAGGACGTTCACAGCTTGGGGTTTTCAGCTTATACATATATAAGCATAAGCATATACACACACACAGATGTGTATAGATACCCATCTACATGTGCACACAACGTTGCATGGCACTGATGTGCTCTTTCCTAGGGGGAGCAGCAGATGGTCAAACAGAGCCAGACCTGAAACTTCTGAACAGCTCCGCTACCTGCTCCTCTGATGATCTTCCCAAGGAAAGCTCATGAGGTTCAGCTCCTTCCAACACCACTCCATCTAAGACAACCCCATACATTCTCCAAGCTGTTTCAGGGAACGTGACTGACCTAACAGATAGTAAGTGCATTTTCCTGAAAATGTTTTAAATACCTTTGAACATTTTCAAATCAAACTAGGCAAAGTACCTTGAGCTGCCTCATGTTCACTTCTGTACAAAGTGTGACCACGGAGAGTCACTCTGAAACAGACTGTGCACAGGAGCTTGTTCTGCATCCTTCGCGTCACAGTAAAAGCGAGTGAACTTTCTGGGAAAGATAAATTAAAACTTTTTTTGAGCATCCAAAGTATTTGATAACAACTCAAAAAAATCAGGGAATATATCAGTCTTTTTCCCAACACTGTATTAAGATCTGCTCTATGAAGGGTGCAGCAGTGTTCTCAGAGTATTCTGGAGAACTTTGGGGAACATGGGACTCATTTAGCCCCAGGCTCAGAGCAAAACCTGTGGTCTGCCACCAGAAACTTCCCAACAGGCAGACTGATACAGAACAGTCGCAGCAGCGGGGGCTTGGTGAAACACTTTTAGGTTTTTGATAAAATGCCCTGTGGAGGGCTCGTACGTCTTTACAGAAAGTAATTAGCAGAGGCACAGACATATGGACCTGTTACTATGATCAGTTTACACAGCCTGAAAACAATAATGACTACACTGTGTTGGACCACTTGCCCATGGTCGCTAGCTGTGGCCATAAGCCTCACGGAGCTTAAAAACAGGGCAAGCACGCATCCTTTCGCTGATGCTCTTCCACACAACTTTTTAAGACCAACAACTGCACAAACTGGGTGAGGTTTCTATGTGTTCAATAACCTTTGACGGATTTCTCTTCCATCTGCTCCCATCTCCTCTGGAACCAGAGCAGACTTTCTGCACCTACTGCATCCCCCGGTAAGGAGTCTCACAGGTCTGCTACCTATTGCACCAGGAGTCACCTCCTTCTGCTCTTCTGAACCTATCTCCTACTGCCTTCGTCAGATCCCCCTAATTCTTGCACTGGTAGAAATGATGAACGATTGATCCTTAACCACTGCCTCCCATCATGGATGATTTTGAAGCTCTTTACAGAGCCTTCCCTCTGCCATCTCGTCCAGGCCGAAGAGTTGTAGCTGATGGACACAGAAGAGAGGGACCAAAGGTGCACCTAGGTGTCCATTGCTTTCCTTCTGATTCCTAATGTTTCACCATTTTTTTTCCACAGCTTTTGAACACTGAACTGATTTTTTTGGGGATCATATCTCACAACTCTAAAATTTGAGTCCCAAATGGTAATGGTAAGTTCAGAGCCCACCAATCCATGTGCAAAGATGGGATTATTTTTCCCCGGGCATTTTACTTCACATTTATTGCCACTCAAGTTCATCTGCCACTTTGTTGCGCTCTCCCTCCGCTTCTTACAGTCCTTGGGCAGTTCTTCACAGTTGGCTCACAGCACTGACACTCTAAATAATTCAGTCTTCTCAGCAAATCTTGTCGCCCTATTGTTCACCCTTTTCCATGTCACACTAACATATCCTACCTTTATCCTCTTATTCCATGCCTGTTTAGTTTCCTTAAAAGCTTTTGGTCAGGAACTTTGTCAAACGCCTTTTGGAAATCGTAGACTATGTCAGCTGGATCATGTTTATACACATGCTTGTCGACCTTCTCCTTTGAAGAACTCTGAGACGTGGGATTTCCTGTACAAAAGCAACCTCGAGTCCCCCTCGTATATCATATTTATATATCCATTCCACCACGCCGCTGCTGTTGCAGTTTTTGGTAATCTGCTTGGTGTACACATCAGGCTGGCAGGCCTGGTTGCCCAGCTCTCTCTGGGACCCGTTTTAAACATTGTCATTGTATTTGCCACTCGGTTGCCCACCAGACACGAAGCAAAAGGTTACACACCGCCGTCACTAATCTGACTATTTCACCTTCCAGCTCCTCTGCAGCTTTTGGGTAATTGTTACCCAGTTCTGGTAGCAGGTCAGTATTCATAGGTTAGTAGCAACCCCAACACTCTTAAATTTCAGGGAGATTCTCTGATGATTCCCTGCACAAAGTATGATTTCAGTGTGGGAATGTCCCCGGTTTCTTCCACTATGAATGCCAGATGCCAAAAAAGTATTTTTAGGTTGTTAGCAATGGCCTTCTCTTGGCTGAGCATTCCTTTCATGTCTTGATCATCTGTTGGCCTTACAGGCTTCTTGCTCTGATGTGATAAAAGATTTACCATTGGCTTGGATTCCTTTGCAAATTGCCCCTTAAACTCCTTTTTAGCCCAGTTCTGCACTTTCACATTTAATCTGCCAGAGTTCATGATCCTTTCTGTTTTCTTCACTCGCACACAGACATCAGATTTTCAAAGGATACCTTCTCGCTTTTCATAACCTCTCTGACCCTGCTGCGTAGCCTCACAACCTTCCTCTTGCACTCTGCAGTTCTGCCATGCCATCTTTCTTTCTAAGGACGGGGCAGATGAGACCCTGCTCTTACACTCCAGCACA
This sequence comes from Nyctibius grandis, assembly GCF_013368605.1. Taxonomy (NCBI): domain Eukaryota; kingdom Metazoa; phylum Chordata; class Aves; order Nyctibiiformes; family Nyctibiidae; genus Nyctibius; species Nyctibius grandis. Next base: position 5,797,170 of record NC_090687.1, read on the forward strand.
GGTAGCCTCAAGAAGTGCAAGAGAACTGCCTGAAAGTTTCAAAGACAAACCTTTCTGATTTAAGGTGGACCTAAACGAGCAGAAAAAATACATGCTGTGACGTTCCTGATAATTGACACAACTCAGGTAGGATTTAAATTTTGGGATGATAGAGGACTCATAATTCTTTACAGAGGAGAAAATTACTTCACGAGAACTGGCTTCATAAAATGTGTGCAATAGAAAAGGTGGCAAGAGATGCAAAGAAAAGATACTTAAGATTACCGTTCTGTCTAACTGCTTACCAGAAAAGCGGTGAAGAAATACGCTGTTCACATTCTTTAAAGCAATGGTACTGTGAACACATGAGCTATAAGCAAAAGCACAGCTAGATGAGGAAGACCAAAAATTCCTAATGTTCAAACACCAAAGAAATACTAAACTCCCAAACGTGCTGGACATCATTTGCACATCCCACACATCACTGACTATGGTGAGCGGGTGACAAACTCTGTTTTCCTTCCCTAGCTCCCCATGTTCGGTGCGGCACCAGGCCGGGAGCAGGACGGACACACGGACAGCCCAACACACAGCCCCTCTCCCCCCGCCTGGAAAGGACACTCAGAAAGCACGTGGAGGGAAGTGTCATGCCTGACTGCCAAGCTACAGGGTCAAACCTCCACTGAAGCTCCGCTATTCCATGACTCTGTGATATGGGATTGCATATAACGACAGACGTCAGGGAACACAAGCTTCACCAGGTACAAGAGTGATTCAGAGAAACTTCTGTATTCAGTGACAGGGAGGAGAAGGCCTTCTCAGGATCTCTCTCATTTTTTGACCAAACAGAAGAAATAAAGGTAGGGAGGAGACGCTTGGAAAGATATTCAAATATTTATAAATTTCAAAGAACCCCAGCTTTTAGGGGAATCGGACAGGTGTATTTGGAAGACAAGCGTTTAAGCCGTATCTTTATATAGAAAATGAAGTAGGAATGTATGCTGATGTTACCACAGCTTGCCTTTCATCCTCACCTTCTTGTGTTTAATTTGAGGAAAAAAAAGGCATAAAAGGTTAATTGCTATGTACAGGACTGAATTTCTGGGGCATGTAAAACCATAATAATATCATACAAGGCTAAAAAAGATAAAAATATGTTTAATTGCACTTCATTTTTAATATCTGTTTTATTTTTGGTAGATCATATCAAACTCAAAAGCCTTCAAACTACTTCCATCTTTCTCTTCAGTCCTTACAGCATAACTGCCACTGCTACTGAAAAGCCACAGGGAAATAAAAGAAAGGACACAGCAAGTCTTCTACCTGTATTTATGAAATATGAGGACAAATCTTCACGTTACAGCCATACCTGAACCTCCTACTAAACTCAATTAAGTTAAGGGTCCTAGTGCAAAGTCATTACCTTCATCTACCTTATATTTTTAAAATTCAATTCAGCACTACCTACGTATGAATACGAGAAGTAAAGCCTATCTGGGAAGGGCTTTGTACACGCACACACAAGCACATAAATACAAGATCTTTCCAAGTGTAGTTTTCTAGTATCACTTAATCTCGTAAAGCAATAACATCATTGCAATATACTTCTGCCTGGTTGTACTATCACAGATCTTTAATGTTAAATATAGTTATTAACCTTGAAAATGTTGCTTGTTTTGCCAATCTCTTTTATTCTTCTACCAAACTTCCAATTGCTACAGCATTCAACACTTTCTTAAGAATATTAAAGAATGCTTTTGTATAAAAGTCTCCTTCAGAGGTGGAACATTCTTGCCAGAACAGCTCATCCCGCACTGAAACTTGACATGAAATTATTAATCCAGGAAGCAAAAATTTAAAACCAGTGGTGTCTAGCTTTGAGGTATACCGTACTTTAAAAAATAAAACAGAAGTTGCTGGTTTGTGAATTCTCTGCACTGTTATAAAAAAACCTTCTGTTTATATACACACACACACACACACACACACACGTATTTTGAAATACTGGCAGAAGCTTTTCCTTAGGCTACATGATGCTCGTAATAATTTTAAATGCTCCTGTTCAAAATCTTTAGATTTCTTTCCGAGCATGCAGTGGTGGTGCACGACACATTTGTCACATCCAGGATTCCTGGCAATTAGTACAGAACTGACCTGACCTACTGTGCGGTATCATAAAATCACAGAACAGCTTGGGTTGGAAGGGACCTCTGAAGATCATCTAGTTCCAAACCCCTGCAGGGGACACCTTCCACTACGTCCAACCTGACCTTGAACACTTCCAGGGACAGGCCATCCACAATTTCTCCGGGCAACCTGTCCCAGGGTCTCCCCACCCTCATCGTAAAACATTTCTTCTTCATATCTAATATAAATCTACCCTCTTTTCGCTTACAACCACTGCCCCTTCTCCTGTCACTACCAGCCATGGTATAAACCTCTCTCCATCTTTCTCACACCTACTAACTTTCACTAGCAGTAATAACAGCTTTGGGCAGACCGTCAAGAGCAAAACAGTTTCTACTTGTTTCAAAATGCATTCAGAACAATCGAAGAAATATTTTTAAGAAAGCAGATCACGCACTCAAGAGTATGTTTCCATAACGGTACCGTTTAAACGATAAAAGTATTGAGAAAAAAAGTCTCAGCCAAAGGAAGTCCCATGACCTTACCGCCCACCTAGTCTTCAGCGTGGGGAACACACCGTATCTGGATAACCTTTAACATACTCCAGTATTCTTACAGTACTTGAACATTTCTAATATTTCCATGCCTGGTTTTGTGCCAAAGTTACTCGTTCATTTATCCAAGACAACTCTGAATGCTCAATAAAATCTCATAGCAGAACACGTGTTTTCTGGGGCCTCCATCTCCCTATAAAATAAATGGAAACCCTTCTCCCATTGTGCTGCCCGGCCTGAAACAAGCAGTCAAGCATCTGGTGGGAAATAAACTGAACATTACATCTTTTCGAAGACATAAGGAGAGCTTCCATATTCCCACTTGACAGAACCATTTGTACTGTGAATGCAGACGCAAGCTTGCTCACACCTCTGAAACAGTATGGAGATTATTATTGGCACTAGATACTTTTTTCTCTCCAGTGCTCGTGACGTAGAGGCAGCGTGCCATAATATGAGTGGGAGTGACTGGTAACAGGACCAGAGTGCCCACACAACCTGTGTGAGCTAGGCTGGCCTAAGCAGAAGAAGCTGGGTTTTGAATGACAGTAGTGAAGATCAGTGTGGTTCTTGTCGGGTTAAGACAAGACATCAGTAGGTTCCAGATGTTAAATGTTTCTATCAGCATTTTTCTCTTAATAGAGGAGCACACAATTTTGCAACTGTTCCTCTACTTCACAAATCCTTACAGTATATATGTGATGGGCCTGTCCATAGGGATATGGAAGTAGAGAGACAATTAATTTCATCATTATCTTTCTTCTTGCATGTTCATAAATAATAGAGGACTCTACTGAAAAGCAGGCAGAAACTAAGCTAAGGCGTGTGTGTATGGTCGTAGACCTGCTTCCTTATAAGCTCAGGTCAGATAAAATTTTTATTCACCTGTACTTGCAGAAGAAAAAAGTGTACCATTTCCATTTCGTTTGTGAAGCACATCTGCAATATAAAATACAGCACAGTTATAAATGCTGTATAAAACCCATTTAGATGTTAGTTTAAACTTCTAATAATATTTTCATTGATGAATACGTGATCATAGTGAAAAAAACACATATCTGTAAGTCTTGGAGCATCAGGGTTATTCTTTACCTCTTGCTGGCAGGCTGCAGCATACCATGTCTCCTAATTTCAACATCCCTATACCTCCCATTCAAAAGAAACGAGGATGTTTTTCACCACCCTAACTAAACGGGACAAAACTAAACTAAAGAGTGTTTACAATGCTCCAATTTGTTTTCTTTGAACCACTCTTCAGGAAAACTGTGATACTGTTAGATAATGACTTACTACAACATTTCCATATGCTGATACAAATATGCACTATATAAAATCAAACAAAATATAAGAAGACCGTTGTGGTTGTAAATTCAATTTTTGTCAGATACAAAACCGATAATGACAGCTCTTTGCCATGGGCTATACTCACATCAGCGTAATGCCCCTTCATATCACAGCGATTGCAGTGTTTATTCCAATAGGCTTTCTCAAGACATTCCCTGAAATAGTGGCCAGGCAAACAGCAGTTCAAACAAAAACGTGCTGGGCAACTGTTTTGTAGGTGCCCTCTTCCTGCACACAGGCTACAAGGGGGAACTTTCTACGGAGAAATAAAAAAATAATTACGTCAAGTGAGAATGTTTCAAAAGATTAAAGAAAAGAAAAAAATCAAAAGAGGAAATGAAGAAGAAACCACCTCAAACAAACATTTACTGCTTACTAGGAATTGCAGAGATTATAAAAACAACAAAAGCGATGGCCTCTACAAAACAAACAGCTAATTTTGTATAGTAAACTGATCTTGCGCAAGCTACCCTTTCAACCGACCTTTCAACAAAATAATAAACCACCGAAGCAACGCTTTTCATGGCAAGCACAAAGGAGTATTAGAAACAACAGCTACATCTGCAAGTAACTAAAGTGTTGCATTTACCTTTGGAGTAGGACAGTTCTTGGACAAGTGACCCGGTGTGTCGCAGTTCCTACAGGTGACATTTTTGTCAGCGGTGTAGTACCGCATAGTGGTGTGCCTCACGCTCGCGTAGCTGGAGATCTGTGCGGGGGGAGACAAGAAGAGAAAAATGTATTTATCGTTTGGGATTCTGTGGTTTAGTGTTTGTTACAACTGGAAATTTGTAAAGGTCGCTGCTGGTAGAGTTCGGTTAGAAATCTGACTTTTTACACGTGCAATTTCCACATCCAGGCTTGAACTGGATAATTCTGTTACAGAGAAACCTGTATTGTCTAGGAGAAAAGTATTGTCTTGTTCAAACCTCCGCTTTGGGACATTCTTTTTTGCTGTTTAAAATTGCAGTTATGAAGTTTTGCTTTCCCTTGATCAGTCAAGACACTTTTACTCACTACAGTATTTCGTGATGAACTAGAATTTTTCCCATAAGACAAATATAACTAACATTAATTGCAAATGCAAGTTACATGTTCCCTTGCACACATTAAGGGAGACTTCTTGAACAAAGTACAATGGTATACAAGTCTAGACCAAATCTGCAATTTGCAATTGTAAAGAAAGATTTAAAAAGGAAAAAGGAGAAAAAAAGAGAAGCTGGAAACAACTCTCTCTCTCCAAGTGACCTCACACATACTTTCTCTGCAGGCAGACAGAATTGAAAATCGTATCTTCAACCTTAATTGCTCAGTAAACATCACAATTTTAAAAAACTGAAATATTGGACGACGGAAGAGGTACAAAACCACCAAATACCAAAAATACAAATATACCATTTCTCTTAAGGGAAAGAGTTTGTTAATGTCACCTGATGATGTAAGCTTTACTGAGCCTTGGAGAGAGAAATCGAAGAGGTCAGACCTTGCAGCTGAGGCTTACTCTTCCTGGATGCTACAGTACCTCGCACGAGTACTCCAGGTCACAGCCTACCCATACCAACTCCGAGCCGAGCCCAGCCTCTGGGGGTGCAGGACGGCCAACCAAACACCTGCGGCTCGTGGTGCCGCCTGTGGCAGCGGGATCCAGCTGCCACAAAACAATTACTAGTCTCTGAAGAGACTGGGAAAGAGGAGCTGAGTTCCTCCTCGCGGAGTCTGTGCAGGCACTCCGATTCCCGGCATCCCCTTCCCACGCTGCCCCTGTGCCTGCCCCAACAGGTGACCCTCTTCCGACTGCACAAGAGCTCAGGCTTCGCCCGCCTTTGGGAGGACACAGCTAAGGGTGCCTCACAAAAAATACAGGCGGATTTTTCAATCCCATTTATCTTGCTCCGCTCGTTAATAAATGCAAAAATAAAGAATTACGGAACAATTTGGTTGTCTGTTTTACCTCAAAGTCCTTATCAGAGACGGACCAGTCCACATCAACTTCTCCTGAAAAACAGAAATAAAATGAATTATATTTAATTTATATGAATATTTTTCTACAATATATTTGACATTATGATTACTGCACTTATTGAAACTGGTAATAGACTTTGAACATACCAAAGCCGAGAAACTAGTTCTACCTTCAGTAAAGGAAAGCTATCAACCTGCTTGGCACCAAACCTGATTCACCTTAAAATCAGCACACGTCCAGCTATCGGGTGGACTTTATTTGACACCATCCTCTTGTCCTGCCCTCAAGGGTATAAATTCAGGCAAGGATTTAATTTCTTCAGAGACAGGGGCTCTAAAACTTCTACTTCCAGCCATTGGTTTATCTCTGCCCGCACTCGTGAGGATGCCCTGCTCAAGTCCACAGGTTGCCAGAGTGGGAGCACGTGGAACAAGAAGTTAATGCACAGCATAAAATACACTATTCCTCCTTGCAAATCCGTAAACTCTGTGTCTTCAGCTCTCTGACTGCTGCAGGCCAAAATGACTTTATGCATAACTGCAGCAACTAGGGCTGTAAGCTAAGCAACTCTATTTCAAAACAGGGTTTGGTAATGTGCAATAAATCAGGACGACACACTAAATTATCAACTGTCACACCATAACCTTCTCACACACAGCCTTTGGACTGACAGAATTAAAAAAATAAAACAAAACAAAACATCAAAAAGGAAATAAAAGGCAATAAGCTAAAAGAATAGGGATGCAGAAACAGCTGTTTAAAAATTCTGCATGTCAACACTGTTTACTTCTCTCACTGTGCAAAGACAGCTGTACCACCACAGCATCTTTTTCATCATTAAGGGAGGTTTCATGTCAACAGAGGTGTTCACCTTACCTGTATTTTTACAGTAACCATTACAACTTGTGTGTAAATTAATCGTGTGTGTTTTAATGCAAAGAGTTCCATCACGTTCCCACAAACCAAATCTGAAGCATCGACGTGTGTCATTAACACAAATCACAACATCAAGATTTACAAACAGTAAAAAAAAAACCCAGTAAAAATTTATCCAACTGATTTTGGTTGTACAATTCACTTCCAGTAAAAGGCAGATGACTAGAAATTAAAATTATACCATCTACAATATAACGTCTAACCCTTCTTTTACTGAAAAAGTCAACAATTTCAGCTGAAGTGTGTAATGCAGTACCTGGGTACGTCACTGAAACGTTCAGTGGGTGCTTTAGAGCACAATACCTGCTTGCTGCTGCTCTTCATCCAAAAGTTGGGGCTGATACTCTCTGCTCTAACCTCCACAGCACTCTGAAATATTTTTATTTTCAACACTCGCTAATGCCAACAACGCTAACGACCATCACAGAGATATTAATAACGAATTAACTGGCCTATTTGTAAAGCCATTAGAGCGATGTGTCACACCTCAGTCACGGCACGCACAGCAACTGGCGCAGCCAGAGCTCAAGCACAAGTACCCAACAGATCCTTCACCCACGCGTCATTCAGGGCAAGGAGGGATCACCAGAGCGAGAGGTGGCACCACGCCTGCACCCCTGGGGACCGCTTCTCCCAGCCCCTCGGCTCCCAGCAGAGCAGCAGGAGGGACGGCATTGCGCCAGGTCTCCCCAGCCGAAGAGCCTCGTGCGTACGCCCAAGGGAAAACTCGGCCTTTTGGTGCCCAGTCATTAAAAGTAAAGAAGCGCGCTGACATATTTGAGTGCATTATTTATTACTTGGAAGCCTGCTAAGGCAGTTCATTCATAGAGGAAAAGATATTTGTAATTCAAAACTCTGCCCGGGCAATCAGTACCGCGAGTGCCGTGTTTCACAGAAATGCACGGGCAGAATGGTTGACAGGTTACAGATCAAAATTACCAGCAAATTAACTCCTGTCAATCATTAGGCATGTCCTTCCTGAGGACAAACCAACTAAGTTTCTCTTCTTCGCTGTCAAAATCCCCCGCTTCACAGGGGAAAACCATGATACAATGATTCAAATATTCCTAATGCCAGAAACTAAAACTGATCAAATCAGAAAAGAAAGGCGAGAGCTTTAATGCTGAATGAAATATTACAACAAAATCTCTCTTTACTAAATCCGTTTGGTGACCTGAACATTACACGCCTAATTCACAACAGAATGCTTTGTTTTTACTCATAATAAATTCTCCGGACTGAAATATGTAGGAAGAGTTATGCTTCTGCAACCAACGTGAAATCCTGCTTTGGAGAAACACAGAAAAATCTGCAACGATTTTTCTCATTGACCGCAGCATTTTGTCTGGCACTAAACCATGAAACAGATCACAAAACTCTGCTCGAGGTGACAAACACCCCCCTCGTCCCCACTTAGTGTCCTTGTTTGGATGAATTAACTGGTCCAACGGGCACTTCCAGTCTCGGGGTGGCTGTGGCCCCCCAGGCCGGCCTCTGGCCACCCTGCCTCGCGGCGGCCTCCGCTCATCCTCCAGTCGCCATGCCCACCAGCGCGTTCAAGACCCCTTTGTACCACGCTCTCCCTGGTCTGCAGCACCCAAAATCTTTGTTCTCACTCCTTAATACTCAGAGCCACGCAGGCGACGGGTCTGGGAGGGCAGATTTGGAGCAGCTCTTCCCCGAGGACACGGCGGTGGCTGGGCCCGCGGCCCTGGGGCGGCCGCACTCCCCAGCACCTCGGGGTGCCCGGGGACGGGGCTCTCCCGCCCCACGGCCCCAGCCTCGGGCCCCCTCCTGGGACTGAGACGGTGATTTTGGTCAAAGCACAGACGTAAAACACATATGCTAATCGCTGAAGGTTTCCGTATTTAGCAAAGGCTGGTACAATGAAACTCGCCACCTGGTATTTTGCAAGGCCAGGCCTGGACGACGTTAAAGCATTTCATCCTTTTTTCAGACAGACACACACGCAGAGGGTGGGTTTCTGCCTTAAGGAATGGGGCTATGAGTACTTTATTTCTACTCTTTACAGCATCTTAGGAAAGCATTAGTCTACAGACTATTCAGATAATCTTGGTCAAGACTTCCCTCTGTTTCTGTGAAGCAGTTGCACACACAAAACTTGCACTACTTACAGGGACCTGTGAGTTTTCAGAGTGTGTTAATAAAATCCTCCCAGAACATCTTCAACAAATTTGTGCTTTTATCCCTTCTCACCTTCGCTTGCTAAAAGCAATCTAGTTTTCCAAGATTATATTAATTTGCATACTTCAACTAAAAAAAATACAACTGACTTTGCCCCACAAACTTCTTGTTTTTACACTTTGAAGAAATGGTTCTCAAATTGCAGAAGAGGGAAGAAGAGAAGGGAAAGAAGAGGCCAGAAAAAAATGACAGACAGGATGCAAAATATATACCGTTTAGATGAAAATGGAAGCGCTGTGCAAGGTTCTTCTTTTGTAAAGTATTACTCCCTGGCTGTCCTGTGCCCCTACACAATAGGATGAATGGTAAGCAACAGCTTTGCTTTTATTTAAAGAAAAATTTTGAAAGATCATTGAGATTCGCACGTATCCCTCCACCAGCATGAAAATGTAAATTTCCGAGCGGCGCTCATGGTGAAGCCAGATTTAGGACCACTGTTCAGTGTGCATTCAAGCCTCCCCTCTTTCATCCCAGAAAGGGAGAGGAGGGGAGGAGGGAGAACGAGGACCAGCAGTCAAAACCTGAAATTGCCCGGAGGAACAATCCGTTTCCACAGAACAAAAAACTGACTTAGAATAAACAATAAACTGTTCAGCGGCGAGGATCGCCGCGGCCGAGCAGGCTGCCCAGCACGGCAGGGCACAGTCGGGCACGGATCCTGACCCCACCAAAAGCCACACTTTTATTTCGCTCATCAGAGCTGGGAGACAACACATCCCTGTTCTCCGTGCAAGTTCAGCCTGCCCTGCAAAGGTTCATTTCATCACCTCATTTAACAACGCACGTAGAGCCTGGACATTCAGCTTTGAAAATAAACCACTAAATTTTCTAAAAGTGAAGGCAAGCGGGGCCCCCCTTCTCCTTCTAATTGGAATATACACGCAGACATGTATTTTATTTAGTTTATTTTATGACCAATCCACTGAAACAGGCTGCTTCAAGCTGTGACAGTACGATATGTGGCCTGAAGGGCAAATACGTTTCAAAGCTGGGCTTTAAAAATTGGATTTTGACTGCTAATTAATATAGCACATTGCAGAATAGAGAACCCTAATTACATTCTACTGTAAGATCTCTGTGGCAAGGACTGTTTCAGACATATCTCTGAACAATATTTAGCATGTCAGGACACAGCTTCTGGCTGCTACTGGAGTAACAAATAACATTTTAAAATTATAAGCCTTAAACCCCTAAAAATGATCTAGATCTGTAAGAATTTCACATTGTGACATTTTACATGTATCTGAAAATTCTTGTTTATGTTTGAACCAAAGTGATTCAAGTCTTATTGTAACACAATTTGCTATAACGAGTTTCACATTTTTTGTGTTCAAGCAGCCCTTCTTCCGAAAAACAAGGGGTGGAAGGATGAAGCGATAACAACCAAGCAGTGACCCAAAACAGAAATCGAGGCTCCCTCCCTACATCAGATTTTGCAAAGGATGGGAATTCAGGTTTCCATGCACTAGGATGCACTACACATCTTCCTCTTCTAGAAAGGTGCATTCCAAGCACCCATGTAAATATATGTATGGATGTGTGTGTATATATACACGCCTGCATAAGGCACCAGAAGTTTTTGAAGTCAATGACGAGATGCACAGCAGCCAGAGCGGGTGAAGCCCTCTCCGCATCGCCCAGGTACTCGAATCAACCCCTGCGCAGAAGGAGTGGAATCAACTGCAGTGTTTTTCTTAGACACTTCTAGGGATTCCTCAGCTTTGCTTTGATGAGGAAAAGGTGATTTACTTAAAAACAAGACACCTGCTGTTATAATGGGTTACATGTCAATACATCTTTAACGCAACTTTCAAAGACATCCATAAACTCCCACAGAGAAATCAGTCGATGTAATCATTGACAGAAGTTCAATTTGAGAAATTTTCTCATGGCAAGGAAAGACTCTTCTGCCTCTCCCCTTGATATCTAATATATATATATGCACAGTAATATGCATATTTTTTGTCAGTGAGAAAACACCTGCAATACTTTATTTTTAGCAACCTTTATCTGATCCAGGATGATGTTTTCGAAAAGCATCACAAAATCGGAAAGACAACAGTGAACAAACAACAAAACTGAACCTGTTTTGAAAGGAATTAAAATGTAAGAGGTTGACTGAAGCAAAGGCAGCATTGGCCAAAAGCATATCAGAGATTAAAAAGAAAAAAACACACCTCTGAAGAGTCCTGCATAAGTGAAAAAAAAAACCCAAGACCTACTAAAGTAACTTTAAGCGAACTTAAGCTGCCGTTACCCATGGGAGAAGACTTAACCGTCATTGCCACAGAAGAAAAGTCTGACAGTTGGGGCTAGGACACGGTCCTTATAATCCCCAGGCAGCACGTTGGGCTGGGGCCCGCCGCGGGGCGAGAGCCGCTGTTCTCAAGAAGGCTCAAAGGTCACGAAGTTTAATACACGTGAATTAAGAGCATTTAACCACGCAGAGACACGCACTTTTGGTATTTAACGCAGACATTAAGAAACACAAAAACCACCCAGGTGTGAGCACGCACCGCCTCTTCTTATCCGGTCAGGGACCCAGTGCTGCCTTCCAGCCACATATCTCCTCCGTGTAGCTGAACTGCTACACAACTTCTCTAACAACAAACCCTTCACCTTCTCCCAAGCGTACGCCCTTTCGCATCCACCTCAGCTCCACGTACTCTTACGCTACGTGTGGGCAAGATGCTTCACACCGTAAGTGGGAATGAAAATGCGTGGTGAATAAAGCAAAAGATACTGTGAGTCTGTAAATCACATCCTTGAGGAACTTGTGCACTATCAAATCGCTAAAGCGCACGGACGCACGTTAAAACACAACCACAGTGTGCCCCTTCTCTCATGTAAGTGTGGCTGATGCTCTGTCTGTTCTCTCTCTGATGCTACGAACGCTGCTCCCTTCAGTCTTGGCCACTGCTCCTAAGGTTAATTCACAAAACGCAGCGGCTCATGATTTTCAAAGCTTAGCGCAACATTTGCAGAACAAAGTAGGTTTTTCTCTCTTTTTGGTGGGTACAAGTATGGGGACCACAGGAACAGTTAAATTCATGGCATGGTTGGTCTACCACACAGTCGGGGGAATTCTTTAAATAGAGCCTGTCACTCTCTTTGCCCATCAATGGGATTTCCTTCTCAAACTGCTGATTCGTTCAGGTACACAACAGAGGAAATTTCAGTTAACCTTTGTTTCACCCCGGGGAAAAATCTGTCTGAAAAGTATAAAATGAATAGATTAAAAAAAAAAAAAAAAAAAAGGCAAAAAAAAAAAAGAAAGAAAAGCTGCAGGGTTATTCTTTCTAGTGTTCACAGCAGTCAAAGTTAAACAGAAAAAGGAGGCAAACATGAACATTTTATTCCCACCAGAGAATAAGGTATAATATATGATTTAGAAATGCCATTGTCTATACTGTGATTTCTAATTTAGAGAAGGAAAGACTGAACACAAATCTATTGTTCTCATCAGGTGCATCAAGAAATCACTTTTTGACTATTTCCTATAAGACTGAAAAAGGAATAATAGGTTACTCTGAAGAGAAAGCCTTTTTAGCTATTTGATTAAGTTGTCTTAAATACCTTTTAGATTCCAGCAATCCCTGGTGAAGAGAAAAATAATAAATGCTAACTCAGAATTACATGTGGAAAAAATGCACACAGAGATAAAATAAAAAGTACAGTCATAAAATAAAGGGAAGTTTCAGGATAGTTTACTGCCAAAAACAGCCTTAGACTGTTCAAAGTTATTCATAAAAAACCTTGTTTTGAGATACAATTATAATTTCAAAATAGGAATAATAATTTTCATTTCCTAGTGTCATTCATCTGACAACACGCCTGTAGTATTCACTTCGGTATCAAACTGGATATTGCTGTAAACCCTTCCCCCAACCAACCTTTGCAGGACCGACTGCTGGCAGAGCTTGGCCAAGGTCCTGGCATGGAAGAGTGGAAGGTCTGCGTGGGTTCAGCTTATTCTGAAATTTCTTACGGGACCAACAGGATGCCAAGAATTGATTCTGTAGTAGCGACTTCAACATCACCGAGACTAATTCTGTATTTAAGTGATCATTATTGTGCAGCAGATTCTGTCAGTGGCAACACAGAACTTCATCGCTGAAGGTCGTAAGGGAAGCCGGAGGCTTTGGCAGCTCCACAACCACGCAGGATCTTCACCTCTTCATCAGCCCTTGCAGAGTGGTATCTGTTGTAGTTACCAGTATTAACTACTGGAGCCCAGAAGCCCAACCAATGCACACACTTTGCTGTGGTGGTTTGTACAGACTCCTTCATGCAGCCAGCTACAATGGTACTCCATTAACAGCAAAAACTGGAGCCTGAAGATACTGCTGCTTCACTTAACAGAAAATCTACAGTTGCATCTTGGGAATCTATTTTGGCAACATATTGCATCTTTTTCCACCAATACAGAATGAAGGAGATATAAATATAAAAGAGGGAACAAAGTTCCTTGTGGTGGTGTCTGATCAAGTTCCTTGTTCGTGTGGTGTCTGATCTGGCAAAGTCACCGGGCCTAAAAGGAGCCATGTAAGAGATGTGCCAACAACATTATGCTTCTCCCCACAATGGAGAGGAATCCAGATTTAAAGCTCCTTGGAAATGATTCATTAATGCTTCAACTGAATCACAAACCTAAAACCATTAACCTTCAGCTGTATCCTAGAAAAATAGCATGGGTCTCTTGATGCTGCCATGAGGATGAAATATGGAACGAAGAATAGTCATGTAGATGAGTATCTGAAACCTGTAACACCTAATCATGGCTCTTAATTACCTCTACTTCCAAAAAATCTTCCTCTACTTCCAAAAATCTTTAACCCAGGAAAAAAAAAAGTCACATTTCAACGCAGACTACCTGTCAGTCTTTGTGTGTGGGCTAGAATTTCTGTTCAACTTTCTTCCATACTGATAACCTGGCCCACTGGGCAAAGGCAAACTAAATCATCCGAGTTCTGACGATTCCTTCCCACCCTCGAAGTCAGATCAGGCTCCCACACAGTGATGTGGCAGAAGAACAGCTCTTGAAAGACAGGAAGAAGCACCACAGGGTGTGTGGGATGAGGCTGACCCAGGGCGGTCACGCTGGAACAGCTCAGACGGTGGCAGTTCTCACCGCTTTCACGGGCTTTTCTTGGGAGCCTTCAAATGAACTTTGCAGTGACTAACCTGTCTCTAGAGAACAAAATAGAACGACAACTAGACATTGTGGCTTGATCCTGATTTGGCACTTCTGCTGTCCTTAAGAGGAACAATTTATGAACTAAGACAACCAGACTTAGACCATGGCTGTAGCTTTTCAAGTTTTTTCAACATTAGACATCACGTGGTAGCTTCAGAGACATGAAGGAGGAAAACCCTCAACACTTCTAAAGATACAGTTGGAAATGTGAATGCCCTTGTACCAAGGTGTAATGCTACCAACAAGGTTCGCAGGTTTCAAAGTTAGTATGGAGCTCAAACGTGATCAAGAGCAGTCTAAAGTGACACTAAAACAGAATGCAAGAGAGGTGTTGACACTGTTGTTACCTCCAGATCAAAGGAGTCCCCAAAAGCCTGATCAAAACCAGGATGCAGGAGATTGCATTACTCTCAGGGTAGAACTGAACTTTGAGCTAAAGCTGACAACCTGGAACGGGTTGGATATATCCCCAGTTCCTCTTTTCAGTCTTCCTGAGGATTATAGCAAAGATGGAACATCAAACACACGCAGGAGGCTCATCAAAAATATCCATACTGGAAGAAATACTTCTACAACTCAGGAACAGAAATTAATGTCACTCCATGGATTTCCCACAGAAAAGGTCTGTCCAAGGAAACCTCCTCATGTGCCAGGCGTGAGGAATACAAACAGCACCCTGGGCACGACAGGGCCCCTCCACATTAAATCTTCTTCAACCTCGTGCTTGCTGGGAAAACGAAGACGTGCGAAGTGACCCAGTAACACGGCACTCTTAACAGTGAGCAGTAACAAAGCACTGATGCAGCTGAGGATGTGTAACAGCATGGAGTTATTAAGAAAACTCAGGTGTTACACTCTGCTCTAACTTTGGTTTTCCTGAGCTTTCACGACCTTATCACCACACAGGCAAGATTCTTCAGTCCATATCTGAAGGCAGCACCACAAACACCTCTCACCACAGGAAGAGGCCAAAAGATCTCAACACCTTCTTCATGGTTGTGAGCGTGCATCAAGACGGTGCAGTGGCTCTTCTGAGATTCCCTGTCATGGGAGACCGCAGTTTGTCCTGGCAAGGACCACACACTGCTCTCAACCCGCTGTGAAGCTCTGCAGACACCTCAAATGTACAAGCACCAAACAGCACTAACACGCTGTGGAGGCCTTGAGAGCCATACTTCTTGAGAATGACCTTGCGCTGGGCTCTGAGGGGCAGAGGGTGAGATGCAGCAAAGCACCCAAAGGAACCCGCCGCCCTTTTCTGTGTCAGTCCTCATGTTTTGGCACACTTTGTTCCACACGACAAAGGCTCCTTTCCTCGGGAACAGAAAGCAACTAGGATGGATGACTTCTCAACATCATTCTTCTGCTCGCAACAGAAAACACACAGTTTTCCAGAAATACATAATCCCCATCTCAGAGGCACAACTGTAAGGTGATGAAAAATGAAGTGGCCTTGCTGAAGAACTGCTAATTCTCACTGGCTAGAACAGTTCTGTCCTTGCAACAAGGACCACAGCAGAGAAGATATCACTGTCTTTCCTCCTTTTTCCAAATATAAAACGTGGAAATGTGGTCTCTATTCATCATCAGCAAATAACAATTCTCAATGACAGAATTAAATTTTTCCTTATTTAAAAGTGAAAGGGAAAAAAAACAGAATTTGAGGCCCCTGATTCCACCTCTGTACACTAGTGCCATGCACGCACCCCAGGGCATGGGGAAGACATTCCACTGCAGGGCGGGAAGAAAAAGGGTTTTTGTACCAGTAATAAGTAAGATAAAATATATTTTTTAAAATAGTGTTTATTTAATCTTTTTCTTATCCTTTTTTAATATTTGCTTTGTGTATGGTTTATAATGTACATAATAGCACAGTACTACATGCATATAATTTACAATCAAACTACACGCATATAATTTATAATCAAATACACACACAAATGGTGGAGGGGTGTGCTCAAAAATTCCTTACTGATAGTGGTGTGTGATCAAAAAATTTGGACACCACTGCAGCACAGCATGGCTTTCACTAGTGGCCGCAGACTTACCAACGAAGCAGAGTGAAGCCAATTTTCTCTACAAAAGCCTGTGATGGATTAAAAAATTGGAAGCCCTCACACTGCGTCTTTTCCAGACCCTCAGATCCCACGTTTGGACGACCGTGTACGTTTAGCACACACGCTATCTTTCATTCTTTCAGAAGAAAAGCTGGAGTCCTTTGAGTCTGGAGGAGGATGCGGTGTAACCGCAATTGACAAACGGCTGGGTCAAAAGCGCCTCATACAATGCTAAAGAGGAATTTATTTACACTTTGAGTATTTGCCTCTGTGGCTTTGGTTTCTTTTGTTTGTTTTTCTTTTTTTTTCCCTTTTTCCCCCCTCTCCTGAAACAGATACCACAGTAACAGCAGAAACCTTCTCACTTCTACCAAAAACAACGCATATCTTAATTACGCTATTGTAATGAGCGACAACTTTCTTCCAGACCTACCAAATTTAAGTTCTTTAACAGACTTAAATGACCTCGCCACCGCACCCCTTCCCAAAGCACCGCCACGCAGCGTGCGAGGGAGGCGTGATGCCACCAGCACCCTCCAGCCCTGCGGCGCAGACCACGCGCAGAACGGTTCTGCTCCGACCCGCAGCCCCCCGGTGCTGGCAGGGCCTCAGGGGCTGGGGGCCGGCTCCCGTGGCTGGACTGTGATCCAGGCAACGCACTCCTTCCTCACGCCCTCCAAGTCCCAAAGGTAGACACCGAGTTTTTTTAAGAGCCCACGGACTGGGTGAAGAGTTTTACCGTGATTTACTCCACAACACTGACAACCAAAAAGAAAGGCACCTGCTTTTGAACTCAGGTAACACTGTGGACGTGTGAAAGAAGTCAGAGGACGGGTCAGCCCCGTTTGGCTGGGCTGCAGTTAAACAGCAGCAATACTTGCGCTCTGAATGCACCACTAACCAAGTTTCAACAACCAACGAGCATTAAACTAGAACCGTAGTGCTTTTACGCATAGATAATGTACCCTGTGCTCTACTTTCTGCCTAGAGAGAAATTAACTATAAATATCGTTTGTGCTGGATGTGGCTACTGCCCTAACAACTGCACCGCAACCAACCTGTACTCGGCTTCAGAAGGCCTGTTCCATAAAAAAATCATTGAAGGAAAAGGCAAGTTGTCCATTTGGTAAATAACCGGGGGTAAATAAACATGAGATCAAGGAAGAAGTGCCCGAATGGTTAAGCACTGTATTAAGTCCGGTGGATGCTGCTCAAGTACTTTCACAGCCTGTGCTGATGTGCACAAGACACAAAACAGTTACGTGGGGACAGGCAGAGCTCACAAGCCTGTATTTGATCTCAGGCATCTAAATTCTGACAGTTTAACAAGCCTTTGCTGAAAGTGAATCAGACAACAGAAGCACCAAGTAGTTAAGGTGCATGTAATTATTTTTAAAGTAGTACTTTAAGACATCTAATAGCACTTTTTCCTGACGTTATAGAGCTGGAAGGTGTACTATACATCAGCTCTTCCTACCTGAATTTAAAGTACTGCAGCTATCAACTTTTTGCTGTTCCTGTAGGAAACTGTTACGCACTTCATATGTATAATTTTTTTAAATTTAATTTATGATAATTTGCTTGATTAAAGCATTTTTTTTCAATGTCGATTTTTAAACACTAATATTCTTTAAAATATGAAGTTAGTAATTCAGCTGCATAACTTCATGTGTGGGACCGAAACATTTGTATTAATCTGAGAAAGCTGAAACATATTTGAAGTTGTGATTTAAGTCACTCTTTTCTGATAAAGACTGAATAATCTAATCACTTTAGCCGACACACCTCAGGTGAAAGCCCCTTGCACTGGTCACTGCGGTAGAGTTATGATTTTACTGTGCAAACCTACTGAATATACTTTCCATATTGCAAGTCAGGGCAACGATCTCTGAAATCTTTGATTCAGGTTTTCCCCCTTCGTCTGGACAACAGCAAGGGATGTCTGAATCGACGATAAAAGGGCTGGCTGCAAAGAGGAATCTGCTTCTACCTAGCAACGCTCAGAGGAAAACTGTCCTATTGCTGAAAAAAAATTATCAATGCCTCATTTAAAATGTGCAACCAACCAAATTTCCTGAGCAGTGTGGTAGCTCGTTGCTCCTTTAAAAACAAATAATACAGACACTCTCTCTAACTCCCACCCTCTTTCACTAGGCTGCAAGCACAGAGGAAGGAGACAAGAAAGGCAGTAAAATGTCACGTTGGGTGAACCCTTCACCAGGGCACGGACTTCGCACCGGGAAGTGGAGCCACCACCGATCTCGCGAAGATCAACCCAATTTCTAAGTCTTGAGGAGCTGGGCAGTGGAAACACGAGGCAAACATCACAAGAGGTACTCGTGAACGGACATGGCAGCATTGAAGACGCAACTGTAGAAAAGACCAACTAGACTTTACAGGAGAAGACAACTCACGTCTACCCTCCTGCCTTCGGCTGGTCATCGAGCAGGGGCCAGCACGTGCGGGGCACCGCACCGGTGGCTCTTCTCGTGTTTGAGGAGGCTGTCCAAAGGCACGCAGCAGTCTGGTCTCACTTGTCGCACCTGCACAGTGGAATGACATCCACACTGGGCAGGTTTCCTCTAGTGTGGGTTTATCAGTCACGGTACCCCCAGAAGTCTTGAGCACAGAAGGGGTTTGTTGGCCGCACCGTTGGGTTTGGTCCTGAATCAAGCCCTAGATGTCTTCACCTGAGCCTAAAAGAAACTACGGCTGCAGAAGGTGTTTTTGCTGGAACAACTGCCCACAGCAGGGGCTGCGGCCAGCACCGACCACGCACCGCTCACAGGAACGCTCTGGCACGAGTGTAACTCGGTCCAACACACAGTGAGCACGTGGCCCGGCACTACACCCCTTTTACACACGCGCCTAGTTCTGATGGCCGCGAATTGTTGCAAGGTTTGGCTTCGATGCTGAGTGCGTGTGGTTCAGAGAAAATAATCCAAATCTACATCAACAATTAAAAACCAGACTTAAAATATTCCTCCCCTACACTCAACTCCTAAAATCAAGGCAAGACCGGAGGCAGGAAACTACTAAAACGTCACCGCTTCTGCGTGGAAGTTAGGACCTCTGCTAAGAACAACTGCAAATAATTTTATTTCAAGTCCTTGACATAGTAGCAATGAAGAAATGCTGGGATGCTAGAGCTTGCCCCTCCTTTTGCTCTAAGTCAGTGATTTGGAAGATCCAGTATGACTGAATTCAGACATCTACTGCACAAGTTTGGAAATCAAATGTTAATTTTCAAGAAAACATGAAGACACTGTATTTGAAATGCATTATTTGTGCATTTGCTTTAGGTCACTCCTGTGTTCATATGAGATCAATGGCTTGATGACACAGTAGGAAAAACCTGACCACATTACTGTTGTTTAACAGAAATGTGAAGGGAAGTATAAGGGAAAGGTAATCTGCAATTTGTGACCCAGTGAGACTCTTGAAATGATTTTACAAAATGAAAACAGAGCACGAAAGCAGAAAGCCACCTACTCAATGTAAATGCATCCAAGTAAACAAACTATTCAAACCAAACAGATTACATCACTCAGCAGCAACCTTCAAAATCTAAGAAAACGTGTGGGCCGACTACTAACTATTAATCCGAGAAGGAAATGCACAACTAGCTTCTCTCTCTTGGAAACATAAAGAATGATAAATTAACTGGTTGCTTGAAAAGAACACACCTAAGGAGCTGCAGAAACACCCGTTTCCTTTTTTGCCAGTCTCTGATGACACGCTCTTTGAATTACATACCTGCCTCCAGCCTTCATTATTTCTGTGTCATTATAACGAAGATTATACTTTGACTTCAAGACTGCTCGTTATTATAAAATCCTGTAAAACCTTCCTTTCTTTTGCAATCTTATAGTGCCGTAACGAAAACAACACACAATTCTTCCACGTATTTTTTTTTACCCGTAACACCACCCTCCACCACCACACAAAAAAAACAAATAGTGTAGAGAAACGAGGGCCCAAGAAGTCCACAACAGATGCCACCGCTGTTGCTGATTTCAAAGGGAATGCTTAGTATCTCGGTGACCTGCAGCAGTAAACAAACAAGTGGAAAATGAGTTGCTCAATCACAGACAATATCTGCAGTGTTAAAAATGTACAAAAGTGCTGAAATATCCAAAACGGCTCATTTTTTAGTCAAATCTCCAATTATTTTATGAAGTGCACACAAAGCTTTCATTTAAATTCCTCTTCGAGTTGTAGAGTAGCTGGTGTGAGGGCTCCCTGCACGGCTGACGCTGCACAAGCGCCCGTGTGATGGCACTGGCACGTTACGTGGCGGAGGGCCACGCTCTCGGGGTGACCAACTGCGAGGGCACGCAAACGACGGAGCACGGGCTGGGCCGTGACCTCCTGTTCCTGCCCCCGGCACTTCTCTGGCAAAACAGACGAGCCCCAGCGCCAGCACCATCCACCAGCGCACGATGCCCCGGGCGTGCTGGCTCTGTGCCAACGCCGGGCTGCACAGCTGGCTCTGTGCTGACTGCTGGGTGGCACAGCTGGCTCCGTGCCCAACACTGGGTGGCACAGCTGGCTCTGTGCCCAATGCTGGGCTGCACAGCTGGCTCTGTGTCCAACGCCAGACTGCACAGCTGGCTCTGTGCTGACTGCTGGGTGGCACAGCTGGCTCTGTGCCCAACGCCGGGCGGCACAGCTGGCTCTGTGTTGAATGCCAGGCGGCACAGCTGGCTCTGCTCCCAAAGCCGGGTGGCACTGCTGTCTCCATGCCCAACACTGGGCTGCACAGCTGGCTCTTTGTCCAACGTCGGGCTGCACAGCTGGCTCTGCTCCCAAAGCCGGGTGGCACAGCTGTTTCTGTGCCCAACACTGGGCTGCACAGCTGGCTCGGTGCCCCCCCCCCCAGAGCTGTCCCAGGGCACCCCGTCCTGCCCGGGTGGCACCAGGGCTGACCCCCCGGCCACCGCGCCATCTGTGGCCCTCCCTGCCACGCCAGCAGAGCGCAGGGCTGGCAGCCCTGTGGCTCGGGCACCCAGGGGTGCTGCCTGCATGGTCGCAGCCTGCTGCGGGCACACACGGGTGGGTGGCTGCTTGGTCACCACCGAGCTCTCCGTGCTGACCTCCTTGCACTTTCGCTCAGGGTTCACACTCGTGTTTGCACTTTCAAACACTGTTTCATGCGAGACCTAGGGCACCGTTGTCATCTTGAGCATCCACAGCTTCAGCAAAAAAATCAGTAGGATTCCCGTTTAAATAAAAAAACAATCAGCATTTGACTATTTCATCAGGAACACATTTTACCTGCTGTGATATACTACTTGTTTAGACCAGAGAAGGTGCTGCAGCAATCCCCCTGCGTTATTTTGGGCACAGTTTCCAAAGCTTTCGCACATGCCCGCAGGCTTTATTTGTGTTGAATAATATAACCCCCTTTTTTTTCTTCTTTTTGTTTGATTTCAGCCATTCTCACACTCAGATAAATTTTAAAAAATTAAGTTTCTGTAAACACAGTGTTATCTTAATAAGCTCAAATATTATTAGACTGTTCCCCAGGGGAAGAAAAGCAATATGCTCCAAAGCAAGTGGCTGTACGTTCTGCAGAAGGTGGCTATTCCGAAATTAAGAAATGCAAATGATTCCACAGTTTATGTGCCTCAAAGTAAAAATAATGATATTAAATTTTTAAAAAAGGTAGCACCAGATATTGCTGCTTACGCAGGAGCGCGAGGATGCCAAGGGACCCAGAGCGATCCCCGCTCCGAGGTTTTCAATGGCACAGACTAGTGATCACAGGATGCTGGTGATACTCTCCAGTTACCCCTGGCAACCCTCCTCAACTGTAACGATGCTGCCCTACAATAGCTTTCACTGGGCAGCTTTCTCTTCACTTAGCTGAATGCTTTGGGACCATCTGCGTCGGAAAGCATAAAAGGCCAGCCTGCCTGTGGGCCCGTCACTCCCAACACCACCTCTCTGACCCCGATTAAATACAACTTTCAATCCCTTTTGTCCTCCCTGTTGACTTCTCCTATTAAGGGAGCCCTTTGACAAAGAAAGCGGAAGAGTGGACTAAGTGCCCCCAAGAAAGGTGATGTCTGATACTGCTCAACACAAGGATTAGCAAGCCAATACATAACAAAAGCAAGTTTGGGGGAGGGGTAAAGAGGAAAAGAAAAAAATGGTTTTAGCCAGGTCTTTGACTAATTCAGTAGGTACACAGTTCAACAAATAGCTATACAAGAGCCCTGCTCCGAAAGAAACAACTACTGGGGAACAATAATTTGAGGAGATACCTTTCAGCATCGTGACACAAGGCCGTGACATTGACAAGAACGGTGGATATATCATTTGGTACCGACGGCTTTTTAAACTGAATTTTGTGGAGAGGAAAGGCACCGAGAATACTCGAGAAGATGCTTTAAAGACAGACTGTTTCCTACAGAAGGGTCTTGTAAAATATCTCAACTTCAGTCACTCAAGCTCACTTTAAAGGCAGTAGGCTGCAAAAACATGAATGACAAGAACGACATGGGCTAGAGAAAACCTAAATTATTTGCCACGTGACAGGTGATTGTTTCCAAAGGCGTATGCTAAAACCCTAACTGCTTTCTGGAATGTGCAGGGCATCTTTGTCAAAAAGAATAAACAGTTCCAATTTGCTAACTTTTTGGCTCAGAATCACAGAATCAATGAGGTTGGAAGAGCCCTCTGGGATCATCGAGTCCAACCATGGCCCTGACACCACCATGGCAACTAGACCAGGGCACTAAGTGCCATGTCCAGGCTTTTCTTAAACACCTCCAGAGATGGTGACTCCACCACCTCCCTGGGCAGCCCCTTCCAATGGCTAATGACCCTTGCTGACAAGAAATGCTTCCTCATGTCCAACCTGACCCTCCCCTGGCCAAGCTCGAGGCTGTGTCCTCTTGTCCTATCACTAGTTGCCTGGGAGAAGAGGCCGACTCCCACTGTGCTACAACCTCCCTGCAGGTAGTTGTAGACTGCACTAAGGTCACCTCTGAGCCTCCTCTTCTCCAGGCTAAACACCCCCAGCTCCCTCAGCCGTTCCTCGTAGGTCAGACCCTCCAGACCCTTCACCAGCTTGGTCGCCCTCCTCTGCACTCGCTCCAACACCTCAACATCTCTCTTGAAGTGCGGGGCCCAGAACTGGACACAGGATTCAAGGTGTGGCCTCACCAGTGCTGAAAAGATTCAAAAAGACCTGTGGTAGCATTTGGGGTGTCCCAAAGTAACACAGCTCCGAGCCCGACACGGATGGTCAGCATCAGGGAGTGTCCGAGCGGCCCCAAGGGCATGGAGGTGCCAGGAGCAGGAGCAGGGACAGAGCAGGGTGCCAGCGGCTCCCACCACCCCTGCCTCACCGCAGCAGAAGAGACCAGCCTCCTGGTCAGCGCTCCCAGCAATGCAGAGGAACAGCTGGGAGAGCAGCAACCTGGCCGAGCCCCGCCGTAATACCACTCCAGGAGCGTTTGCCCAAGGCACGGGGCAGTGATTACCACGTGATTATCACGAGGGAAAAGTCAGGAAGCACCTCAGTGCAGAAGCTGTCTCCACTGAAGAACCCGAGGCCAAACAGAATGGACTTCGGCAGAGTGCAGCAGAACGGATGATCAGGGATTTTATTTCCAGAAGAGAAGCTGAAACAGTAGAGGTGACCAGAAAAGAGGAACAATAGTCGGAAATCCATACACAAAACAAACCTTAAAAGAACCCCTATGAGTTCTGGGAGCAGACCTTATTTCTAACCCCAAAATCGGCAGCGATGAGGCTCGTGAAGCAAGCAGATCAGAACGGCCCCATGAAAATGTCAAAACGTGGCAAATCTACCACTAGCATATTATGAAGGACTACAGCACAACTGCTTGCCAGCACAGGGGGGGTTTTTCACACTACAGTTTAACCACATTTTTCCTTTCTTTACAGCAGCTCTGCCTCCCAAAGCTCTGAAGTTATAACCACGACCCTTCCAGCTGAGGGTGAGAAAAGACTTCCTCCAGAGCACGTCAGGAACGCTTAATCTAGTGGTGTTTGTACAAAGGACCACGGTGTAAACCCTCTTCTTCTCAGTCCTCTTGGTGGGGCAAACCATTGCAAGGAGCAAATCTTTACAGGGACTAAAAGCAAATTGGGCACATCATCAAAGCTGCGTTCGCCTCCCAGCCACCAGGAAAGTCTGATTTTGCTATTTAGAACAACATAAACTACTGGCAAAGTTGTTCTCTGTGTAAGTGCTCTAATGTCCTCATTGAAGCTTGATCTGCAGAGGCATCAGCGCTGCTGCCCTCACCTGATCCCCCTTACCCAGCCTGCTCCTACCAGTTCCAATCAGGTGGTCGTACCTTATCTGGTTAAAAAAGCAGCCGACCTCCAGGTTTCGCTACGTCAACAAAACGTTCTTACACTGCCTTTAACACTGTCCACCTGCACGGCGTTTTAGTGCATAAATGACCATTACAAACACACGGCAGCTGGTGGTCCTAATCCTGAGAACGGGTTGCGCATTACAACAGGCAGAAATGGGATGAAAGCGTGTGGAATGAGCAAAATCTCTGACTGCCAAAGAACAGCAACAGAAGAGATACAACATCAGCAGTTTTTAAGATGAAATTATGAGAGGAGACATGCCAATGGGGTTGGTCCAAGCTACAGCAGAACAGGGCTCTCATCAAAGGAGGCTTCTCGCCCCTCTGGTGATGAGCAGCATATTCCAGCCCACTGTAACTGAGATTGCACCAGGGAGAAGCTCTGCAGCAGAGTAGTTGTAGCATTGAACTTCTCCTCCACTGGAGTAGGGAGGGTAGATACGGGGTCACATCAGCCACGACAGCTACCAAAACCAACGGTGCCAGTCAAAACCTGTGTGTTCCCCCCAGCTCGGTGTCGCAGCGGTGTCAGGCACGGTGGAGCTGGCCGGGGAGCTCCGTGGTATCCCGCTGCGGCCGCTCGCTGATGGCAGGCGGTGGGATCTCACCCGCAGATCAACAGAGAGGACAAGGCACGCCGCGGCAGCCATGGACGGAAAACCAGGATCACTTGTTCAGAATGTGCTAACTGTACCGTCATCGCACGGCAACCCCTCCTCTGAATGAAAGGTTACAATTGTGCTTGTGCCAGTGAAAAACCTCCCTGCGTGCGGCGGGGCCAGGGCTTCACCGACTGCCAGTTCACGTGGGCAGGACCAGCCGTGCACCGTAGAATGAATCACAGAATCACAGACTGGTTTGGGTTGGAAGGGACCTTAAAGCCCATCCAGTTCCAACCCCCTGCCACGGGCAGGGACGCCTTCCACCAGACCAGGTTGCTCCCAGCCCCATCCAACCTGGCCTTGAACACTGCCAGGGAGGGGGCAGCCACAGCTTCTCTGGGCAACCTGGGCCAGGGTCTCACCACCCTCACAGGAAGAATTTCTTCCTCAGATCTCATCTCAATCTCCCCTCTCTCAGTTTAAAACTGTCCCCCTTCGTCCTGTCACTCCATGGCCTTGCCAAAAGCCCCTCTCCAGCTTTCCTGTAGCCCCTTGAGGCACTGGAAGGTGCTAGAAGGTCTCCCCGGAGCCTTCTCTTCTCCAGGCTGAACAGCCCCAACTCTCTCAGCCTGTCTCCAGAGCAGAGGGGCTCCAGCCCCCAAACATCTTCACGACCATCCTCCAGCGAAGCTCTCCACGTCCAGAACGCGTGCCCGGCCACACCGTCCTCCTTAACCCCCCCCCGCAGCCCCTCGTCGTGGCTCCCAAACCGTACAGCAAAACGCAGGGTGAAGCACCGCTGGCACGTGTGACATCCGAGCGGTGTGAGACCCAACGAGCAGGGCACGCACCGACCACCAGCCGGGGGCAAAGCTGGGCGCTCCGGAGGCTCCTTCCGGACACCACCCGCAAGCTCTCGCAGCAATTTTTACTGACAGCTTCATTAACTATGCGCCGTTCACCTTTTCTGTTGGAATTTAATGTTGTACTTGGCACAATGTAGAGCACAGATGTATTTCCGTCCTCCTCTTTTTGTCTTTTTGAAAGGGGGGGCAAAAAAAATCAGTAAAGTCCTTGAATGGGTGCCACTGAAAATTAGTATTTCTTTATGCACTCAAGGAAGTAATGGATGGGAACCTGCTTCTAATAGTTTTACTTTCTGTGTTATCTGGAGAAAAACAGATTCATACATACAAAGTGGACTGTTTCAGAAGATAGTGCTGTGAAAAATGAAAGACTTCCAAAGTAAAAAGCGATTATTTCAGATGAAATGAGAAGCTCCAGTGTCAACCCTACTGCCTGAATCAGCAAAAAATCAAAGCTTCGCACAGAATAGGAAACTGGAGATTTCCCTTAAATTTACATTTCTTTTCGCTGAGCACATTTTTGCTTAAACGTGAAAGAACTTCTTAGAGACACTCCTAGTTTCACACATTGCTTTTAGCTGTAAAATGCTGCTGCTTGGGACTGGAATTCCATCAGCACAATTGGAAGAATTTATGTATTAACGCTAGATATGAGCCACAACAGCCTTGGAAGCCAGCTGTTACGTCGATGGATAACATAATCTAAATGATTTTTTTTTTTTAAATAAGCCATATTGACAATTGTCCAACAGAAAACCCAAAGCCATATAAACTAAAAATATAAACTATAGTTTCTGGAGGCAGAACGCATCAGAAATGTAGGCAAAATACCGACACACACAGCTCTGATATTCTGTGCAGTACTAGGATGAAATCAGGAAAAACTAACTCCAGGAATTTCAGCGTAAAGCACTGTACTATTTATTAAAACTGACGTGATACATACCATTTGCACTCCACATACGTAGCATCATAATTACTTACTTAAAAACCACGTAGTTTTGATATTACAATCTACCTATAAGAGGCTCCTTCTCAAGACTACCCTCATGATTCTAAGCCTCAAAAAACTTAAAATGAAAAAAAGTGAAAAAAATTGTCCTGATCACTCAGAAAATAGGTTTGCTTCATTCCTTAAGTGCCCCATCTTCCCCCTCACAAACATGACTGAAGGAATGATGAGCATCCTCCCTCATACCAGTGCGGTCCTATGTCTTCTAACAATGTGCAGACTTACCAATAGAAACTTTCATGAAAATAGGAAACTAAGGGCTACATAAGAAGCAGAAGTATGACTATTCTCTGCAGGGTATGATGATAAGATGATGTGTATCTGCCTCATGAACACCGACAATTCCCCAAGACAGACCAGGCTCTGTGAGCTCTCTGGTTTTCAAGAAATTTCAAAAAATGAAGCACCCTCAGCCAGCACCACGACCCTAACCTTTTGAAAATAAACCCTTTTCTCACAGCAATTGTTTTTTCTGGTGCCCATTCCTGAAGTATCTGCTGCACTTCTGAAAGAAACACAGAAGTATGAGTGAAGTTACTCTTTGAGTTGCGCCTAAAAATACCGGGATTATACAGAGGAGCAAAATCTCCTCTTGCAAAGAAACCCCACAACCTGCAACGGGAACCCGCAGCCTGGTTCTCACCCAGGGGTGCGCGTGTGCCCTCGTGGACCTCCTCTCCTGCAAAGGTCCGGCAGAAGCTGAGATCAGGCTCTCCCAGGACTGAACTCACCGGGAGCCGATTTCCAAATCATCTGAAATTGCTTTGGCACACGAGCTACTGCTCCCTCGCATAAGGGACCTCCAGCCATCCTTCAGGACAGAGAACATGCTCACATTGCACCTTCTTGAATAGA
This sequence comes from Nyctibius grandis, assembly GCF_013368605.1. Taxonomy (NCBI): domain Eukaryota; kingdom Metazoa; phylum Chordata; class Aves; order Nyctibiiformes; family Nyctibiidae; genus Nyctibius; species Nyctibius grandis. The sequence goes on from NC_090687.1 coordinate 5,825,227, forward strand.
TTAATAATTTACAGAAAATACTGTTGTATGAACTGCTGATCATCCCCAGCAACAAACATCCACAGTAGATTCTTAAACCACGGGCACAAAACCTGGCTTGACCAGGATCTCTCAAAACTCAACGAATAATTGTTTTAAACCTCATTTGAAATAAAACTGCTCTGTATTTGCTTCTTTACCTTGGCACCACATATTAATTGTGCACGATGATTTCTGTGTTTTTGTCTCTCCTGCTGGTAACCAAGTGTTTTAGTTTTGTTCTGCCTAGTAGAAACGCAAAAGACTAGATGGCGGGTCACCAACATCTGCCAATTAGATGGATAATCCAAAAAAAAACAAGGTCACAGGCAAACAGCAAAGACGTCACTGTAAAAGATGAGCAAAAAGAACACGCACAAAGTAGTCAGGACTAAGAAAAATAAAAGTAAAAACAACAGAGATGCTAAAAGTGTTTTTTCTGATTGTCTCCATCAAAAGACAGGGGCTTTTGTAAGTAAGAGAGGGTCTTTTTGCAAGGGCATGGAGTGACAGTACAAGGGGGAACGGTTTAAAACTGAAAGAGGGGAGATTGAGATGAGATATTAGGAAGAAATTCTTTGCTGTGGGGGTGGTGAGAGCCTGGCCCAGGTTGCCCAGAGAAGCTGTGGCTGCCCCCTCCCTGGCAGTGTTCAAGGCCAGGTTGGATGGGGCTTGGAGCAACCTGGTCTGGTGGAAGGTGTCCCTGCCCATGGCAGGGGGTTGGAACTAGATGGTCTTTAAGGTCCCTTCCAACCCAAACCAGTCTGTGATTCTAAAAGTACTGCACTTCATTAGTAAGTGACCTAACTGGGGCTTAAACTCTAATTATTCTGCACGCAAGCCAATTTGTTCCATCCTGTGTAAGACTGAAAGAAATAATATTAAGCACAACAAATGCGTAAGTTGCCATCGAGACATTTTTTCCTAGGGCTGTATGTCCACCTTCTTTTCAGAATTCACGTACCAGTATCTGTGGCAATAATTTGAATCTAAAATCAAACAATAACAAAAACGCCCTTTATATTACTATTTTTGAAGTATTTCATGAAACGGCGTGGTTAGATGGGGTTCCTGCACCGGGAGAGGTCATTTAAGTCCAGGTTTTATATGACAACAAAGCAGAAGAGCAGACAAAGCCACGTACAGGAGGTCTGGCAGGGGGTACCAGCAGAAGCAGGTGGAGGGGGCAGCAGGGGTGAAGCCCACCAGCGGTCCCAAACGTGCCAGGTCTCCACAGACCCAACCCAACGCTGACCCTCACCCGGGGCACCAGCAACACGCGATCCAGCGCGGACTCGGGGCTGGCAGCGGCGGGGGGACGCCGACCTCCGGAGGGTTCTGCCCGACTGTGACTGGGGTGCAGCAACAGTGAGGGACGCGGGGCCAAAGCCCCCAGAGGAGGGTGAGACAGAGCTCACCCCTGCGGCGAGCCAGAAGGGAGCTGGGAGGGCACGGGAGCGCGCGGGAGCACACAGGATCACACGGGAGTGCACGGGAGGATGTTGGAGCATGTGGGAGCACACGGGATCACATGGGAGCGCACGGGAGGACATTGGAGCATGTAGGAGCACATGGGAGCACATGGGAGTGCACGGGAGCACACGGGAGGGCACGGGAGGACATTGGAGCATGTAGGAGCACACAGGAGCACATGGGAGCGCATGGGAGTGCACGAGAGCATGTGGGAGCACATGGGAGCGCATGGGAGTGACTGGGAGCACACAGGATCACACGGGAGTGCACGGGAGCGCACGGGAGGACGTTGGAGCATGTGGGAGCACACGGGAGCACACGGGATCACACGGGAGCACATGGGAGCACATGGGAGCGCACGGGAGCACATAGGAGCATGTGGGAGCGGACGGGAACACACAGGAGCACGTGAGAGCACATGGGAGTGACTGGGAGCACATGGGAGCGCATGGGAGCGCATGGGATCACACAGGAGTGCATGGGAGCACACGGGAGCACATGGGAGCACATGGGAGTGCATGGGAGCATGTGGGAGCGCACAGGAGCACACGGGAGCACATGGGAGTGACTGGGAGCACACGGGAGCACACGGGAGCGCAGGGGAGCACATGGGAGCACGTGGGAGCGCATGGGAGCACATGGGATCACACAGGAGTGCATGGGAGCACACGGGAGCACACGGGAGCACACGGGAGTGACTGGGAGTGCACAGGAGCGCACAGGAGCGCACGGCCATGCAGTAGCTGGGACCCCCACCCGCAGAGGGGCCGTGGGGGCCAGGAGCCGGCAGCTCTGCACCCACCACCCTCCGTCTGGCCTTGGTGTCCCCGGGAGAGCACAGCTGAGGCAGGGTAACGCCGTCCCAACGCTCACAAGGGAATGAGCGAGCCCACGGGGAGAACCGGGGCCAAGGCACCAGCCCCACGGGGAGAACCGGGGCCAAGGCACCAGCCCCACGGGGACGGCGCACGGAGGGGCGCCCGGCCGCACACACGTTTCCTCGTAGCAGGGCTGTGCAAGCAAGAGTCCAGCTTCAAAGGGCCGGGGAACAACTCCACGTGGAAGGTATTTTCACGGATGAAAATTTCTTTTTTTTTTCAATCACATTTTCACACTCCAAAAATTCAGTTATCTGCGGGAGAACGGTATCGGACAGGGGTTTGCTTTCACGACGCACGCATAGTGCGGGGATGGAGAGGGACAGAAGCAGCGTTATCAGTGATCTGGGAACAGCAGCAAACGGAGCGGGACAGCCCAAACGAGCGCGTGTGAAACCCACGCTGGGCAGGAATGTTCTTCACGTGCTTTTTACAGGTGACACCGCGCCGCCAAAGCCCTCCCAGCGCGCGCCGACAGCGGTGCCGCCAGTCACCACCTCCGACCCCAGCATCGCCCAGCCAGTGCTGTTTGCTGCCACGTCCCCTTTGTGTCCTTTATTCCCATTTACTCTCCTAAAGACACACGCTGCAAAGAAAAGGTACCAGTCTGACACAATTCAGACGTTTTAAACTTTTCTCTCAACTATTTCTGAAACGTATCTGTTCCATTCAGGCTTAAAAAAAGGCGATACGGGACGGGGTTAAGTGCATCTTTTGTCAGTAACCTGTGTTCTCCCTGTGGTCTCGTAAACAAGCTGCTTTCTTTAGAAATACAGCAGACCTTCAATTTAAATTTATGGAAAGGCTGAACCAGAGGAGCCCGCACTCAAATAATTTTAATAACCTATTAAGTTGCGACTTCAGATTCGTTTTATAACCGTGTTCCTCGGGGAACAGCACTATCAGGATAAAGATAGAATTTTTTTTCTTTTAAAGATAAATAGCATCATTAATCTGCAACATTTCTTTTCTATTATCTTTCAAAATGAGGAGTTATTTTGTTCTGATCTTGAGGTAATTAGCCTTCATTCACTAGCCAGAAAATGTCTGTGTTCTGAAAATTAAAAATGTGTCATTAAGTGGAATTTACCATAATGTCATTTATCTTTATATAGTTCATCAGTGACAGCAATGGGCCTGGGAATCCATCAGCTTTTACCAAGGAAGCATTAAAACAAATTGAAAAACAGAATAATCCCAGGCACTCTTTAACACAGTCGAAGCCATTTGGGTAATTAAATAGTGGTATTTAAAGTTTTAATTTAGAATTTCCCTTCCGTTCATCAGCAGTCAAATGAGATGTTCATATTCATAACTGTTTGTAATAAAGGGTTTCATAAAGCAAACGGAATATCAATGCCGTTAAAATTAAAGGGAACACAGAGAAATCTTTCCAGTGCAAACAGGGAAGTTCATTCCTGCTGCACCCTATTTTCTGCGATTACATCGGGAACAGACCCCCGCTGTACCTGGCTCGCTTTCCACACTAATAGTGCACAAACCCTGTGATGTTTGTGCTCCCAGCAGTCACAGCTAAGTCCATTTACATCTCCTGTCTTCGAGTGTTTTGTCACACAGAAAAGCCGACTCCAAGCAGCGGTGCGGTTTGCCTTCTGTTCCCATTGTTTTTCAATTGTTTGCGTATAAATCTCAAACATCTTTTATCTCGTATGTTCAGCTCTGGAGAGGTTATCGTTCTGTTGTGCTCCTACAGCCATTGCAACGCAGCACCGTGCACCCAGGAAGCCGCTACGTAGTATAAACAATGCCAACAATAATTATTTAGGGACACAAATAGAATCACTAATGAGCAAACTCTACAACTGTAATCGACTTCAGGGAACTCTTTTTTTATGTATACAGGCAGAATAAAAAGAAAACATGTACTAAAGCCTAAGAGCATCCCAGTTCAACCCAGAATAACTTACGAGAACAAGCTTAGGTGAGCATCCCACCAGCACCGAGCCGGCGCACACGCACGTCTGGAGACGGCTCCCGTGGACCAGCTGACTCTGACAGCAGCAGGACAACGGCTCTAAGAAGGCCACCCATACTGCCACGTAGGAAGGTAGAACGCAATTAAACCTTAACTTCAGGACACAGCTCTAAATTTGCTAATTATGTCTAATTACAACTTCCATGGCAGGAAACCCAACGTACAAAAGCTCGCTGGTACCGCTCTTACTAAATACTATTAAACCCTACTGTTGGGTTCTGCCAAAATTAAACAAGTGAGATAAAATTAAGTCGTTCCTCACAAAACAGTTTCAAACGAAGTACGTCTGACCAATGCAACTTTCAACACGTGCACATTCTCACCAACACGCTATTGTCTGGGACGTAGTTATTTAAAATATGGAAAAAAGCACATATGCTCTCTTCCGAGTGCAGCTGGACCTAAATTAGACCAAAAGTGTCAATAGTTTAATGCACGATTTGTGCCACCTTCTTCCACTGGTAAAAAACGTTAGAAGATTTTAGCTTCTTTTCGAAAAGTCTAGTAACTTTTGTTCGCTCTCTTTTAAATAAAGTGGAAAACTCCAAAATTACGACTCCATTTGTAATGTTACAGAGTCTTAGATGTACATTTTTGCAGAACCCCCTGAGATGTTCTATTTTTCAGTTCCAGAGCAGTGGGTAATACACTAGGCAAGAAAAGACACTCTTCTATAGCACTGGAAAGAAACATGAGAAACTGGAGTGTCCCTGGAATTTCTCCTGCATGCAGCAGAACAACACAGCACAGCATAAATTAGATACCACGTAAAATCAGCACAACCTCAACAACTCGATAAATACCAGGAGACCAATGATAAATCAGGCTGTTGTATTTTCTGCTGTATTCCTATTCCTCCTTTGCTGAAAAAATTGTAATTTTTATCACACTTACAGTACAGAAAAGTTCAGTAAATACACATCTTTCCAGAAAGGCTGGTCTCTAAAGAAGTAACCAGGCCAGGTTTTTAGTAGCGTAGATTTTCTCTTCTGACGATAATGAAGTATTCCTTTCAGTTACCCTTCTAAAACACCTTCCCAAACTTACTTACCTCTGATAACCTGCTTCCATGAACACCATTCCAGTAACTTTTGCTTTTCTTGTTCTTCTTTTTTTTTAAAAAAAAAATTTAACTAGATGCTTTAGAGTCAGTACTGTGCTTTAGCTGCCTCTGAGGCACGGTCATACTGGCATACGTGGACTTTAAGCCCTACAGCTCGGCTAGATTTTGCTCCTTTTAGCAGGTCCTTTTGTTCACAAGCACACATTGTCATTGAGGGAGATGGGGAGCAACTTCCCACTTGTGAAGCAAGCAGGGTCTTGTGAAATCATTCCATTTCTAATTCCTCCTATCCAGGCAGTGAATAAAATACACAGATCACAACCGCTGTGGACATCAACACAGACCCTGGCGTTGGCAAGATCAGGCCAAGTCATACATGAACGTAACAGAAATAAATACCTGCTAGAATTAGCTGATTAACGCTGCGTTTTAAAAATAAAGTCAGGTCACCTAAAGCCTAACACAGACTATTTTTATAGGCACACATGGAATGAAACAGAAAAGAAGGTGCAAGGACACTGCCACCACCTCCTGCGCAGCTGTGACCGGAGCGAGCGGCATCATTAACGTCACCCAGACGAGCTAACGGTGACCAAAGACAAAACAAATGTAAACACGTCTCTGCAACGATCTCTGTGCCGCAGTTCTGGGTGGCAAAACACAACCCACACAGTGTTTGGAGTGTGCACCTTATCCCCCAAACCGCCGGCCACCTATCGGGGCAACAAAAATAGCTCGACTTTCGGTAATGTGGACTCTATTCTTGTGACATTTAACTCGACTTCCTGTGTCTTTGTGTTAGTCAAGGAAGTGAAACTCATGCATAGCATGTGTACATTATTCCCCCTGTATAGTAGACTCGCAGACAGTGTCAGGTCTGGGGAGATAAGAGCTGCCTCTAGGACATGAATTCTCATGAGGATTAGACAGCCACCATCTGGGGCCTCGCGTTTATCTGCAGCAGCTGCAGCCCAAACGTCAGCGCTGGACAAAAACGGGTGCTGGTCCTCAAGCGTTTCACAAGTTGCTGCAACTTGGTTTCAGTTACACTTTGCTGTCTTTTGAAAAAAATGGAAGAATAAATAACAGCACAACCTCCCTTCTCAGCAGAAGAGCACCAACGGATGCTGACTGCAGCTCTGCGACCTCCCGTCCTGCTCTCTGCCCCAAAGAAAACCCCAAATCACAGGAGCTGAGGCGAACTGGTTTGCTGCAAAGGCTTAATGAAAAACTGGACACAGCAAAAAGAATCGCTGTTTTCATCACACTCACCTATTGGCATTCGCTGACAAGTAAAACTTCCAAAAGTCTAAAACAGGTTAAACCAACCGTACGAGCGGCTGCGGGTTTAGGTAACCTGAATGATCAGTTTTCCCTGCAAGTCAGGAACCAAAGGTAATTGTCAGAGGCATCTAACTTTAAGCACATCGCAATCCTACCCGGCATGTTTTTCTAGGCACCAAGAAGAAATGGGGGAGATCACTGGCAAATCACTTGGGCTCGTTCCAGCCTGCAGACAAACAAACCGAGCACGTCGGTCGCCTCCGCTGCGCTGGCCGGGCAGCAAGAGCAGCCCTCACCCAGGGATTTTTGGCACTTTCTTCTCTAGCCTCTCTTTTCTTCCTTACTTCACTTATTTTCTGCTGCAGCAGAAATCTTAATTCTGTTCAGCAAGTCACAGGGCACTACTAAAAACAATCAATAAACCTCACTAAAATAATTAAATTATTTTTTTAAAAGGAAACGTTGCTGATGAAAAAACTATTAAAAAGGTATGGAACAAACCAGCTAGCAAGGGGAACGGAAAATTTTGGTTTGATCTCTGGGCTTGCTTTTCTAAGTTGATGCTTCAAAACGCAGAATGGCTTCTTCGTTAGACCTTAAAAAAACTGACTTTTAACAGAATTCTTTGGTTCTGACAAAAGGTCTGCCTCACCGCGTTGCTTCAGCGGTGAAAAGGGAGGATTTCTTCATTCGGCTCCCCGCATTCCACACCAGCACCTAAAACCACAGAACAGAACCACAGACTGGCTTGGGTTGGAAGGGACCTTAAAGATCATCTAGTGCCAACCCCCTGCCACGGGCAGGGACACCTTCCACCACACCAGGCTGCTCATAGAATAGAACAAGACTGAGGTTAAGGATGCCCGTTTCGGGCTGTTTGGGAAAGCAAAGTGCCTCTCACACCCGTTCTCCACGAGAGGTGAGCAGCTCTCAGACTGGACGCGTGAGCCTCAGGGTCCCACAGCCGATCCAACCCACAGGCAAAGACAAGCCCCAGGGAGACTTGTCCCAGACAGCCTCCAGCCACACTCCGTGATTCCGGGACTGCTTCGAATTTGGGTTGGAAGTTCCTGTTGCTGAACTGCCGTTGTTCTCCTGGAGCTGGTTGGGAATGTCCACCACATCCTGTACCGAGTACCATGAACTTCAGTGCCTGAAGGGGCTACAGGAAAGCTGGAGAGGGGCTTTTTACAAGGGCATGGAGTGACAGGACGAGGGGGAACGGTTTAAAACTGAAAGAGGGGAGATTGAGATGAGATCTGAGGAAGAAATTCTTTGCTGTGAGGGTGGTGAGACCCTGGCCCAGGTTGCCCAGAGAAGCTGTGGCTGCCCCCTCCCTGGCAGTGTTCAAGGCCAGGTTGGATGGGGCTGGGAGCAACCTGGTCTGGTGGAAGGTGTCCCTGCCCATGGCAGGGGTTGGGACTGGATGGGCTTTAAGGTCCCTTCCAACCCAAACCAGTCTGTGGTTCTATGATTCTATAAACGGGACGGCGGAGCCACCGAGGTAGGTCAGCCAAAGCCAGGACATGCCAGGTCAGCAGAGAAGAACTAAACATCCAGCCTGACGCCTGGGCAAAGGCTGCCAGCACCGTCCACACTTCTGAAGTAGAAGGCAAATACTTGCTGACAAGACAGAATCATGGAACTGTTTTGGTTGGAAAGGCACTGAGTGACCCACCGCTATGGAAGAGGTGCTGCGGGGCACTCAGCACTGTCCAGCCAGATGTGATGGTGCTTCAAAAACAGCTGCTGGGAACTAAATTTCTAAGTCAGTATTAAACTTTAAATCAAGCCAAGTCTAATTAGGAGAACAATTTTAGACTTTTTTTCTTTTTTAATTTTAAATATTAGAATAAACTACAGGTTTTGGACATTACAGCTGCACATCAGAGCACCCCGTCTACCTTCTTCCTACCCAACCACAGGTACCACACGTTGTCCAGGATACATGACCGAACTGGGCTGTCTGACCAGCTCATATTGCCACCCTGACTGACCACAGCCCGTTTTGTACCGGGGCCAAGATTTGCCAGACCGCTGCAATAAACTGGGAGGCCTGCTCGCTACTGCTGTGCAATTCCAGTATCCACCAGCTCCCGCAGAGGTGGGCAAAAGCGACCTTAACAGATGTCTTGGGAAGGAGGGAGTGAAAGAAAGCCTGCCGCAGCCAGCAGACAACCAGGATCTCAACAGGGCGACCGAACCCCCTTTGGCCGCTCAAGCAGCTCTTCAGGGCCACCGGGACGTGACTTCACTGCTGCAGCACTGGGACTGGCCGACCGGCACCAGCACAAGAGCCTCCTGCTCCATCTGCCCAGATGCAAATGTCATAAACAGTTTCGGATGTGGAATACGTAACCAACTTCTTGCCCTCTGGCCTTAGAAGCTGAGGGGTACTTCAGAGGAACTGCAAACGTTACGCTTCAGCACAGCCATCAGGCATGGGAAACCTCCCAGAAGAGGGAGAGGTGTCCAGTGCGGTGACGAAGTTCACAGGACAAACCAGTTTGGGAAGAGCCCAGCCTCTCCAGCAGAGATGGTTTGGGACTGGGGAACCCAAGACCCACTGAAGGAAACTTCAACTTCTGCTTCTTACCCTCCTCTGGACTCACTCCAACACCTCAACATCTCTCTTGAAGTGTATGGGGTTGTTGTGGCCCAAGTGTCAGACCCAGCACTTGTTCTTGTTGAACCTCATGCCGTTGGTCTCGGCCCATCTATCCAACCTGTCCAGATCCCTCTGTAGGGTCTTCCTACCCTCCAGCAGATCGACACTGCCACCCAGCTTGGGGTCATCTGCACATTCCCTGAGGGTGCACTCAATCCCTACGTCTAGATCATCTATAAAGATATTGAACAGCACCGGCCCCAGAACTGAGCCCTGGGGAACACCGCTAGTGACCGGCCGCCAGTTGGACTTTGCCCCATTCACCACCACTCTCTGGGCTCGGCCATCCAGCCAGTTTTTAACCCATCGAAGAGTCTACCCTGTGTGTTACCTGGACACAAACAGAGCTGTAGGAGCTCGGACCAGGTACTCGGGGCCAGCTCTTGTCTCCGGCTGCGGCCAAGAGAAGAGCAACCAACACATCGAGCTGCAGCTCCCAGTCCCTACATCGCCCTGGTCAAGCCCCAACAGAAGCATTTTAAAAGCATTTTAACTTACTCCTTCTGAGGGACTGGGATGTTGTGGGCAAACTGCTGACTCCATCAGCTTTATACTGGCTGATAAACACATTCTTTGATGTATTTTCAACACTTGCCTTCTACTTGTGTACAGTTTTAGGAGTACAAGGGGAAAGCAGGCAGAGCTGAAAAGCTGGCCATCGGTTCTCAGCACCAAACCCTCCAGCACTCAAAAACTGCTGCAACTCCATCACCTCTACGCACTTCAGGTGCTACGATTCCTAATGCATTTTCCGTAGCTCTATAAACATTTTCCTAAAACCACAAAATATAAAGGTGTAAGTGAAAGGCCATGAGGACAAAAGGTAGATGCCACTGTGTATCAATTCCGTGTAAAGCAAATATGGTTCATTACGATCTCCCCCCATCATTTCACAACCTGTAGTAAATAATGCTTTTCTTCTCAGCAAGGGTCATTAGACACTGGAAGGGGCTGCCCAGGGAGGTGGTGGAGTCACCATCTCTGGAGGGGTTCAAGAAAAGCCTGGACATGGCACTTAGTGCCATGGTCTAGTTGCCATGGTGGTGTCAGGGCAATGGTTGGACTTGATGACCCTAGAGGGCTCTTCCAACCTCATTGACTCTGTGATTCTGTGATCCTGTGACCACTCGCCCCTCTGGGCACCGACTGGCCCGGGGACGTGCTTTGGCCAGCCAGACCCACCGCTGTCCGCAGGTTTTAGTGCTCTCTTGGACGCTCCCAAGGCCAATGAAGACAAGTTGAATTTTCACTGGAAGCGGCTTTACCAGCCAGTAAACAAATGGTTCCCTGCTGCGTTTCTAACAGAGACGGCAGCTCTGTACAGTGAGATCCAGAACACGTTCAGGGAGGTTAAAAAAAACCCCAACAAAAAAAACCCCAAGCATGACTGCTTTACCGTGAGTGAAAGGCAACGTACAATGGATACAGCAAGCTATATACATTATGTCACCAGTCTAGGGCTCTAAGTAGACAATTCTATGCTTAAATGTTAAGATTCCCTAAGCTGGCTTAGGAGGCTCCATCAAATAGTTTGAAGCATCTGTTTTACAAGAAGACTGACTGTTCAAAACTTGAAGAATAAAAGGAATGGAAGCACAAAAATATGGTTTTGCAGAAAGCAACGTTTCTTCTGAAAATAAGTGAATAGTAAGTGTAAAGGGGGCTTGCTTTTTCCCCCCAAATGAAAGCAAGTTTACTGATATAATTATTAAAATTAAAATTCTAAATTTAAGTTGTAATTCCTTAAAATTGCCTGTTAGACTGAAAAAAGAAAAAAAGGCTAAGCGGTGCTTCCCATGACTAAATGGATTAATTCTTTAGTACAACACAATCACCGCTCTCCACACAGTTTCACTGAACATCTAAATAAACATCCAAAGCTTATTTTACGCAAAGAAAAGATCCATTCTAAGGAATAACCCAAATGCTAAAAAGTTGATGTTTTATGTAAAAAATAAAGAAAAGCTATAGAGGGAAATGGGAGAAAGAAAAGGACGTTTTAGGTGGGTTTGTGGGGTGGCTCCTCCTGACAAACGGACATCTCTGTTGAAGCCGCGCTGTTCACACGCCTGTTTTATTGCTGGATGTCTTTCTCTGAGTAGTTTTTTCCTGATGCAGGAGCTTAGCCTCAGCCTGCCTGACCCTTCCGAGCGATGAAAGGACCTGGCTGAGAAACACCCGGTGAGGAGGAGGAGGAGGAGGAGGAAGCTCCTAAATTTCCCTAATCTCTACCCCTTCACGAAAAGGCCTGCCGAGCTGAACAGACAAGGCTGCTTCTGCTTCTCTTCTTCACGTGACGGGCAGCAACCGGCTTAGCCTTCGGGTCACTGCTACCTGGTTTGTAATAAACCACAGTGGACTGATGTTGAAACCGTGTTTTGTATTTAACAAGACACACCCTGTGATCTACGCAGAAATTCTCACCTGTCGCCCCCCTCCCAAAAACATCCCGCATTTCAGCAGACCAGTCGCGTTTCCACGCTTGTTCAATGCAGACTTAAATGGGGGAAGAAACAGAAAAAATCAGTGTAAAATTACAGCCTTTGAGGGTGTGATGCCTGATTGATTGTTGTGAAAACATAACGACGTCGGAACGTGCACACAAGTCACATTTCTACACGGCCACTATATTTCTAACAGTTTAATAACTAGCTGGCACACAACTAAGATTTAGCCCAGCACACAACTGTGCTCAGGTAAAGGCATGTTACTAAAATGCTGAACTCAGCACGTTTTCTTAAACCCCTCCTCTCTAACACGTCTGTCAAAATTTCTAACAACACAACGACCACTGGGTGAGTTTGGAAGAGAGAGAAGATGGTTCATACGTAACACAACCACAGACGAAGCATCACCACGCCTCTTTTAATCACCATCAGTGACTGCAACTCATCACAAAGCAAACGTAACCTGCATCTTATCAAGGACAAGGAATACCTGGCAAGAGCACCTGGCTGTGCTGGCAATCTCTGACCGGCTGCTTGGGACAGGAGAACAGCAGAATCACAGAATCAATGAGGTTGGAAGAGCCCTCTGGGATCATCGAGTCCAACCATTGCCCTGACACCACCATGGCAACTAGACCATGGCACTAAGTGCCATGTCCAGGCTTGTCTTAAACCCCTCCAGAGATGGTGACTCCACCACCTCCCTGGGCAGCCCCTTCCAATGGCTAATGACCCTTGCTGAGAAGAAAAAGGCTTCTGAAAGAAGCACACAGCTCTCTGCATCCAGCCATAAACATGGGAGACGGGGTACCCCAAGATCAGGTCTACCAGAAAGTGCCTTTTTTTGGTTGTTTGCACAAGAACAATGCAGCACAGGTTCTGAATCCCAGCCAACACGAAACTCTGCAGAGGCTTATCTTTGGGTGACATTTTAAGGGTTAAAAGGCGAACAAAAAAGATGTATTTCAGAGAGCACAAAAGCATAAAGGAATGCCTGGAAGTATTTCATACTGAGGCTTATGCCTCTGGACTGTAAACGAGAAATTGCCTGTTCCCAACCATTTACTTTAGAGCGTCATATACTGCAAGACGGTGAAGAACTTCTGTTCCTCTGGTTCAAGAAAAATACTGTGTCTTCCCTAGCTAATGGTGGCAATTGGGGAGGTTCAGGTTGGACATCAGGAAGAATTTCTTTACAGAAAGGGTCATTAGCCATTGGAAGGGGCTGCCCAGGGAGGTGGTGGAGTCACCATCTCTGGAGGGGTTTAAGAAAAGCCTGGACATGGCACTTAGTGCCCTGGTCTAGTCGACAGGGTGGTGTCAGGGCAATGGTTGGACTTGATGATCCCTGAGGTCTCTTCCAACCTGGTTGATTCTGTGATTCTGTAATGGGGTGCTTTCTAAGTTGCTTTTTAAAACACATCCTCAAGCACGGCAGCTCGCTGACATGAAGATACAAACACCCTCCCCACCTAACACAAATGTCCCTCAGTCCGGGACCGCCCCAACCTTGAAAGTCAGACGCTGAATTCAGCAGGTTTGTACTCTACACTGCTGACAGAGGTTCCTCTAATTCCACCAACGCAAATAAAAGAAACAAAAGCTCTGTAGGTGAGCACGTGCTTCCTGACGTTAGGGCACCCTCGCATCGGAGGCAAGCGGCAGGTTCTGCCAGCTGTACTTAACGTGTTTGTAAAACCATAAAGATTAAACAGTATAACGTTATAAATCCTATTATAGCATATAATCTCTGAATTACATTCGAGTGGATAAAAAAATAGCTTGTTAATGAACTGTATGTTTTCACAACGCCATTTAGAAGAATTCTGCAGCTTTGGGTAAAAAGTTCATGAAAATGTGTTTCTCCCAGCTCTTACAGGCGGCGTCTCCTGCCTGTCCTGGGAACCCGCTCCCCGGGACGTCGGGGGACATCGGGGCGAGGGCTGTGTGGAAAGGGAAGGAGCATCTTTGTCCGCAGCGGTGGCTCAGGACAGAGGAGGCTGGAGTTTCAGAAACAGCTTTTTTTTTGCAACGGATGAATGAGTTTTCCCGATCCCCCATAAATAACATGGAAACTAATGTAAATCTGCGGAGCCACAAAGCCCCGCCAGTGCCTCCTGGGTGGGTTTTTAAGGCTTCAGGTTGTAAAGCTGCAACTTACTGAGCAGCAGATGAAGTAACGTAATTTCATCTGAAGAACTGTATTTACCAAAACCCATGAAGTTTTAGAACAGCTTCACACCCACTGAGCAAACAAACCTTAAGGAGTAAAAATCAGCAAATAATACAGCACACATGGGAGACAGCAGGCTGCTTTAAGAGCAAGGGGTTGCGAAACCTTCTTAACACTATTTTTACTAGTAAAATTGTTAGTAGAAATAAGTAAAATTACTTTCAAACAAACGTTCAGGCTGCAATCCCTTTCCTAATCGTCAAGGTGTGCTAGCATCAGTAAAAATAGGAGTGTATGAGGAGAACTGCAGAAGGAAAACACCCCCTTGTCAGATCCGAACTGCAAAACAATAAAGGGGTACGAACAACAACCGACAGCCACGTGTTACTACAGTCTAGCCCTGCCTACCTCGGATGCTCAGGTGAGTATGTTCAACTAAAGAAATTCAAACTACATAAACATTCACTGTAATGCTACTCATGTAGGCTAAAAAAATGGTATCACAAAAACAAATCGACGGAAGAAGACTTCACCAGTGACGCTTTAACACGCCCTACCGCAACTGCGTTACGCAGCCATGGACTTCGTCACGGTGTCCACCTCGCCCTCAACACCATGATTCGGTGTATAGAATAAGGCATGCCTGTCGCCATAGCTTTGAGAACGGGACTTGAAGGATCTGGCACCCTGAGTCTGCAACAAGATGGTTTGAATGTTGGAGTTAACAAATGCATCTCAAATCCCTTAACTCCACAGGTCTGAAGCTTTAATTTTTCTCCAAGAGGCCAGAGAATTCAGCATTTCTCAACAGAAAGTGTCATTTTGCTGCAGCCAGACATCTGCCGTGCTTTGTCCCCAGGCAGCTGCCTCTCCCTCTCCATCCTCCCGACGCGGGACCCTCGCGGTGACACACGCAGCAGGCGCTGGGACGCCAGAGACCAGAGCTGCAAACCCCAGCCTTGTCCTCCAGCACGCAGGAGGCGGCATCCCCAGGCTGCAAACCCGGGTGCCGGGGCTCTGGAACGGGACCATAAGCAGTGTAGGATCAGCAAACCCCCCAGCCTGGGGTGCGCGGGACCAGGTACGAGGCACAGCCACGGGGTCGCCTCCCTCACCTCGCTCTGGGCACCCATCAGAATGAGAACACTAATATTTCATGGTCCGACTGCTAATGCAATGGCTACAGAAGCTGGTGCCGTGACTGACAGATAAGGGGATCAACGTTGGACTCTAAATGTTTATTTGGTGCCACTTACTTCAGCTTTTTAACCTCCGAGTCCTATTGTACGGCTCTGTGACGGGTCAAATAACTGCACATCCCACACACCTCTTGCTTATCAGCTACCCTAACAATATTCTGGGGCAGGACCATAAAAATATTTTTGCTGGTCTGATTTGCCTTTTGTCTCTTTCATAATTAATTCTTCCTGGCAGTTTTATTTAGATACTAGATCCTTGAAAAAATTAAAAGCAAGGACCTCTAGAGAGCACTACCTCTCCTCTGCACCACGAACAGGCTGAAGCTTTCAATTAAAAGGGGTGGTAGGATGATGCTCTTCCAGTCGTCGTTAGAGAGGGATGGCATTTCCCAGCACCCGCAGCCAACCCGAGCTGGTCCTGCAGAAGCATCGCTGTGCCTGCCATCGCCGGCACGTGGTTCAAAGCACCAGGTGAGTGTCTCAGGTAAACCCGACTCATACGCTAGGCTATAAAAACCCAGCCTGCCCAGCGAATCCAGAGGAAACTCTGCTGAACAGGTTTCTGAAGCTCCTTGATGCTGACGCCATACCCATGTGTCCGCCAAGACCTTCCCCGGGGAGGAGGACTCTGTCCCTGGAAGCCCGGCGCCTTGGCAGGCAGACCGACCGAGGCCGAGGTGGTCGGCTGCCGGGGAAGCTGCAGACACAGAACCCACGCCAGAAGAATGACCTGGTCCTGCCCAGCCACAGCCGTGAGGCGGGTCTGGAGGGCTGCAGCACAGCAGCAGACCCAGGGGTGCCACGTCACTCCCAGCTCTGCCGCAGAGAGATGAGACCTGGGTGGTTCGTCACATATGTTGTGTAACCTGAACACAACCGCAGTAACGCAGGGGGACCGCGTGACAGCCGGTGTTTCACCCCTCTTGACAAGGAAGGACCAGAGGACAGCAGAGAGGCCTGAAGGAAACCAACATAGCCACCCTCTTCACAGAATCACAATCAATCAGGTTGGAAGAGACTCTGGGATCATCGAGTCCAACCATTGCCCTGACACCACCATGGCAACTAGACCAGGGCACTAAGTGCCATGTCCAGGCTTTTCTTAAACACCTCCAGAGATGGTGACTCCACCGCCTCTCTGGGCAGCCCATTCCAATGGCTAATGACCCTTGCTGAGAAGAAATGCTTCCTAATGTCCAACCTGAACCTCCCCTGGCCAAGCTTGAGGCTGTGTCCTCTTGTCCTAGCGCTGGTTGCCTGGGAGAAGAGGCCGACTCCCACTGCGCTACAACCTCCCTTCAGGTAGTTGTAGACTGCACTAAGGTCACCTCTGAACCTCCTCCAGGCTAAACACCCCCAGCTCCCTCAGCCGTTCCTCGCAGGTCAGACCCTCCAGACCCTTCCCCAGCTTGGTCGCCCTCCTCTGGACTTGCTCCAAAACCTCAATATCTCTCTTGAAGTGCGAGGCCCAGAACTGGACACAGGATTCAAGGTGTGGCCTCACCAGTGCCGAGTACAGAGGCACGATCCCTTCCCCAGACCGGCTGGCTACACTATTCCTAACAGAGGCCAGGATGCCATTGGCCTTCTTGGCCACCTGGGCACACTGCTGGCTCATGTTTAGCCGGCTGTCCATCAGCACCCCCAGGGCTCTTTCTAACCACTCTTCCCCCAGCCTTCTTTCCCTTCCGCAACCGGGTTCTGCTTGCTTCCCAAAAATGTACACTTTCACAGAAGCGTGTAAATGAGCTCAAAGTCCTTTAGACTTCTCTGGACATCTGCATGGCGCTAACGGGAACGCACGGCACGGCAGTCGGCAGCCGTCTGCAGCGCGGTGTCCACCAGCAGCGCCCCCCACCAGCCAGCCGAAGCGCGGGCACCGCAGACCTGCCCTGCCACGAGGTGCCGCGGGACCTGGGTCACCCCTCTGCCACGCAGCCCGTCGGACGTCGTGGCTTCGAATCACAGAACCACAGACTGGTCTGGGTTGGAAGGGACCTTAAAGCCCATCCAGTCCCAACCCCCTGCCACGGGCAGGGACACCTTCCACCACACCAGGTTGCTCCCAGCCCCATCCAACCTGGCCTTGAACACTGCCAGGGAGGGGGCAGCCACAGCTCCTCTGGGCAACCTGGGCCAGGGTCTCACCACCCTCATAGCAAACAATTTTTTCCTAAGAAGAAATTCTTCTGCTTCAAGTGGAAGAACAAGCGCGCAAGGAATAAGATTCCCCCAAAAGACAGTTCCGCTGTTGTTTTTTCCTAGCATTGACTGCAAAAGGAAGTAAACAGATTTCAAAAAATGATAGCTGAACCACAAATACTAAATTGAAGTACTAGTTATGGGTTGCAGGGCGCTGCTTTAAGCTTTAACATCCCTGCACAAAATTAAAGAATTACTATAAAAATTTATTCAAACGTATTTTGTCATTTTTTTCTTCAGTGTTAAGCATACAAAGCACAACATAGATGTACTTGTTTAACTTTGACTTTATGACTTATGCAAAGCATCGCCCATTATTCCGGTGCAAGTCTCCTCAAATAAACCTTTCTAAGGCGTTGTGGAAATGGAGGTTGTGGATTAGGGCGAAGCGAACGATGAGGTCATCCGGGCCCATTGAAACCGCGTTTTGAGACCTCGCGGGCCAACAATAGCCGAACTTCAGCAAATCCTCTGAAGTACACCCCCTTGTTTTCCACGCAGCCTGGATTAGCCTTGAGCTCCTAGATCTAAAAATACAATAACCCTTTCACCCATATATAATAAATAGTCTATCCTAAAAAAAAAACCCTAATAGGTTTATTTACATGCCCGGCACATAGAACGCTTCTGTATTCACAATACAGAGGGCAAAACAATACAAAACAAATGGCAATTAAAAAAAAAAAAGGGTTTTTTGCCAAGCTGTTTGGACATGGTTTGCCATTTTCACAGTGGTGTAAAATAAGAGGCATTCATGACTCACGCTGACGAATGCGAAGGCCTCTAGTAGTATCAAGGTTGTACTTAAACAAACCTAATTTTTAGGAGAACGTAGTAGTGTAACAATAAACAAACTCACACGTGCTGTCAGGTCCGCCAAGGTCAAGCTTGTAGCGTACTGTGATTTTTGTATAAACGCCTATTGGACATTTCAAAGCCACCGGAAAAGAATCAAACTTACAACTCAAGCTTTCTCCTGGCGACAGGAGAAAAGGAAAATAACTCCACAGGTAAGGTACAAACTGCAGTTGGTTTGTGCTGTCGCAGAGGAAGGACATGGGCTCCTCTCAGCACAGCCAAACGCCAGGCAGGGCATTTCCACGCCACACACAGGTTTTCACAACAGAATTTCAGCGCTCGATTCCTCTGCAGAGCTGTCATCACTGCACACTGTGCGAACAACATAACGGGGTCCTGAAAGGCTGGGAATACCCGGGCTGGCTGAGAATAAGTGGGGAAAAAACCTGCATGACTGCTTTCTGCGCCCGCTGCCCTTGGCCTTGAACAAACAGGAGGGGGGAACATGGAGAAGAGAGCAGATCACCGCGGTACTGACCTCCTGCAGCACTAAAAGGCCACTGTAGGCTTTATAGCAAACTCACCACAGTTTCAAATCCCACCACGGCCAAGGGGCTGAAACCCCCGAGCTGCAGGCACCATCCTGCGGATGCCATGAGGGTGTCACAGGGGACTGGCCCCCAGCGTGCAGACGGCTTGGCTTTGGTTACAGACAGGACAAAAATTTTACAGTATTTTCCTCAGCCACCTTAATACGAAATGAATTTAAATAGATCTTCATCTCTCACAGAAATAATTACGAAAGAATGCTGTAGATCTTTCCGTAACATCTAATGTCTGCATTAAAAAAAAAAAACCTGAGGAAACTGCCTTTTTACTGGTACAAACAACAACGCAACACTCGTGCTCCCACGTTCGCTCCCACATTCACTCCCACATTTGCCCCCACGTGCGCTCACACCCTTTGGAGCCGCCGCCTTCGGTCCCAGCCGCTCTCCTGGCGAGAGCAAGCGTGGGGTGAGGGTGTCAGGGCGGTGCGCAGGGATCTGTTTTCTCCTGCGAGGCACTTATCACTCAGAGGTAAATTCCTCTTGCATGTGCCAGGAAGGCAAAACCTCTTTCTATGTTGCTGGCAAAACTGTCAATCATCTTGATGAGCAGTAAATAAATGAATGCCCAATGATGGGATTCTATATTATCCTTAAAAAAGAAATCCATCAAATAAACATCAACAGGTAAATGTTTATACCTGACAGCCATCAATTTCAGCTACCCATGCAAAGAGACAGGTGAGCTGGACTGGTAAACCTCGAAATTAGAGGGGTATTAATCATCTGCTCCCAGCCAATATAAACAGATGTTATTTTTAAACAGGCAAAATCATCTCTTCCTCTGAAATTTATTCGCAACAGATAATGTTCTGTTACATTTTTAATCAAGCAGGCGAAGTTACATTTAAATTGAAAATTTGCTGCACTCAACTGATCAGGCAAGTAGAATTCCGAGATGACTGAACGGCAGCGCAGAGCACACCACGACAGCAGGTAAGCTGTGAAATCTACCTGTCACACCGCGCGGCTCATTGTTTGGCCACCGCGCCCGCACGTTAGGAGCGAAGAACTAAGAGAAAAAAAAGGAAAGGCATGTTAAACATACTTATAAATCCATCATATTTTAGGCAAACACCATTATCGGAGACAAGAAAAACAATAAGCTCCACCTCTTTCCTACAAAAAAGCCAATAAAGGTTCACATAGGTTACTCCTATCTGCTCCACACTAGTCTACGTTGCATGTCTGGATATGCTGAGACCAAGCCACAACGTGGAAAATCTCTCGCATTTCTCCCACAATAAAATAAAAAGCAAGACAAGAAAAAAAATCTAAAATATATTAGGGAAAAAACGGTGTGATTTTTCTGTTAACCCATTTCCTGGCTCTCCTGCAGACATGTCTGTCCCACCAGCTAACCCCTCCGTGCCCTAGCTCACCCTCTTTTAAAAACTGGTACCAACCTCCTGACTCAGAGGCTCGCTGACGATACGCTGATTTATGCAAACGCTGCCGTGACAGAAGCAGCACTCGTCTAAATAGGTGAAATACAGAGTTCAACTGCCGGCTGTCTACAGAAACACCCTAAAATACTTTGTCACAAGAAAACGCCAGGAACGAGTACCTTTGATCTTAATTTTAAAATGAGATCTATACAGTCTTACGCCTGACATTTATAAATTATGCATCGCTACGATTTTTTCTTATGTCAGGATGAACAGAAACTGACAGCAGACATCTGGAAGACTGTCAATTATTCCAGTTCTCAAGCACTCCCACCTTTCAGCTGGCTGCAGGTCGGGGGCACCGACACCGGGGAGCAGCTGGCTGGCCGTGCAGAATACTTGTAAAGTTGTTTCGTTGCTGTTACTAATTACAAAATAGTAATTAAGACTCATTTCTCTCTTTTTTTCCTCTAGGAATTTAATAAACTGTGTTATTGTCATATGCTATTTTATAGATGACCTTTAAAGGCCCCTTCTAACTCAAGCCATTCTACGATTCTATGATTTGTTAAACAAAAAGTTTAACGGTTAGTTTTGCACGATGTATTTGAGCAAGGGTTATATCCTGCCATTTAGGGTCTAGATTAGGAAAGCAAATGCTTTAAAAAAATCAATACAGTAATTTCACACTGGCGTATTTTAAACACTGCAATAGTTTAGACGATGCAGCAGTTTTAAAACTAAAACCTTATATTAAGACCTTTAAGTTCAAGTTAAAATACATAATCCTAACTTCTCAGAGTCCTGTGGTTAAAACCTGGTTTACCACGACCTGGTAACACGTGGCTGCACATACCTGCACCACCTACACCGAGGAGCTCCCTGCCCTCCTTCGGACGGGGCTTGTGTCAGGTGGGAACTCACACCCTCTTTCCCCAGCCTCCAGTATTTTCCACAGCTTCACTCTCAAGTCACAGGATCCCTGCCTGTTTTTCCACCTGCCTCCTGGTGAACTGGCTTACTGACATTAGAGAATGTCTTGTAAAGGCAGCAGAGGATGCTCCTGATCTCCCATGCAGTCTTCTTCACAGCGGCTAGAAATGAGAGACACCTCACAGGCAGCAATCTAATACAGTCACAGGAGCAGAGGACTCAGATTTCCCTCAACTGGTGCTGAAAAGTTGATAAAAACATGATTATTTCTTAAGTGAGGAAAGTAATTATTCACTGACCAAGTGGAAAAGTTCTGTCCAAATTTTGAAAAGAACAACCCTGCTTACGTGTCTTGAAAAGACAAGACAACACACTTCCACCCGAGGCAGAAATGGTTTGGGAAAAAAGAGAAACATCACAATACAGTTTCTGATTTTGCCAATACCACTCTGTATCAAATACATCAAGCAGTGAAAAGAAAACAACATTATCTAGAATGTATTGCATTCTGGATTCTCTCAATAGGATTCAGCAAACGTAAAAAGGGACGTGCACTCCCCTAACGCTGACCGGGTGGGCCTTCTGCTGGCTGTTAAAGTAATTCACCAGACCTGCAAAAACGCTTTAAACGAACGTTATGCTAGAATTTAAAAGGATGTCAGGAGCCAAGGTCCCGCCTGCGGCGGCGGGGGGGCTGCAGGGGGTGACGACGGAGCCAACGTTCACCCACCCGAACATCGCTGCCCCGCGACCACGCCGCGTGTCACCACGAGCCCACACGCGTCTCGCTGCGGCGACACGCGCCCCTCGCATGCTCATGTGGGACGGTGGCAGTGCCAGCCCCGACGCCCTGGCCACCGCCCGGCGAACGTCCCGCTGTGCTTCGCTTTGCATGAGGATAATCCCACATGTAGAGGACAGAAGCACACATTTGAAGTGAAGTGTTTTGCTGAACCAAAGCTCTTCTGCGTATTCCCGTCTCGTTCACTGCACACTGTTCAAATTATTAATTAAATGCCTGGGCAATTTTAACGTTGGGTTTTATTGCTCTAAGTACTTCAATTTTTTTTCTTTAGTGCTAGCTATTTCTGTGATTTTTCCCAGCCTTTAAAAAGTATTCTATTATGTTAAAACTGCACAGCAGCTATAGAAAGCTATACGCTGAGAGGGATCGTGCAAAAGAATTACCTTTTCCTAACTGCCCTTTGATACGTCCAGTCCTTAAACCAAATTTCACGTGAAGTTATTACATAAGAAATAAACACAGACCAAACCACAGCAGCATTCAAATTTTACACAGAGCAGAGACCCGGTCTTTGGACAGCGCTGTATTATTGCATTGCAAATCAATGTAAAAGTCTGCAATTGTCCAAGTTTGGAACCACCCAACAAATGTTCACATATCATCAGCCTTATCTGGGAAAACAAAACTCCTCCGCAGTCTGAAGCCAGAGCTGCCTGTTCACTAAGTGTCCCTGCAGCCCGCAAGTTCAGACTCATTTCTAGCCCCTCGCTCCAAATTCCAGCACGTGCGTTAACCCGCACAGGATCACAGGTCTCAGCCATTAAAAATCTCACACCACAAAGTCAGTTTCCTTCACACCGAGACAGCTTTTAGAACTGAGACTTGGAAAATATCCAAGTTTGAGGCAACAGACACTATGCAATAACTTTTATTTTAAAGTTTTTTAGGAGCAACTTGCAACAAAATATTGTGATAAAGTATTTGAAACTCATGTAAGATTATTAAAGATGAGCATTCCATTGTTAAATCTGCACTGCTTAACTTCCAAATATTTGATCCTTCAACTTAGTATCTATACTAAAGATTTCTTTTTGCACATAATTTCCCTTTTATAGGAAACCGAAGTTAACCAGAATTACTGACAACCCCTTTAAATATTATGAAGTTGAAAATTCAGATGACATAAGCTCAGAAACTCAAGAAAACTAAAAATTCCTTTCAAATGAGAAGCAATTAATTTCTAATCTGTCATATATCTGCAACTACTGCAATATTGCACAAATTAAATTTTGCATATATTCTAATTTCTTTGTTATTTAATGTGTCTTAAAATTGGTTCCTTCCCAAAATCAGGAAATAAATTTTGAAAATAATAGTACAGCATTATAGTGACATATTAATGATGAAACAGAACAGATCTTTGATAAACATCAGAGTTAACAGAAGCAACTGCTAGCAAATTCTACCATTCGTTTATTTAGAAGATCTCTCTTCACAGCAACTCTTCCTCAGATGGGATGTTCCACGGACAGAGACCGCTGCGAGGAGTTGCTCTGAGTGGTTTGGTTTGTGTTTCCAAGCAGTAAACGAGAACCTCGTGCCTCTTTTTGAACTGGGGAGGAGCAGGGGGGAATGTGCCTCCGAGATGTCCCAGCGCAGAAACCCTGCCCCAACTGCACGCAGCTTTTCTTTCCCCCCCCCCTTTTTTTTAATTAAAGGCAAGCTGCCATGCTAAAGATGGGAAACTTACTGTAATTAAGACTTTCAGCTTCCAGAATCTGTGCTTGATTATCAAAATACAGCAACAAATTATTTGTCCAAGATTTTGGAGGACAGTTTTGTACAGCGTATGACTGTTGGACTCCACGGTCAGGGCTGAGGCTGAGAGAACATCACTTCACACGAGCAAAACCCATACGTACATGGTCTACTGAGCTCCTCCCACCCCTTCCCTCGCAGCACCGTCACTTCTACAGGTGGTTTCTCTCTGTAGAGAGCAGCACAGTACCTTTATGTCTTAAATCCAACAGTATTTATGGTGTTTGAGGGGGTCTCTGCAATATAGAATGAAATAAGAACTCCATTCACGCCTCATTAGACCTTCACTCATTAGACCCTGCTGTTCCCAGAAGAAACTATTTGATTTTTTAATTGTCCATTTGTCACTCACCTGTATTGCCACACTTCAGGCATGGTAGCCCAGATTTCAGAAATAACAGCCAACACAGGAGAAAAAAGACACGCACTGAAGTTTCTCTCTTGCACTAGATTTTTCTCTTGCAGCAATAACAGAAGCCAAGAGGAGGTTTCAAATAAACCTTACAATGAAAACCTGAACCTCACTCTGCTCTCAGATTACTACCTGCGTTGTATCAAGGGCAAGTTTATTTTCAACATTCTTACAAGGCACTTAAGATTAGAAAGTCAAACTGTGCGTCCAGTTAACAGTGTAACTGTGGAGCACTCAATTCACCAATAAACTGAAGAGGGACATTGTATGAACTCGCTGTGAAGGATACATGAAGTGAGAGAAATAAGTTTCGGCCTGTGAAATTTCTGTCGTTAGTTTATCACAGAAGATCTACCTGCTATTTAGCAGCTTTTCAAAGTTTTAGTATTGCTTTTCTAACTAAAAAAATAATAGAACTAGTGTATTTAGCTCCACGTGTCATGTATCTTTGCTCGATTTAAGGAAGCCTTGTAATTAAATAAGCAAATTAATTTTTGTAAGCATCAGATGAGCATCATGAGCAGCAGCCTGAGGAGTCACTTAAATTCACCTCAAAGTGTGACAACGAAGAGCTGCTCCACAGATCAGAAAGCACCCCGACCTACGCGTGCCAGCCCCGAGGCTTCCAGCGAGGGCTTCCCCACGTGCCACGGCTCGAGGCAGCGGCACAGCACGGCCAGGTAAACCCGTGCCCCTGCACCACGGGTGCCCGACCCACGCCCGCTGAGGCACCGCACCGGGACCCTCCAGGCTGACCTGTGCTTAGAAGAAAACTTGTAATTTACTGAAACCACAGCGTACTGCCCCAGTAAGGCTGTGACAGCACCTGAAACAACACAAGTGGAAAGGGGGGAGGAAGGGCCGGGGCTGCGGGCCCCTCTCCCACCTGCCCCCAGGCCCGCGGTGCCTTCAGTGGCATGGCTGCACCCGGGGGTGACGCACCCACCCTGCCAGCGCCTCCTGCACCCCTGGTCCAGCATCGGACCCCCCCCGGGCTGCCGAGCCCCCGGGTGGGCCAGAGACGACAGCTCACAGCCAGCTGCACCGCTGGTTCCTCACCCCGGACCAAGCTGTCTCGCTGAAATCCTTTCTCGTGGCTACCTGGCCACCAGCTCACAGCTGAAACATGGATCTGCCTACTCGCTCCCCCCAGCCACCACATGCAGTGCTGCTCCATGGGCAGCAGTCTGCTCCACGGCACGGGCTCCAGGCTCCCATCAACAGGCACCCATCTCTCCATGCGTCCATAGCCAGGCACCCATCTGCACGCACCCGTCTCTCCAGGCACCCATCTCTCCACACACCCATCGCCAGGCTGTGCCCGATGTTCTCCCCGTGCTGCCCTCACAGAGCTCTCCTCCCTCCCTCCACAAGGACATAGATACTGTCCAAGCCCTCAGCATCTTGCATCTCTATCAGTCAGACGCCTCCTTCCCCAGCCTGGCCACACACGGTCAGCTATCTCCACCTTCTCTGCTGCTGCCCAGGTCACTTCCCCAGGCCGTGACTCTGCACCTGTCACGCGTCCCCTTGCATCACCAGCCGTGGGTTCCGCGAGAAGCCTCTGTGCTCTTCCCCCCACACCTCCAACAGTTCACTCCTGGCAGAGAACAGCTGGTGTGGGAAGAGGACAAACAAAGCGTGCACAAGCCATGGCAGACGGCAAGGACCCGCCGTGCGCCGTGGGGAGGAAGGCTCAGGGGGCTGGGTGCCCCTGCGCAGCACCGCAGCGCCGAGGGGTACGCAAAACACACCTGCCACGACCACAGACAAGTCAGGAGTTGCTCAACCTCACCTAAAGGTCTCGTTCTGCCCCTTTACCACGATTTACCACACTACACACGGCGCTGGCTGTGCTGAATTTGGGACTCCTGCAGTATTTCTTACCAGGAAGAAACACAGAGGGGCACAAGCGAGAAAGGCTGAGGTACCATCTTAAGCAAAGTGATTGCTTATGCAGAAGAGAGCTAGAGGACAACGCTGCTGACTGTGGTTTCTTAAAAATTAAAAAATGGTGACGTGGATTTTACTAATATCCCTGGCTTGCAGATGTTGTGAATACGCTGGCCTCACCACGCTCACTGCACTCGTTAGGCTGCTCTGTAATGGAGAACAAAAATTAGCATGTATGTTACCAAAACGCCTCTGAGAACATCCCAAACTCCTATGGCCTGGTAAGATTTGTAGACAGAACGCAATGTCCCAATAAGTTCATTCTATAAAAAAAAAAAAATTAGTAAAATAACACATTTTGATTATTTCCCTCTGAGTTTACCATAACATTTGCCTTCCTGGTAGCGCATGTCTTCCCTTCACAAGTCTTAAATGCCACCACTGCTTCTGCATGAGTCTCCACGCTGCTTCACTGATGCCCACCACGAACGCACTGAGAAGTTTTGCACTGTAGAATTCGAATTACTGAGGTAATACAATCCTCAGGTTTCCCTGAATTACAATCCCAGAGCCTTAAAATCCCACCTGCCCTGCAGGGATTTCCTACACTGCAGGGTCATCTCCATTTACTAACAAGAGGTCCCTGCCAAATGCTCTTCCTTTTTGAGACGTGAGAGATCACCCAGTTGGATTTCTGCTTTTTCAAACAAACGCATGTGAGAAACTTGATACTTGAAGGCCCCTTGGGTTCAAAATCTGAGCCTGATAACAGGACTTCTCAACCTGCCGCCTTCATTTACCTGACCCAACGATGGAACAATGACTGCTGGCAGGAAACTCTCACATTTATAATTTCACAAAAGTGTGAAATTTAGACGTCTAATTTTTATCCCACTTTTGCTCTTCAGCATGACATTACCAATGCACATACGCAACGCACCCTAAACACCAAAAAAACCCAGACTAAATTTGATAACAGTGAAGATCCTTAAGATTCAACTTCAAGTCATATTCGCTCCTGTCACCCGGAGGCTGGTCAAGAGCCGTCCATCAGCACGCGGACACTGACCGTCTGCACAGCGGGACCAGCTACACGGGCACGCAGGGCACCCGTGCCTGGAAGCGGCCAGACGTTCCTCATCCAAGCCCAAGGCAAGGAGAACCGTCCGAGGATCTCTCTTCTGCAGCCAGCCTTCAGACTGCCTGACCGCAGCCCGTCAGCACAGGCTCTCCCAAGAAGATGAAGAAAAGCCTTGCTCGTGGTGCTGGTGAGACTGCCTCTGTTCTTCCACCTTTATCCTCGCCCACTTTAATCGCCTGTTGCAGGGGGGATTGGAAGAGGTAGAGCAGCAAAGCAAACCCGACTCAGCTGCCACACCACAGAATCACAGAATCACAGAATCAACCAGGTTGGAAGAGCCCTCTGGGATCATCGAGTCCAACCATTGCCCTGACACCACCATGGCAACTAGACCAGGGCACTAAGTGCCATGTCCAGTCTTTTCTTAAACCACTCCAGAGATGGTGACTCCACCACCTCCCTGGGCAGACTCCACCACCCCGCACAGCAGACCTGAGTTTCTGCCTCCTACCCCCCCACCACCTGCAGGTACATAAGTGACTAGAATTCAGGATTATGTGAACAGCAGCAGCCTTTTGTTGGCTGGGGGTCTCCTCAGATCCGGCGCAATAAAGAAGGTACTGGCACTGACCAACACGAAGATGATGGGCTAGACAGAAACGCCACTCAGCAAACACCAAGAACCAAGACCAAATGCAGCGCTAGTGCCAGCATTAAGACATTCAATACCACCTCGTAAATTCACATGAATCAGAAGATTCCCTTTCGTAAGCCACGGAAAACAGCCCATGCCTGCAAAATGGCATTTAACAGTTGTTCTCCTTTCTCCTTTTTTTTTGGTGTGATCACTAACAAACACTTCAAGGCTGCTACACAGCTGGTTGCTTTCTAGCCCTCATCACGGTTTTCAAAATGAATGAATTTAAGAATACGACATTGACAGTATTCCAATTAAATAACAATTTGACTGGAACTTTCAAACTATCGCACGTGCCATCAAAAATGTTACCTGCGCAGTTCCATACTTGGGAAAAGTAGAGAAAAAAACAGCACGCTAGAGAAACTGGCAGTAACATTTTGCCTCTTTCAGGATCAAAAACAACTATTCCACACTTGGGATGGGGCAACAAGACTGACCACATCCCGCTAGGTCAGCCAGCCAGCAATCCCCACCCCCGTACTGCTGTTTTCATCTTGCCAAGCTCTAGCACACGGTGAAAGAGGCACACCTTGTTATAGACAGTTCAATCCAAGACTCACGTCTAGAGAAATAGAGTTAAAATAGGACAGCTGTACACAGTATTGGTTGGAAAGCAGTATCCAGAAAAAATCTACCCCGTGAACTTTGGCAACCAAAGAGCACGCCGCTTAGAGGATCCGCTGCTGGCGGAGGAGCACCCTGAGAAAAGATGCTGTCTGGAGAACACCCAGCACAGCACGCCTGTCCTTGCTGGCCCACAGAATGCTTCAAGAAACCCGTGAAAATCAACCACGCTAAGCAAGCCTATTGCCAGCACACGTACGTTTACTACACCAGGAGGCGTGCAAGCTAGATGCCAAGGGAGGTCAGTGACCTAGGCCAGCATTTTGCACCTCTTGCCACACATGACACAATCTACCCCCAGATCTCCTTAAGGCAGCCTTGGCTTTGTGTAGGGAAGATGACGATCAGCGATCGAAGCGATAAGAATCCAACCAACACACTATGCACTAAAGGAAGTGATCTCGCTTTAAAGGAAGTCGGAGAGGACCGAACGCTTCGTTAAGTGCTCAGTAAATTGCAAACGAGAACGTGAACCACGGCAGGAATTCAGCCCAACAGGACGGCGCGTTTACAAACCCCCTCGTGTCCGAGGGACGAGAGCGCACGTGTACAGGACTGCCCCCGAAAGCCAGTCCTCGCTTGTTCGGTACCTACAGCAGATCCCTCTCTATCACCTAAACACGCCCCTGCCTTGTAATCTCTCGTCTGGCAGCGACACCGGGCTTTAAAAGCTCGGATTTGGTATATCCCGCTGCTGTTAAATGCAACAAGGCACAGAAACCTGTAAGAAAAATTAAGCCGCTTACACAGCTCAACAACTTTTATTATTCTTTCCTTCCCTTGGATTGTTGATTTACCTTAAAGCACAACGACACAGCACTGTCGTATCAAAATTAAGAAATCAGTTATCCTGATACCACACGTTAACGCTGAAACACCTTTCCAAAGGTAAATCTTGCTACTGCACTAAAAAGACTGAAAGGTTAAATTTCTCCAGTACAGAGTAGATATATTAGAAATTCAGTCATTTTTCAGCTTTCAAAGTAACTTGTGCCAAAATCTACGTGGATTATTCATTATTACTTGTTACCAAAAAAAAAGGGGGAAAGTGAGAGCCTTCTGTGAAAGACAGAAGTCACCGTTACCGTGTTTTTTACAACTTGCAGTCAAACAAGGGTTTTTTGTTTCCTTCCAACTTATTTAGTTTTTAAAAGATTATAACACATTTTAAGGAATCTCTCTCTTAAACCGAAGAAGAAAAAGCAAATGTTACGTTAAAAGTTATGCTTTAGTAGTTGCTCTGCAGCCACATTGTGATTTCTGTACAACTTTCACACGATAACCACCCCGTTCAGTGTCAACGCCAGCTGTGAAGGAGTAGCCTTCGACAGACAAGTGCTGAAGGTGAAAAAATCCAACACGCGGCTACCCCAGCTACGAACCACCCCTCGTCGTAGCTGTATTCCCAGACACATCCTGCCTCACCTCATCTTTCTGCCTCAGAAAACGGGAATGAAATAAAATTGGAAATCACATTTCTCCATTTTTGCTGGTTTAAGAAGATTATTTAAATGCAAGAAGCTTATTATTTCGCAAATTCATTTCATCTGATTTTCTGGCACATTTCAGCCATTGATATTGGGGTCCAGGACAGAACGCAGCTGAACTTACTAGTGCTAATATTTTATTAGCAGTCTCTGGCATTAACAACTTACAGCAACTGTGGTTTTTGCAGTTTTTTGTAATTGTTATTATCTATTCTATGTTTAAATTTCAGAAATAACTAATACGTTATCTCTTCACAGATACTCCATCCAAAAATGTTTTATTTAACGTTTGTGTAATTAGAGACACTACATATGCATAAACGTAAGGATTTTGCTGTAAATAAAAATACAGCGATGAGTTAAATAAAATCTGTGTGTACAGATTTGAAATGCATGCAGGTAGCATAATTCTGGAAAAACACAAGGAAAGTTTATTTTGAAGCTCTATGTTTATACTACATGTTGTATAAATATTACAGAAATTGCTCCATTAACTGTGTGGTTGGGGGGGGGAATGCCTTCAGAAAACTCAATGCTAACATGTAAATAAGCAAGCACCATGTCTTCCTGGTGGGCTGCAAGAGGGGCCATTCCCCCCCCTTTCCTGATGTCTCTTTCAGACCACGCCTCTCTCCGTTTCACAAGGGGACAATACCTTTAACTTCGGAATTTAAAAAATACTCTTAAATCACTGATGGTTTCCTTGCCTCCAGACTACCTTGCACCATTCTTCTCCCCTCCGTCATGCGCAGTGCCTAGGACACAACGCATTCTCCAAGAATCACTGAGAGAAGAGCAATATTAGTGGTTTTAATCACCATGACAATGCATAAAACACCACTGAAAACATTGTACTATAATGCCGTACTTGCTCCACTACTTATAAAGAATATTAGAAAACAGAGAACTGTATTTTTATCACAGAAAACTACTCCACTGCTCAGAGCAAAACGCTGAAAAATCATGTTTGTTTAATCAAGAAGCATATGTGAAGTCAGGATGCTTGTACTATGCAGCTGAGTATGGAGGTTCAACACTGTCACCTGTACACTAATTTGATTAACCAAGTCATTAGTCAACTGTTTTCAACCCCAAGCAATGGTAGTATTTACGCTCAGATCACTTGTCCTAATTTTTGCTCACTGAACCACAACTGGCATTCGTCAATAATTAAAACTTAGAATTTTAAGCATGGGGGCAGGTGAAGAGAGTCTGACACTGATTCCTTGATGTCATTTTGATTTTTCTTCCTTTCTCCTCCTGACCTTTTTTCTTTTCCTCGATGAGAATTGTTTGAACAGACTCTGATTTCTCATTCATCCCATGCAGAATTGTGTCCTATGTGGCATTTCATTTTATTAATAAACTTCGAAATTACAATAATAAAGTTAAATTTTGGAAAACAAACTGAAAAGAACTTGCTGACTGTCTAAATTTCACATTCACACTGGAAGAGCGTTTTTTATTCTCCTCTTCATCCTGGAATTAGTTGACATTAACAGCAATTTTCATGTTTTCCTCATTGACGGTAAGTATACCATTTAAAAATAAAACCACTAACTAGACATATTAAACCAGCTACCCATTTCCTCTAGAACTGGACAGACGCTTAGAACTCAGTTATTTTCCAGCCTGATTTATCCTGGAAACTTCTGATGAGCCTACGGCGGTCCCCTGCGCTGGGAAGCCATCATGTCTCCTTCGTGTATTTACGTTCTCAGAGAAACTACAGAAAAAGAGAGCTCCATCAGAACTGCAAGTTGTTCTCGCAGGATTTTTTGGTGTATTTTTCATTGATGTCTATTTTAGGAGCAGATGTCTTCCCTGTAAGATACAAACTGTAATGGCGACATAAGAACATCAGCTGAGAAATGGCCTCGGTTTTACTAATGAAAAAAATCAGATATTTGCCAAATTAAAAAGAAATTTTAGTTTCTTTCAATTTTAATAACTTTCAATGAAGTTATCCTTAACAACCAATAAATCTTCAGCTGCTTTTACAACACTATAAATAAAGTAAGGCTACAAAAATTTTCTTTTGGGAAGAATTCAGTTCCCCACGAGCCTGCTTGCTCCTTCAAAGTCCTACAGATTTTTAAATTCACAAGGCAACTCAAGATTAGTCAAGCTTTGAAATGAAAAAAAAATATAAAAAGGAGACGGGGATGACTTTGAAGGTGCATCCTCTGTGATGATGAGTGTGGGATACTAAACAAACCAACTGACTAGGCTTTAAATTAACAAAATACATTAGACATAAGCAACTTGCAGGCTTAAAAACAGTTACCAGTGTGAGTACCACCATCCTGTTAATAAAGGAAGTCACTGTAATTCCAAAGGCAGTCCTGTCCTTCTATCTGCATGAGCGCGCACTCTGCCTCAGGTCCAGGTGACCGTTGCTGGACGCCAGCGGCTGTGCACGCTGTGACGAGGTGTGAGGGGGCGAGCAGAGAGCTGCCAGGCCTTCTCAGTCCACACTCACATCCCTTTTCAGTGCTGAGACAAGATGGGCTGACAGTTACAGCTGCTTTTGTCCATTTTGGTGCAACTGTATTCCACTGCCTCACCAAGTACCCGGCACATTTTCACCTGCTCTAATGCTTTGACTCTACTGGAGAATGATTTTCAGATATGGTCCACACAAGGGAAAGTGTTCTTCAGCTTTGGTCCTTTAGAAAGTGCATGTGTGTGTGCCACGAAAAAACTACACCACTGACACACGTCATAACAGTGTCAGCTGTATTTAAAAACATCCTGCACCTCCAGCACCGAGGCTAAGATACACAACTAACGTGCAGACTTCTCACCTAACACCTCCCAGAAAGAGAGATTAAATAAAGCTTGCCAAAAAGGGTATTTTTTTAATTTCACTGTTTTCCAAAGGTGACCACTCGATGACCATTTTGAACAACAGGTAATTTTTAAGGTAAATCACAAACACTTGGGTTCAGAAACGCCCACTAGTCACGCTGCTCCTACCCCGGACAGTGTAACAGAACAGGAGACAAAAGCACGCGGGGTGTGGGAACGTCTCCCTTGACTCCCCCCCAAATGTCGTCCAACAGTGAAAAAAATACTACAAGGAGAGAAAAAATCATAATGAACCTCTCCGATGAGAAACTAATTGCTACTAAGTACACACCGGCTTACGTTTAATCCCGTTAATCGTCAGGCAGAGAGACAGAGGTGACAGACACGCTCTGCAGCCACCCCTCTGCCCGACCGGGCCCCAGCGACGGCGGGGCCACCGCTGGCCCCGACCCCGGCCCTGCGCGGAGGCTCAGCGGCTGCTGCCCGCGGCGAGACCCCCTCCCGCGGCCCACGAACGGCGCTCCCGCCGCGGCGCTGCGGCCTGGGCCCGCAGGGCGGGGGGGGCCCGTCCGCCGGCCACCGGCGGACGCCCGGGGAAGGGCTGGCGGGCAGGCCCGCGGGCCCGGGCAGGGGCAGGCCCAGGCAGCGGCAGGCCTGCGGGCCCGGGGCTCGGCGCGGGCGGCAGGGGCAGGCCCGCAGGCCCGGGCGGGGGCAGGCCCAGGCAGGCCCGGGCGGGGGCAGTCGCCGGGGTCCCCCTCAGCGCCGCCGCGGATGCCGGCGCCTCCCGCCGGGGCAGGAGGGCCCGAGCCCGCGGAGCCGCCGCTCGCCCCCCGCTGCGCTCTGCCGTGGCCACGCACCTCGCTTAAAACAAACCAAACCAAAACGCCACGAACCGTGACTTTGAGCCGTAATAAATCCCTCCGGTTTTAGTGAAACTACCAGGAAAATCAGGGCCGCTCCACCCGCAGAAGGGTACTGCTCAAAAAGGAAAAAAAACCCACAAAAAACACAAGCGAATGCCTGATGCCTGGATTTTAGGGGACATTTTTGACAAAAGGGTGTAGCGCTAGATCATTCGTGTTTTGCGATGTAGAAATCCAAGTTCCCAAAAAATTTTGAAAATGAGTACACTGAAAATTAAATGAGATAAAAATGTACAAGCAAACAAAGTCACTTACTACATTAAAAACAAAGGTCAGCATGGACGTGGAGTAGAATCATAGGATTGTTTGGTTGGAAGGGACATTTGAAGATAATCTAGTCCAACCTCATATTTCAGAAAAACACAGGGAATAAACTGCCTTCACCACTGACTCACAAAAACCCCACGGAGCAGCTCGTGGGGTGTACAACATCAGTCACACACATACTAGAAATGCCACCTGCATTGTCCCTCTGCTCTGATTGCCGACACCGATTTCTTAAAGGGATCCTCCTCTTTGCTACTTAAACTTTACGCCAAAACAAAATTATAATAATTAAAAATCTGATGAGAAAATCCCTCTCGTGCACGCCCACTCAGCGTTAGCTCTAGAAGTATCAAAGGTACAGTTAAATGATACAGGAGCTGTGTCCCACAGAGCAAGCCTCAGGGAACAGTTTTGTTTTGTGTTGGGCTACGGCAGGCTGAGTGAAGCCTATCACACAGACTGCACCCATCTCAGTAACGGATAAAGGCTGGAAACGCTGCTGCTCCTCAGAGACATATTGTGGAACATTAGAGAAATCCGTGTTCAAAGTTGGCGACTTCTTTCGCTTTAGTTTTCGTTGTAAAAGCTGCGTGCCAGATGCCCACGTGAACACAAGGCAGATGGAAAAGCTGAAGCTTCACGTACATGTCTATAAATATACATACAAACACATACATGTGCATATGCTTCCACGTGCGGGCACGTACGTTCTTATACGCGCTTGCAGGCAGCCCCGACCCGGCGTCAGGGCGAAGGGAGCGAGCTCCCACCGGAGCCCCCCACGGCTTCGAGGGGAGGGGGAAATCCCCAGACTCTGCAGCTAAAGTTTTAAATGTACAAGACACAGTTACCGACTTCACGGCTTACCTTCAGGCAGCGTCTAGACTGGGGCGTACGTACAACGTTAACGCAACTACCGTCACCACGGGGGCTGTAAAACACCGAGCGTTTCGCTGCCTCCGCTTTAAAAGGGCAGAGAAAACTCTGGTGTTTCACCATGCACAGAGAGTTTCAAAAAGAGACCGAAAAAAGCATCTGGCAGCCTCCCCCCGCACCCCCCGCCCCTCTCACTCTCTGGTTGCTGGGGCTTTAAAGGGGTTGATGGAGGAAGATTTATCGAGGAGTGAGGATGCCTGGCCAGGACCGTGCTGTTTGTGGTGCTCCAGGACTCCGAGGAAGGACGAGCACGCCACAACAGCCCACACAACACGATGCGACAACAACAAAGCGCAGACAAATCTACCCACTCTGAGCAAAGAACTGCTTTGTGACTGTTGCCAAAATCTGCTTCACCCAAGAGGTCTCCTCAGTGCCTGTGAGGATATTCCCATCACCTACATGTCAAAAGTGGTCAGACAGAAGAAAAACCACCACCACGTATCAAACCTGACACCGTACAAAGACAGCAAAGGAACTCGCAGAATTAGCACCAAACTGGTGACAAAATAGACCTTGGCAGCCAGTTTTGCACATATGTGTTTCTACAGCATGTGGGTGATGGCTTTAACTGCTCTGAAACATCAGCCATACATTGCCATACCCACCACAAGAAGTCCAGCTGAATAGACAGAGCTTTTATTTTTTTTATTTTCTTACTTCTAACAACGTCATTATCTCCCAAGACACACGCAAGATGCTTGGCACTGCCGCATGCAATGTAAAAGCAGAGACATTAGCAAGAGTATTAGGGGAAAACCAGAAAAACGTAACCACCACCGTAGGAAGTGAGTAAAGGTTGAACCTGCTAAAAATTTTCACATAAAGAGAAACAGCTTAAAGCTAAATTCAACTGCAAAACCTGCCACATTAACAGGGAATGCCACTGTTAACCAGACACCCTCAGCAGAGGAGCTGGGCCATGGGCAGCTCATACAACCTCCTGCGAGGTCCTCAGCGTCACCCTCGCCTCTCCTGCCTTCCAAGGGCGAGGGGCTCCTGCCAGCTCGGACAACTGGACAGGCTCTGGTGACCACCACCTCCCTCATCCAGAGCTTCTCTGGAGATTTGAGGAGTTACTTTGATTTACACGTGGAAATCCTCCTGCTGCAGGAGGATCATTACACGTGAAATACAGTCACCAACGGCATACAGTACTTAGCAGTAAGAATACAGGAAATACAAATTATTTACATTAACAGAGCATAAAGACAAGCATTATAATCATCCCCAGGACCCGTTAGCTTGTGTTACAGATATTGTGTATATACACCTGCATATGCACAGATACTATAATATTCTAAGGATCTACTTCTGTCTCTCTTCCAGATAAAAAAGAGCCACCGAATTCCAGCTGTCTCGAGATTAATGGTCACTGTGATGGTATCACCTCTAAGTTCTCCGTGCTCTTCACTAAGAAACCTGCAGGCTCTTCACTAAGAAACCTGCAGACTAACGTGTTGCATGTGTGCCTGTTTGACAAAACACCAGTTCAAACCTCCACAGCGGAGCCCATCCGTACCAGAAAGAAACAGAGTGAGTTCTCTGCAGCAAAACGGCCCCCATTTCTCTAGAAGCGTGCCAATTATAGCCTAAGGGCTCACAACATGGACTATGTGCCATCCTTCCACATTCCTCTGAACGTCAATTTTGCCCACAGCTTCGCAGCACAAAACCACTTCCACTGGGTGCTACTATAAACAGGAAGACACACATAATACAGCATTAACAAGCCATTTTATTCCTCCTGTCGGTCCTTCTCTAGACTTCTATTCTGTTTTAAAATTCATTAATCTCAACTCTTTTTTCCCCGTGCTTATTCCACACAGATATCTGCATGATTTACATCCCTTTGTAGCCCAACTCAAACTTTACTTTTTCCCTTTTTAGACCCTTAAGTCCCCTGTCTTCAGTATATTCGCTATTGCATTTTTTAATTACTTAAAAATCTTGAACAACTTCTTCAGAAGGATTAAATCAGTTTCACATCAGTGTTCAAAAATTCAGTTGCAGTGTGAGAGTTTTGCCCCACCTGTAAGAAATCCAAAGAAATAGGGACAAGGAAGAAAGATCAAACTGATGACAGAAGTGGAAAAAAAATTCCCCTTATAACAATCAACAGAACAGCAAAAAACAAGGAAAAAAAAAGTGAAAAAGTCACCCAGAATATATGACCGTGTAAGCATGGGCACTCTTGCAGAAAACCTAGTCAGCTATCCAAAGCCATGGGAAATTTAAATCAGAGCTAAGGTCCACAATAGCAGAGAAATCTGTACGGATAAAAGGGCCTGCTCAGGTTGCAGGTGTACTTGGTCTGGATCTCTTCAGATTTGCGAAGGAACTTTATTAGTTTTATTAATTTTTTTTCTCAAATAATCAAGAGATTCGAGTGTATCCACATTACATGGTAAAGAAGATTAAGTTTTTTTCTTTAATCAAATTATCCATATGCATGTGCTGTATCTTCCGAACGGCAGGTGGATTCCCACTGCTTATTGCCGCTCCGGGGCGCGTTCTGCCGTAGTAACTCATGCACAAAACACTCCTGCATCTGAGTAACGCCGCGCTTCTGGCAAACACCAGCCAGGAGAAAACCCCCCCAGCCACAGGAACAGCCCGGGCGCGCGGTGCAGCGGGGCGCGGTTCCGAGGAAAGCGGGCTGAAAGGTTTCAGCAACGACACACAAACACGCAGAAATCGGGACGCGGTGACACCAGCCCGCGGGGTGACCGGCACCACGCCGCGGGGCTGTCCCGAGGGGCGGCGAGCAGGCACCCCCAGCCCTACCGGGGAGCGGGGACGGGGCCGGCGGCCGTGGGCAGGGCCCCGGTGGGGGCACGGCACCGCCTGGGCCCGGCCCGCGGGCTCCCACCCGCACGCCCCTCCATCCCCCAGCCTCGCAGCAGGCGATGCAGCGGTGGCACGTGCGCGGGCCGCCAGCCCGCTCGGACACCGCCCCGGCACGGGCGGCCCCGGACCGGCCTTCATCTCACACCCGGACAGCCTTCCAGACGCCGAGCTGCCGGTGGCAGGGGCGCGCAGGGGCTGCGGCGACCCCTCGGAAGGGGACGCTGAGCCGCTGCCAAAGTGACACGACCCACGGCCACCGACGTGACACGACCCACGGCCACCGACGTGACACAGCCCATGGCCACCCATGTGACACAGCCCCCAACGTTGACACGACCCACGGCCACCGACGTGACACGGCCCACGGCCACCAACGTGACACGGCCCCCAACGTGACACGGCCCACGGCCACCCATGTGATACAGCCCCCAACGTGACACAGCCCATGGCCACCAACGTGACACGGCCCACGGCCACCAACGTGACACGGCCCCCAACGTGACACGGCCCACGGCCACCCACGTGACACGGCCCACGGCCACCAACATGACACGGCCACCGACGTGACACGGCCCACGTGACACGGCCCATGGCCACCGACATGACACGGCCCACAGCTACTGACATGACACAGCTCATGGCTGCCAATGTGACAGGGCACTCGGCCACCAAAGTGACACGGCTCATGGCCACCAACGTGACATGGCCCACGGCCACCAACCTGACACGGCCCACCGCCACCGACATGACACGGCTCACGGCCACCCACGTGACATGGCCCATGGCCACCGATGTGCAGTGTCCCACCAGCCTCCCTGGCCTCGCAGAGAGGCAGCAGCGAGAGGAGGAGCAGCAATCTGCGCGCAGCAGCGTGCTCGAGCCACCACACAGAACTGCCCCAAAATAAACGCTTTTTTGGTTTGTTTTGTTTTTTCTTTAACATTGAAATTTGTACACGTACCACACAACTAACGCTTGCTGCTTTTAAGAAACGCAGCACATACGATTAGATGTTAATAATAAAAATATTTTAATTTCTAAACTAATTTTCACCAAGAAATCTTTCTTACTTTTGAAAGCAACCTTTGCTGAAATTTAATTCAGCAAATCCACAATTTAGGCATCCAAAAAGTGAGAGAAGTATGGCTCTTTAAATAGTTTTTCTGTGGCCTAACAAAATGAAGAATTTCTTGTAGACATTTTTGTAGAAAAAGTAAGTTAGTGGTACAAGTATAAAGGCTCTAGAACAAAAACATACTGTATCTTGTAAAGGTCGTGTTCAAAACTAGCTGTCAAGGGAAAGGGTAAATTAAAAAAGAAAAGCACAACTTACTGTACTTTGTCATTTCAGAAATCAGCTTACACCTTTTCACCATTTAAAAATACACTGAGGGATTTGAATAACAGCACAGAGAGAAAAAAAATACAGATGTGGTCAGATTTTTTAATAGTTTCTGTAGTTCCACACAGAGTTAAGAGAAAATTAAGTCATACACCTAGAAGAAGCCACTTAAAACAGTTAACAAAGCGTATTTCCTTTTAGAGCATGGCTGACAGAGATAAAACAATGAGCTAAGTTTATCAGACTGCTATTTCTATTCTGACTCCATAACCTGTAGTTAGTGCTGCTGAACAGAAAACTCCTTCCTACATTATTTTTTAGGGAAGAGGCAAAAATAAAATGCTTTCAAATTCATTTTTTTCATTTTAGGTGTGTAGTTTTTTACAGATTCATTCACTAAATGTTCAAATCCCTCCGCCCCCCTTTTTTTTTTCATTTTAGAGATGTATTTTTATCATGATTTATTTGACTAAATGTGAGACTTGATTACTAAGGATTAAAATCGGTGCATAGCAAGACCTCTACACCTGGAAAACAAAATGGGAATGGATGCCAAAATGGAAAGGTGAAAAATCTGCTTTGGAGATACCAGCTTGCACTTTAGTTTACACTCGCTATTTCTTTCTGTACAGGGCAGTTTCACAGGACAGCAAGAGCAAAAGTGGACATAAAACCCCACG
Organism: Nyctibius grandis; assembly: GCF_013368605.1. Classification (NCBI taxonomy): domain Eukaryota; kingdom Metazoa; phylum Chordata; class Aves; order Nyctibiiformes; family Nyctibiidae; genus Nyctibius; species Nyctibius grandis. Next base: position 5,864,924 of record NC_090687.1, read on the forward strand.
CCTCAAGCGAGATGATTTGCCCCTTGGACGCTGGTTTCCTTTCATAACCAGTTTCAACAGAGGAGATCAAAAATACTCGTATTATACCAAATTCCAGAGGTCAATCTGTGAGGAAACACAAAAATTACTTTATCTATTCATACAGCTAGAAGGCCACGCGATAAACAGATAAACAGATTTTAAAACGTCTCGTAACACCCCATAAGCCTGAGCCGAGTTTTGTGCTTCCTTCTGCTCCGCTGCTTGTCCGAGGTTACCACTGGAGCCAGACCTACACCACGCACGGCTTCTACGCAGCCGTGGAGCAAGATGTGTAAATAAAAGCACAGTGTCACCCTTGGTACGGAGCCTCTCCCCCCCAGCTCAATGGGCACCGTGCCCCAACGGCAGCTGAGCCGGCCCCTGCTCCGGGGGCTGCTGGCGGAGGGAGGGACCCCCGGGACCCCTGAGCCAGAACTAGTATCTCTAGCCGTGCTCTTGTAAAAGCCTCGCTACTGGGTTAACGAGAATAAAAAATCAGAGCAGAGAAGAAAACAACCTTCCCTCTCTGGGAACCCAGCAGAGTACGTCTGTGCTGTTCCATAAAAACAACCGTACGCACCGCACTCCACGCACGTGCCAAGCCCAGAGTGCGGTCACGTTAGCCCGTTGTCTCCGAGGAAGGTACTGGGTGGGCAAAGGATGAAACAGGGAGAAGATAAATTGATTTTTGTACCCCTTAGTGGCCGGACATCAATGCTGCAGCTTTGAAAGCTGTCTTTCCAAAAACCACGAGTTAAAAAAAAAACCCCCGAGATTAAGATTGCAGCTATACATGGGAGAGGAAACACGTTAAAAGGAAGCTTTTAATGAAGGAATGCATGAAAGACTTCCAACTACAGGAGATTAACGTTCTTATCCTATATATTCTTATTGCAAAGTGGAGGAAAGGGGTGGGAGAACTCTCCTTCAAAGATCTCGAAACTGACACTAAGAATTAATTCAGTACATTAATTACACGGCACAGTTTGTCACGATTATCTTTGCACACTTTCTTCTGGACTCTAAACATTTAAAAAATCAGGTAAATCATACCAACGACCTGTATTTGCTCAGCTACCCATTTTTTAAGCACCACATGAAGCAGGTAGGACCCTATTTGCAAAGTAACAAGCAGCATCATTCTTTCCATGTGGAAAGAAGGCAGAAAGGGAGGAAACGTTTTCAGCTGTGCACTGAAGAGCTTTGTTTGTGGACCAGCCCTAACTCTCAAGCTATCAACTGAAGACAGAAGGGCACAGGTGAATCTTGATTTACCATCGGGAACCAGAGCTCGTTTCCCAAGGCAAAGGGACACCTCTTTCTGCCACAGCAGATGGTGGCGACTGAAGCCAGGAGGCCACATGGGGAGAAGATGCTCTGCACTGGAGGCATCAAGAAAGCGTTACTGGTTTATAGAGAGTATGGAAAATAGTAAGGCTGTTAGACAAGAGCAGGCCAGGCAAGTAAGATGTAGAGGAGTTAACAGAATAAGGAGATATGCCTAATTCCTTTCCTGGAGGAGTATTTCTGACTCCAGCGTAACCTCAGCATCTCTGTTTCAGGGACTCGGACATGAAAACACACTCATCAAATGACTGACACAACCGGCTACTCTCATAGTCAGAGAACTGTTCACATTTCAGTTCCCTTTTTAATGTGAAGCAAACTGGACAGTAGACACACCACGGCACTGTCACAGGAGGTCTATCCCATTTACAGAGTCACAGGCAGTTTCAGCAGAGGAGGGAAAGGGCAAGGCTTCACCAGCCACTTACACTCTACATCCATCCTGACTGATACTACAAGTCCTAAAATAGTAATTTACATACTGCGTAGTCACCTAAATACTTCATCTTGTTCTTTAGAAACCCTGGAAACTGAACTGTGCATGTCTCAAAATAATTTAAATGAATTAGCGGAGAATATCTTTGAGAGGATAATCTGCCAGCACACATTTTTTAAACGCGTTTCTTCCTTCGGGTTTAAAATTCTCACATTTACGTTTCAGCAAAGGAGTGCCTTATAGTCTGTAGAACTGGAGACACAACGCTGCGTAAGCATAACAAATTATGGTTACCTCACATTGGGAAGATTTATGGCTTTTGTTCCCTAAAAGTACTTTGATGCTGTTTCAGCTTTTCGTTACACACACACATACACACAACACCCTTCTCTTTTAAGCCCATGTCTTTGCATCCCCACCACCGTATATCTTAGAGCAGCTGAACCAAACCTTTGCACGCCGGAGCTCCCTGCATGACACTCACTGGGATTTGGGGTCTGAGCGGAGCCCAGCCCTGCGGCACCCTCCCCACCTCGGGTGTGTGCCTGCGTTGGGGCCAGCACCAGGGCACGGGCCTCTGCTCTGGCATCGCGCACAGCGCAAACGGATCATCACTAACTTGTTCACAGCCGGAAGGAACGTGCTGCAGAGGAGGGGTTTTGAGGAGGTTCTGACGTAGCTTTGAGAGTAAAAATCAGAGTAGGAGAAGAGCAGTCCTGTTTGTGAGCCTCTCGTGCGACTGTCTTTGACTTCCCGTTTGAGCATCTCAAAAAATGTTTACGTCACCTACGTTAAATGAAACAATTCTAGTTCTGAACAGCAAGACAAGTTTATGCAGCGCAGGAAAATCCTGCTCCCGTCACCTGCTTTGAATGGGGCTTGCTTATTGTCAACAGCTATAAATACATATATGAATAAGAAACATTACTACATCTGTTACAAAAACATACCACAAGTTAGCAAAACTGCCTCCTGATATTACCCTCCTATAATGATTTTTAAAAGCCTCTCTCAGTTAGCACTGGCACACCGTCGTTAGAAGAGCACAAAGAATGAAGACATTAATTTTCGTGTTACACCTAGTAAGCTTAATCACTCCGATAAATTAATTACAGAGTTTTTCCCAAGCACTGTTTAAACATTTTTCTCTCTTCTGGTTTTTTTTGGGTAATCTTTAGTGCTACCGTCAGCAATTTTGGTACATAAATCCAAGGGGATACAGAGTAAACCGAACAAAAGAAATCTCACTCCAGGTCATTTGCCTGCCCAGCAGTTATGAGAAAAATAGGCACTACCCAGAAAATGTATTAACTGTGCTGTGCACAAACTCCATTGCTGTTACAGCAGTCACATCTGCTCCCCAACAGGCAGAGTAAGTTAAGAAAAAGACAAGCTAATTAGCTCTAGTGTCAAAGAAAAGGACAGGATATGAAAATACAAAAAGAAAGGTATTAATGAAATCTAGCAACTTTAAGCTAATTCTTAGAAACTGCATTTTAGAAGATTTATAAGGAGAAAAAATTACATAAATTCCAAATATCATGTGGCTGTCTAGGTTTCTGGCATGGCAACTGAAAGCTCTGCCGCTCTTCTGGCACTGCACTGGGAACAGGGAAGGCATTTCTTGCACCTTGGGCTTGGGCAAGCCCACGTCGCTTTAACCACCCTTCTGAGATGGAGCGCGCGCTACGGGCTGTTTAGGCAGGGACTATGGACAGCTGTGCAAAAACACACACAAGAGCAGCTCTCAGCAAAGAGTTATTGAACGTTTATGGGCAAAAAAAAGGCGTTTTACCGGAAAAGACGGCAAAGAGAATTTCTCAGCCTTCCCCTCCCAAACAGCTTAGCGGCGGCATGTGAACAGCAGTGCTCTTACACAGCCATCCTGAGGAAAAACTTCACTAGTTATCAGCCTGCAGATCAGCGCTGCAGAACGTTTCATTTCCCTGCACCCAAAACTACCTCGTTTACATGTGCACCAAGCAAAATTATGGTATACTTTTTTTTTTCCTAATAAATAAATAAAAGTCTTGCAAAGGTGCCCAGTGCTGCAGCTGGTCTGGCTTGCCTCGCCACCAGAGCAGCCTGCCTTCAGACAGTGCTTTCTCTCAGACTGGCAGGGGACGCTGTTTCTGGAAATGACCTTCGTGCTTTGGGGAACCAGCGGGCAAGAAAAAAGCAAGGCTGATCGTCTGAGAGAGGTTTTAGTAGCTGGTGACAAGGTACGTATCACATAGTATGATCATTACAAACACGTGTCTAAAATCTGTGGCACTCACCATCACGTATACTAACTTTCTGCACAGTAATGTGGAAGAATATTTTGCAGAATACCAAAACGTTAGCTGTTAAGTCTTAGCGGTTGGAAATCTCTGAATTACTCAGTGCAGAATCCATACAAGAAGTTACAGTAAATTTTAGATCAACAGCCCAAACTGCCAGGCTCCTGAAGGAGTGGTTACAGAACCTGCTTCTGGCAGGGGAACCAGCTCGGAAGGTCTCCCCTCCGTTCCTCGCCCTCTCCTGTTACAGCTCATCCCCTTCCTGAGTTGTAGCTTCTCTGGTCTGGCACACAGCAAAGCCTGAACAAGCACTGGCGTCTGCTCCGCAGAGGGGCAACGAGGCAAGGCACTCAGGGCTGGGGGCAGAAATCTCATCACAGGAAAAGAGGAATGACACTGCTCCCTGGTTATAAGCACCAATTAATTTCTTATCCTACAGCACTTTTCAGCAAACTTTTTACTGTTATGCGGTTCCTACCTCTGATTTTCTTTATGTCTTTAGTCCTCAAACTGTTTTTCTTCCTACTTACTTTGTTTACAATAAGAAACTGTTGTATTCCCTCTTTATTTCACTTCCCCCTGCCCCCCCTCACCACAACTTCTTATATGCTCAGGAATAGAAAATATACAGGAAAGTTGGAAAGTTCACAACGTGAATCACCCTGGTATTACTTCTAAATTTCTAGCAGCAAAAATGCTGTCTTTCCATATATGACACTACTGAAATAACAGTATTGAAATGGTATAAATAAACGGCTCTTTCCTTCATCACAGCTTTGTACCCACCACTACACACTCCAGTTTGCTTTCTGTTTATCCTTCTTTTCAAGCACTGACATCAGTATCATTGCAGAGAAATCCTCCCACATACAGAAGAATAAACAAGTGATTAGAAACAGTACTAACCTTCGCTGACAGGAGTTGCACAGCCCTCAAGGTTCAGCATTATATCTTCATCGCTGTCATCTGCACCAGCTCCCAACAGCATCCAACTCTCGACATTATCACTTTCAGATATGAAGCTCTCCTCCTCCGAGCTGTCATCTATTACCAATATGTCTTGGATGGCGTGACCTCCAGCAGAATTAACTGGGCTAAGCTTCCCACTAGTATTTCTCCTCTGCCTTGAAATGGCTGTGGCTGATCCAGCAGGATTCAGGGAATTATATCCAGCAGCTCCAGCATGGTTTGGTGTGGAAGATCCTAGAGGGGTATGTATTTTGCCTTGAGCTAAAGAGCGTGTTGACTTCTTTGCTTTGCTTTTATAAACACTGTCTTCATCTGGAGTATCAGACAAGACGATGACCTCAGGGTCATCTGAAAGCTGAACACCACGATCAACGAATTCAGTGATTTTCTTGTCTTCATGCTGTTTCTCAGTTAGAACCGAACTGTGACCTGTGACTCCTGCAACATCAGCTTCTTCATCCATCTCCAGCCTGCCGATTTTTCCAAGATTTTGCAAATAGTGGATCTGGCTGTAGAGATGGAATTCCACCTCACTGTCAACGCTCTGCTCACTGGATGACTCCTCACGATAAAGTTCATCTTCATAGGCTTTGGTATCCTCGTCATCTTCATACCCAAGAAACATTCTGGAAAGCGAATAGTCTGTATCTACAAAAAAACAAAAGGTTATATCAGAATGGTCATGAATGTATGCCCAAAACCATCTTTAAAATGATACCTTTGGTCTTTCTGAAATTGCTGAAGTTAGTCATAGAGCTCTGCGTACAAAAGACAAAACTGAGCACAGCTACAACAGTCAATGCTCAAATCCATAATACCAATAGCTACTTAATCACAGAATCATTTAGGTTGGAAAAGACCTTTAAGATCATCAAGTCCAACCGTTAACCCAGCACTGCCAAGCCCACCACTAACCCATGTCCCTCAGCACCACATCTACACATCTCTTAAATACCTCCAGGGATGGCGACTCCACCACTGCCCTGGGCAGCCTGTTCCAATGTTTGATAGCCCTTCTGGTGAAGAAATTTTCCCTGACATCCAATCTAAACCTCCCCTGACACAACTTGAGGCCATTTCCTCTCATCCTATCACTTGTTACTTGGGAGAAGAGATCGACCCCACATCACTACACCCTCCTTTCAGGCAGTTGTAGAGAGCGAGAAGGTCTCCCCTCAGCCTCCTTATCTCCAGACTAAACCCCCCCAGGTCCCTCAGCTGCTCCCCATCACACTTGTGCTCCAGACCCTTCACCAGCCCCGTTGCCCTTCTCTGGACTCGCTCCAGCACCTCAAGGTCCTTCTTGTCGTGAGGGGCCCAAAACTGCACCCAGGATTCGAGGTGAGGCCTCACCAGTGCCGAGTACAGGGGGACGATCCCTGCCCTAGTCCTGGCCACACTAGTGCTGGTACAAGCCAGGATGCTGCTGGCCGCTTTGGCCACCTGGGCACACTGCCAGTTCATACTCAGCCGGCTGTTGACCAACACCCCCAGGTCCTTTCCCGACAGGCAGCTTTCCAGCCACAAGAGTGCATCTTGTATAATCTTAACCACTTGTCACGGTTTAAAGCTGGGCCGGCTATTAAACCTGTGGCAGATGCTCTCTGTTAACCCTCCTCCTCCCCTCAAAGGGAAAGGGAAAAGGGAGAGAGACTTACAGACTGGAAAGTTAAAACAGTTTTAATAACTATAATAATGAAAAAAAGTATAATAGTAATAATAGAAATAATCAAATATATACAAATATATATACAAAACCAAGATTGAGCTCCCCTGAAGTCAGCCACGTCACCACCGGCGCTGCAGGGCAGGCTCCGGGAAGGCCCAGGCTGGGCCCAGCGACGGTCGAGAGCTGGATTCAGGGATGCTCGGATCGGAATCGGGGGCAGCAGGAAAACAGATGGCGTCCTCCTTGGACACCGGCCATAGCAGAAAGAGAGCGAGACCCTCGTGATCCCCCCGCTTTATACTGAGAATGACGTGTATGGGATGGAATACCCTCGTTGGTCAATTTTGGGTCACCTGCCCTGTCCGCTCCTCCTTGCAGGTGCGACCCCCCTTCGGCTCTTCACTCGTAAGCAGGGAGGAATTCAGCAGTGACCTTGGTTTCTCTAAGAATAAGTACAGCCAGAGCCTTTCTGCACAACATCCCTACTGGTGCCTCAGCGATAACTACAAACTTCGAGCGTTACCAGTCCTGGAAGCAGACGCTGTCTGCACAACATGTAGTTACTCTCAGAAAGTGCAGTTACTTAGAGGAGACTGAGCTGAAAGTAAAATCACTGAAAGGAAAATTGGCCTGGTTTAGGCCAAACCAGGACACTCCTACTTTAACCTCAACTACTGCGGCTTCTGAAAGTTGCACTTAATGTGCTCTCAGCTTCCACAGCTCCTCTCCACCCTGCGTCCAAAACCAGGGTACCTGCCAAATGAGTGTCTGAATCACAGTTTTGATTGTTCCCCCAACTAGTATTAATTCTGGGTACTTTGCAACTTGTTTTACTAAGTAACATCTTATATACACGCCTGAAAGAGCAGTGAAGGAACATTCAGCAATACCTGACAGAAGTAACCTGGAGCCTATCTACACCTGGGCTGCAGAGCCCCCTGAACTGGTACTCCAGAATTTAACCCTGTGACGAGAAGCGCTGGGGCTGTGATACAGACACCCTCTGCACAAGCTCAGCTCTGAAGGTAGCAAAAAAAAAAAATAGAATAGTAAAGGTAGCATACAAATCTGCAGCCTTCATACGAACTAGCATGCCACGTTGTCCCAGCAGGGCTTATGAACTGAGCTACAACGCCACAGAAATGCAACTGCAACGCTCTCCGACCTGAGGAAGGTACACCTGCAAACAGTGTCCACCCAGCTCAGCACTAGCTACGACATCTCTGTGCTGCTACCAGTTAAGCAATAGTTACCTACAACCCCTAATGGCCTTTTTGGTGGATTTAGAACTAAAGCCCCCGTTTCTCTTCTCATGTACTCAGCAATACCGCTCTTTAAACAAATATGCTATGAGAGCTGGCTGATGGGACAAGGGACACCCTCAGCAAGTTTGTAGATGATGCAAAATTGGGAGGAGTGGTTGCTGCGCCAGATGGTTGTGCTGCCATTCAGAGGCACCTCAGCGGGGTGGAGAACTGGGCAGGGAGGATCCTCATGAAGGTCAACAAAGGTAAATGCCAAGTCCTGCACCTGGGAAGGAGACAGGCTGAGGACCCACTGCCTGGAGAGCAGGTTTGAAAAAAAGGACCTGGAGATGGGGCAAGTTGACCACAAGCCAATACACTTTTGGGACAAAAAGCATCCTGGGCTCCTGAAGAACATGGCCAGCAGGGCAACGGAGGTTATCCTTCTGCTCTAGTCAGCACTCATGAGACCTCACCTGGAGTGCTGTGTACAGCTCTGGGCTCTCCAGTACTAGAAAAAGGTGGACATACTGGAGTGAGTGCGGCGAAGGGCCACTAAAATGAGTGAGGGATTGGAGCTCTTGTCATATGGGGCCAGGCTGAGACAGATGGGACTGTTCATCCTCAAGAAGAGGAGGCTCAGGGGGATCTTATCAATGTACATAAATACCTGATGGCCAGGATCTTGTGAGTGGTGTCCACCAGCATGGTGAGAGGCAACAGGCACAAAAAATAAAATACAGGAAATTCCACTTAAACAGAAGAAAAAACCCTTTTTTACTCTGTTGCCCAGAAAAGATGTGGAGCCTCCATCCTTGAAGATGTTCAAAACCCAGATGGGCATGGCCCTGAGCAAACTGCTCGAGATCCCCTGCTTCGAGTCAAGGGGGCTGGACGAGTCAATTGCCAGAGGTTCCTTCCAACCCCAGCTGTCCTGTGATCTCAACCCAACGGCGAGTGTCTCCAGAGTCCCCGACCTACTCCCAAAGGCATTCTGAAGTTACTTACGGGATAGATTATTTCATTTACATGAGCACATCATGCATGGAGGAAAGGGAATACCTTCTCTGAGAAGTCTATCTCTATTTCTGTGTCACAGTTACTCCTAGGGAAGCCAATAAGCTTTTTTAGACATGAAAACGGTCAGATGCAGTTCAGTTTTCCAGTTGTGGAAGGAAGCGGCGTGGTATCGTCTAAATTCACCTATTGATACACAAGTACAAAAATTTAGATTTGGAAGGCTTATACATAAGCAATTTGTGCGATGGTGGTATCTGAAGAACCCAAAGTCCCTTGTGATGACAGCTTTCTGTGCACCCCCTGCAAGAGTCTCTCCCTGATCACGATAGATTTGACCTCATTTGTATTCCTGTTACATGAGAAGTCAAACTAAAGAGGAAAACACTTTTCCCACAAAAATAAAGTAAAGCCACATAAAACAAGAGCACACAGGCAAGAAAATACAATGCTTCCTGACAAGCCATACGCTGTACCCTTTTCTGTTCAGGCTTCCAGCAGATCAGCATACATCATTCAGTCTCACCTGCACAGCTGAAGAAGTCACTTCAGCCACCACCAGCTGAGATCACACCCAAAGACCATCAGAACCCTACTCATCCATGCACGTGCTCAGCTCTGCTATCTCCTAATACACTTCAGTTGACTTCTAATCTACAAATACAGTCCTAAAACTTAACAAGTGGAGGTGATAGAATCTGTTTTAAAAGCTCTCCTGTCCACACGGTGACTATAACCTCCTGGAAACTTTTACACCTGCCAACACAGAACTCTGCCTGGCAGCACAATGCATGCAGCAATAACCTGGGGATAACGCAGATGTATCTGTATCTGCTAGACTCTGCCTCTCTCATCTGGGTTCTCCGGTAAATATAAAACTTATTCTGCCAAATAAAATATGAAAGAACGCAGCCAGAACTTGGCGGTAATAAACTCCATAAACCTATTTTATACCAGTATTTAGGTTTGGACACTGGAGAGAGGAGGAAAAAGTAAAACACTGTTCACCTGAACAGTTATAGGTAGTAAAAAAATAAGACAGAAAAGCACCTGACAGACCAAATTAAGCACCCATACTTAAACATTTTTCTCAGCTTTCCATGGGGTCACCCTTTCATACAGGTCTTAGCCTGTTCCCATCCACAGGGTGAAGATAAAAGCAGAGCTTGCTCCAGTCAAGCACATTTACAATATTAATCTGTGGTTACGAAACGTAAGAAGAGAGACCTTCAGTAATGCAGGAAATGAAAGAATCCCCCTGAAGCAATTTCAGTCATACTTGAAAAGCCAACTCAATTCAAGCACTCTTTCCCTCCCATTCTGTCTCCCGCTGGATAAAGTTACACAAAGTAAGTACGTGACCATCGCTGAAAACATGCAGCTAAACAAGACTGCTGGATGGCGAGTGCCAAAGAGCGCCCGAGGAGCTGACTCACGGAGCTTCATAACGAAGACAAGGGTAAGAAGAGGCAGCACTGCACTACACTTACTGTGATCTGTCCTCCCCAGAGGCTCAGGTCAAATAATGGCTGTTCCTCCTCCTCCTCTCAGGTCCACGCACAACTGGAAGGACGAAGGGCTCTTCCTCTTGCTCAGCATGTATGCCAGGCCACTGGGAAACGAGAAACATCAAACGTCAGCATCACACCGCAGCCTGAAGGTATCTACTTCCACTGCTCACCTTCCTCAAACTCAGGCAATAGCTATGGCCAGCACTTCATCACAGAGAAACACCTGTCTCAGGTGTTTAGCATCAAAGCAGACAAAAACACCGCCTCTAGGAAGGGAAGGGGAGCTTAACAGACAAAGTTTTGATGTTTGTCAGATTGTCAAAGTGAAGCAGTCTCTTACTGTGCTCACACTGATACTCAAACAGAGGAAGACATATCTGACTGCCCGTCTTCAGCAATTTAGATTTCCTTCCACCAGTGAAAGGTTTAGACGACGGGCAATCATCTTTTTTGCTACCAGCTAGACTATGACAAAGACATCCCTCACGTCTGAGTGTGAAAACCACATTAAAAATAACAGTCCTGCGCAGACTGTCTGGTTTTATAGGTAATACAGGCTGCAGAGAGCACAACACACTGACGCATCCTACTTTGGAACTAGTGAATAAAGTGACAGATGCCGGCAGCAGCACAGCGCAGTCAGAAGGGAGGCGCTGACAGCGACTTGCAGGCAGGGAGAAGGAGCACAAACGAGTTCATCGGAACACCCACGGCAATTTTCAAGTCGCCTGCAGGCAGCTACTTCCTCAGCCAAAATCCCAAAGCAGCGTGGGACACTCAGGTGTGAGATGGGTGCAGAAGGGGCTTTGCGTAAGCAGCAGTAAGATGCCCGGCCAGTCCTTCCCCTGCCATTCCTGCTTCACATGCCTCGTTTCTCCCTACCAACTCCTCCTTTCCTCTGCTTAACTTCATTACTTCTGCTGCTCTTACTTCTTCAGCTCCTAAAATCTTCCAGAGCTCACCACACAGTAACCTTTTTCTCTCTTCCTCTTGACATTTGAAACATGCATTCTGCTTAACTTCAAATACTGGGATTTCTTAACAGCAAAAACTCTCAAACAACCAAAAAATGAACTGAAAAAGAGATTACTTTTCACCCCTTGCAAATATGACTTTCCAGTCAGCTGTACTGTTCCCACCACAAATCATCTGTGAAATCCAAATGTTTCCTTATTTTCCTTGCTCTCTGCCTGGTCTTTGCAGTAATGTTAAATCTAACACTTTACGACAAAGGCTGCACTGAAAATAACAGCAACAAACGTATTCTTTGCTGTCTGAGGAGGTAAAGACAAGACACAGCCCTATCATCAGGCTGCTGGTTACGACAGGAACAACAATAAAATGGAAAACAAAGAACTTTTGAGGAAATCACTAACAACTTCCTAAAACCACAAGTATCTATCAGAACAGCGGTTCAGACATCAGGACAGAAGGAGACATCGACAGACTGTACAGTTGTGCGCAGACTAGACCTTCTCTCAGTCTTCTGCTTAGTCATAGGTGTGATACACAAACTGCCTAGTACTTTGGACTGTGAAGATACTGCAAGGTACAACCAACATGAAATTGATAAAGAACGTAAATGTTCAAATGCAGTTAGATGAAATCTTTCACTTCAGCTGCTGTAACTGCTTTCATACCCTTCATGAGAACCAGCATCCCTCTTTTTTGGGAGAGATAAGCAATCAAAATTATTGTTACCAAGTGCAGCACCAAAATGAAAATCACATCTTTGTTCTTCTTGCTGCCCTACGAAGGTATGCAAATATCAAATCTCAACAGATTTTCTTTAAAAAAACTCAGCAATATATGGTTATTATCAGAGTTCAATCATAGAATGGTTTGGGTTGGAAGGGACCTCAAAGATGATCTAGTTCCAACCCCCTGCCACAGGCAGGGACACCTTCCACCAGACCAGGTTGCTCAAAGCCTCAATGTTGGGAGACAGTTTTTTTCTTCCCATGTGTTGTGTCTGTGTACCAAACATAACACAGACCTTATTTTGGCCCGTGGGGATAACCAAGCCCCACTCAAAGCAGGTGAGAAAGAAACAATTTTTGTTTGCCACCCAAGGTGAGATGTGCAGCCATCAGACGCCTGGAGTGGCTCCCCACACCCATGTGCTCAGTCTAGAGTGGAGATGTCCCCACAGTGAAACATTTTAAAATGTCATGAGGCAGATTCTGGTGCAGCCACCTCCTGGTTTTCATGAAGCAAACCCTGACAAGTGCGTACCACACCTATCATCTCAGTTTCAAGCAGCCAAGAAGAAGGTAGACGGCACCATAAAGCGGATCTAATGGTGAAAATTGCTATTAGTTATTTTTGGCTAGACTTTGCCACTCATTTCTTCCAAGGACAACTCGTGTTGGCCAATGCTGAGATGTAAAACTCCTTCTTATGTCAATTTGCTGTGTGTTTGAGAAAATGTTTATTTTCTGTACTTTCTTTAAATACGGTGCAAATAAGTGTAAAGGAGGAAAAAAAAAAGCTCTGAAGAAGAAAAGCTTCAGAGAAGAGGTAAATGTTTCTCTAGTGACAAGGTATACCTTCAGGAGATCACAGGAATAGATCTTCCACGCCCAAACCCTGGAAAATAACAAAACATTTGACGTTTACTTCAAGGCTTTTGGAAGACTTTCCCCTCTAGCAACCTTCAGAACCGCGTTTAACAGCAACTGCACAAACATCTTCAAATTAATAATTTGCTTTTCCTTAGCTCAGGACCGAATCTGGTCTGGAGACCTGAGCTCAGCTGTGCCAGCGTGAAAGACAGACAAATCCCGAGCGTCCGGAGCAGCAAACGGGAGAAAACGGGGAGCGGGTCCAGGCGCAGACCGCCGGTGGCCGCGCTACACGCGGGGCTGCTCCGCACCACGTCTGCGTGAGGCCGGAGGGCACCGGCCCCCTCCCCTCCAGCCCACCCTCCCTCCGAAGCCCCTCCGGACCGCACGTCTTTAACGGCACGGAGCTTCTCCCGTGGAGGCGCTCGGCCCCGCCACCGCCCGGAGCACCGGCGCGGCGGGCAGAGCCCGGCCTCGGCCGCACGCCGCCCCCGCGGTAACGGCGGGGCAGGCACGGACGCTGCGCTCCCGGCTCGGGAACCGCCGCCGGACGCCGAGACACCGGAGGGAGGTGAACCAGCGGAGGCGGGCCGGGCCGCCGGGGCAGGCCGCAGCGGCACCGGAACGGGCGGCCAGGAGGGACTGCCGCGGGCGGGGGGGCAGGCGCGGCTCCGCAGCGCGGGGCCTTCACGGGCAGGCGGAGGGGGGTCGGAAGGGCCGGGCCGGGCCGTGAGGGAGCGGTGCCTACCGGGGCGAGGAGCCGGCAGGCGGCCCTGCCGGGGGGGGGAAGCGCGGACCCCGCCGGGGGCGGCGCGGGGAGGCCGGGCAGAGCTGCGCGGGCCGGGTCGGGCGGCGGGGAGGGGGGTGTCGGGGTCCGGGCCCGGCCGGGCGGTAACGGCGCCGCTCGCGGTACTCACTGCCGGCCGCGCGGGGACACGCCGAGCAGGAAGTGCCGCCGCCCGCGCCCCGCCCCGCCCCGCCGCCCGCGTGCTTCCGGCCGCGCCCCCGCAGCCGCCGGGCCCCGCCCCCGGGGGGGGTCGTGAGGGAGCGGGGGGGGGGCCGGGGCCGCCCGTCCCGGAGCGGCGGCCGCGGGTCTCGCCGCCCCTCGCCCCCCCCCCCCCCCGCTCCCGCCTGGGGCGCGGGCTCGGGGGGAGCGGGCCCGGGTCTCGCCGCGCCGCGGGCCGGAGCAGCCAGCGGCAGCGCCGGGCCCTGCGGAGGAGGCTTGCGGCCTGCCCGCGGCCAGCGCCCCGCGGGGGTCCCGGCCCCTCCGGGGCTCCTGACGGGCGGCGGCGCGGCGGCCGGAGCAGTGCTGGGCAGCGCCGGCGCAGGCTGCAGCCTGGGGGCGGAGGGAGGGCGCTGCGGTGCTTGGGCGGCTGTTGGTGGCCGGTGGCAGCGCGGCGTTTGCCGTGGATTGGGTGCGTGACTCCACCCGCGGCGTTCGAGGGATTCCCGCAGCATCCCTCTGTCTCTGGGTCTCTTCCAGGCCTGCAGGAAGCCGCAGCGATGGAGTAAGGGAGGAGTATCCCGGGTGAGAAGAGTAACGAGGGAGCACGCAGCGTGGCAGCTTCGTGCTTGGAAACAAGCCCCCCGTCTGACTGGCTTCCCCGCGACCACGCTGGTGCCAGTCTTCTGCCTTTGCCACCTTCATTTCTGCTCCCTGAATGGGACCGTGTGGACTACAGCTCCGTGATGAGCAGGAATGAAGCCCTTGCACGCCGTCATGTGCTTGTGCCGTGCCAGATGCACCAGAAGAGCTGATGAAGAAGACGTCGTATCTTTGCGGACCAAGGAAAGGAATGGCACTGAGGCAGGGCGGCCTGGGGGAAAGCAGAGAGCTGGCTGGGAAAGAAGTGGTCATTTGGGTGCAAAGAGCCTGAGCAACTCCAAGGCTGATTGCCCTCAGAGGGGTGGACTTGGACATGACAGTCAACCATCAAAAGAATCTGCTGAGGACAGCACTGAGACTGGGAACAACTAAGTTGTGGGGTTTGATGGATGGCCTGGAAAATATGAGAGTCTCGACTGAACTACCTGCCAAATTTAAACAGCTTAACCGGATTTTTCAATCTCAGGCAGTGGCTGCTTTGGAGAAGGCAGAGGAGTTGGTATGTCATGTTGCAGAGCAGTTTGGAGAAGGGCTGCTCTGGGTCAGCGGTGAGTTTGGCAGAGCTGCTGAATCCCTGTGGCAGCTGACCCGAGCTGGGCCACGCTGCCTGGCCCTCGGGCCGTGCAGGGCTGGGCACGTCCCTTGGCTGCAGGGTGAGCTTCCCTGTCCAGTGATGGCAGCAGAGGAGCCTGCAGGCAGCTCACACTTGGCCCTGGCTATTACCTGCCTGGCCTTGACTTTATCCAAAAGTGCAGCAAGGGGTTCTCATGCAAAACTCTTGTCTGTCTGATAGTGCAGATGATGAATGGGGCTGTTTTATTCTAAGAAAATCCTGTAGCAGCTCAAATGACCAAAGTGGGGTGCCCCTTCCACGGGTGGGACTCGCCAGGCATGCTACGTGCCGGCTGGAAGCCTGTTTGGTGCTGCACAGCTGGCGGGTCCCAACATCTAAAGGGACCCAAGACTGACTATGCTTATCCCCTCTTTATTGTGCTACCTCTGATAACTAGCATTTTTGGTGATACTTTACGGAGTCTTAGTGCCTTTCTTACTGGGATCATAATGAACCAGCACATCCCGGTGCGAAACAGGTAATGCAGGAGTTTTTCTCGTTACTCTGATCTGGAACGGAGAGCAAGTGGTCATGTTTCTTTATTTTGCTGTCTTTGAATTCTAGAATGAACTTCATCCATCCTGGAGGGACACAACCAGCATTGCAGGTTTTCAAGAATACGCAATTGTATGAGGATTTGCCTGAACCTGGAATGTGCAGTTAAATCCCACTTAATATTTTTAATCTATTTGGATTTGGATTTGGTTTTGGATATGATAGTTTCGTAAAAATAAACATTCTGTAATTCTGAATTTCTGCATGCACCGGACTGCTTTACCTGCTGCTCTGATGGCAGCAGTTGAAAGATTTGCCTATGCAGCTTACTAAAGATGAATAAAAATTAATGTAAATAAAAGCTTTTAAGGGAGCTAAAGTCAACACCTGAGGTAAAAGTTCCCTCTGTGTAAAAGCATGTTTCAGAAATTAAATCCAAATGATTGATAGAAATTCTCGGTGGTGCCCTGGTACTTACCTGGAGCGTGCTGGAAAGTTTAACATGTTTTCTTTTTGTTGTGTTTTGATTTCTTGCTCAAACACTCAAAATGGACAGGAAGAGCAAGAAGTTTTCTCTGTCCTGGAGACCAGCAGGGATAACTCAGCAGTGCTCAGCTCCCGCTGTTGGTGAAGCACAACCTTGAGAGCTGGCAAAAACCTGCTCTGGCTTTAGGGAAGAGGTGACAGCCAAGCAGGGGCTCATGGCGAACGTGGGACGAGGCTGCGGAGGACTGGCTGCCTTGAACGTGCTGTTACCATAAAATGGTACCCAAGAAAACTCTCTGACCCCAGTGACAGTTTAGAAAGCCAACATGGGTTCGTTGCAGCGCTGGGTGCACGGGGGATCTCTCCTCCTGGCATGCACCCCCAGGGACAAAAGCACACTCGTTATATACATTGTAGAAAAATGAATATTCATACAATTCCAAGTAAAGCCCACCTATTCCAAGAAACCTTACGCATATACTAATACGTAATCGTCTTTGCACATGCGTACTAGATTGGGGAAGGGGTCTTGGGTGGGCTCTGGGGGTCTCTGGTGGCCGTAACCCCCCATAGTGATGCTGTCCTCTGTGACCCCGCTTCTGCACAAGTGTGGTGGAGGCCTTTCTGCTGACACACGCAGGTGGCTCCGAGGAGAAGATCCTGTTCTGGTTCCTACAGGATTTATCTCTACTCCTGGCGCCAGAGCTGTGAATCAAGTCGGTTAGGACAGTGCAGAGATGTTGTTCACAGTCTTGTTTATCTCTGGCCCTTCTTTGTAATTAGTGAGGGATTTACCCCTTGGATTCTCTAAGACTAAGCGCAAGCAAGAGTCAGCGACGACTATAAGTGTTGTCAGTCCCAGAAGCAGACCCTGTCTTCAAAACATGCCGTGAGCTTCAGAACGTCCTGTTATTAGAGCTGGAAGGAAAATTGCTGAAAGTAAAGTTGATTCTGTCTAAAGGTTACACAGAGCAGGCCTCTTAGGGCCTGCTTTGGGGCTTGCTTTTACTAAACCATCTGGTATCAACGCAGTGGTGCAGCACAAGCTGCGGCCAGGAAGGGTGGTGTTAATGAGTGTGTGCTGCTAATGATCATCAGTCTTGTTCTGAAGTTCAAACTGGCCCAATTTATCGTTCCTCCTTCCTGGCCCTTGGCAGAGCCCCCAGCACCCCTTTTCCACTCGTGTAAGGGCTTCCCCCCCTGCCAAACCCGGCAGTCCCAGCAGAGGAGAGGCTGCTGCCACGCTGAGTCCCCAGGAGCAGCCGGGTGCGAGGCTGAGCGCGTTTTCCAGTGGGCACAGGAGGAGACACACGCACAAAGCACGTGGAGGTAGATGTGTGCGCTGTTGTAGAAATTTTCATGTAATTGTTGTAGAAGCTCTCATGAATTAAGAAAATAAGAATCAATAGGGGTGAAATAGAATGAAGAATAGAATAATAAATATAAGTCAATCTGATAAACACAGGTGGGCTTTCACCATCCATGAATATTGTTCTCAAAGCTCCTTGTATAATCCTGACCTATGACTGAACCAATCATCACTCAAAGCTTAATGAGTAGCTAAGCAGGAGTAGGCCTAGAAGCATTACCTTCTGATGATTTTAATAAGGGGGATGTATGGTTAACCTTTTCTTTACCTTAAAAGAAATATGGGATACTTAGAAATAATCATTAATAGAAATAAAGTTCTAAACAGACTTTAGCTATTTTAGGTTAATACTTAGGAGACGTTGGCAGTGGAAACCAGACTCTGGTCAACCCGGATCAAGACAGGACGCCGATTACAGCAAGAACATTAAGGATGGGGGGGTGTCGACCAGAGCCGGAGTGGAACCAGAACATAAAGATCAGCTGACCAACGGAGAAGAATGGACTTTTGTGGACTCACGACAAATGAAGAAAGAAGAATTGAAATAGTTAGTGGATTTTTAACAGAAGGTTGTGAGAAGTTTGTGATGTAATTACTCATTAGTTTCTATATAAACTGATAGTGAATTTGAGTCAGGTACCATTCACTGCGGTGGTGGTCCGGCTCTGAGTTGCTTCAATAAAGAATCAGCAAACCCAGAGACCCGCACTCTGACGAGTTTCTTTACCCTGCGCGCAGCCGGCCACGCAGATCAATAGGAACCACCGCGCTCAGCAGACACAAGCAGCACCAACAGCCTCATCTGGTTCCCCTCTGGCTGCTCAGGGTGCAGGTCTGTTAGTGGAAAACACGCAGACAGGCATATGCGTGTACACACATATGTACATGTGTGTACACACCCCCCACGCTGGTCCTGCCTGTCCCGTAGCCGTGGCTGCCCCGGTGTCCCCCGCTGCCGCACACGGGCACACCGAGCAGGTCCAGCCCCGCTGCCTCTCGCCAGCGAGCTCTCAGATGCTCCTGTCTCTCCAGTACCCGCCTCTCTGACACTGGGCTCCCAAGCCCGCTGTCCTGCTTGCTGGCCGTGGAGCAGCTCCTCGGTGCTGCCCTGGGCCGGGCGCCTGCCCGGCTCCCCGCTGGCCCCGCGGGGCGGCTCGCCTGTGCCGACAGACACGTGCGCACCGGTGCGTCCGCTGAGCCCAGAGCTTTCGTTTTTAATTTCATTTTTTGGAGGCCTTTCAGACTTCGGGGGTTTCCTTAACGCACTGCTAGTACTCTATTTTCAACATTACTGGCATGTAATTACAACCTGCGTGTTGCCCCTGGGAACGTTAGCACAGGCATGGACGTGTTGGCTGCAAAACTGCCCCTCGAAGGGCAAAATGATCTGATATGCTGATCCTCTAGGCTTTGGGTCAAGAAAGAAGTGGGCAAAAAATGACCCACAAGTATGAAGGCTTTATCTTCTCGCAGAGAGCAAGCAGACCCTGGCAAGTGCCAGAAACACAGCCGTGACACCTGATACTTGCAACAGGTACTTTTCTTTGGTATAATCCCGATACCTTTCAAAACAAAGATGTTTTTACTGCGCCTGGATATTACGAAACCTTCTCGAATGTATAAGATAATTAATTGTTGTAAAACATTTGCTGTTAATATGATTAAAGGATGAGCTGGAATTACACAATGTTACACAACCATCAGGGCCCTGAGGACACCAGCGCGCTGTATGGACCCAGGGCTGTGTCTGACTCCAGGTCCCCTCACCGAGCCTGACCCCTGCCTGCACGCTGGCATCCCAGCCCGGCCTGGGCCTGTCCCTGTCCCCACGGAGGTGCCCTGGAGTCCTGCTGCTGCCTTCGCTTCTGAGCAGTCCTGAACCCAGTCCAAACTGTCCACCTCCTGCCCTGAACAGCCTGTGTTTGGTGTGTCAGCAACTCACTCATGAGAGGAGAGGACCTCAGCCCAGAGGCTCAGGTTCTGACGCTCGTGCGTGGCCCAGAGATGAGGGGGTGGCACCCCATTTCCATCCCGTTGCTGGTGCTGAGACATCGCTGGTCGTGTTCTGCTTGGCTTGTGGAGCTGTACTCCCTCCCTGGAGACAGTCCCCTCTTCCTCCATAGCTTGCAGCTTTCAAAGCTGTTCAAGATGGAAGGAGGCATCTTCCTGCAGCCCAGAACGGGGCTCCAAGGCTGCAGGGAGCGGTGGGACTGAAAACAACCCTGTCCCCTTCTTACCTGACGCTGTTGGCTGTAGCTGGCTGCTCAAGGCATCTCGTGCAAGGGCTGTGCAGTGGAAACGGGGATGCCAGAGCCTGTGGGGAAATCCGTGTGGGATGCAGAGAAGGAGAAGACCTTGCAGCATCCCCAACTGCTTGGGCACAGTCCGGGTGCCCTCGAGTCTTCCAGAGCGCAGGAGTCCGGTGGAGACCGTCGTTCCTCCACCACAACCTTTATGTGCTTAAAAAAGAAAAGGGAAGAAAGAGGGAAATTTTCCATATGTGTAACCCGGCAATTTACAGTCCCAGTGCCAGCAGGTGGCACCCAAGAATGTGCAGCATTGTTCACAGCCTTCGTGGGAGCCCGGCTGCTGGGTCGCCAGGGGCGTCCCGGGCCGCCTGAGGAGCACCGGGGCAGCCTGGAGGGCTCTGACGCTCGGGTGGGCAGCTTCAGAACAGACCCTGGCCAAGGGAAATGTTTCTGTTCAAAGCGTGTTTCTGAGTGCTGTAGGAAACAGCATGAAGGAATCCACAATTAGTCTCAGCAGTGTTACTCGTTAATAAGGTGTCTGTGTCAGGATGCTGTTCTCTGTTGCTTGTGACTTCGCTAAACAGCAGCTGTGTGAGGTGAAGTGGCCTCCAAGAGCTGCTGCTTCACCGGGCATTCCTCTGAGAATTCATCTCTGGAAGGAGCTGCCCTGTCCAGGAGCATCGCTGAGGGAAGTCTCAGGAGTCTTGGGCACGTTGGAAACTTTGTGCCATGATTTGTGCCCAGGGAAGCTGTGAAGTTCGACGGTGGACCTGCCCCACCGTGCCAGGCAGGAGCAGGCAGCACCGTCTGCACCAACCTCGCACAGAACCCGATGGGCTGCAGCTGCAGGAGGGCTGGAACGGCCCAGGAACCACTGGGCGAGGAGGCAAGGAGAGGCAGGGAAGAGGAGCGAAACGAGAGAGAGAAGAAGGGCTAAGCCAGGACAGGGAAGGGGTGGCAGACGTCTGCCATTGCAGTTGCCGTTTTCCCATCTTGCCTCCCGTGTCAGCACCAGAAAGCTGCGTTGCCCGGGTCACAGGAGCGGCACTTGCAGAAGACTTTGCACTGAAATGGTGTGAAAATCATAAGTGCTGAACCCTGGCAGGCCTCGGGGTGCTCAGTGGCCTGCCTCCGCGGGGTCCCACTTGGGAGACCTTCATAACAGTGCGGAAGCGATGCACGGCTCCCAGTGCCGCTGGATCTGGGCACAGACCACAAGGACTTTCATCACCACACTGCATTTGGACCTGGGCGAGCTGCAGCCCATCATCATCCTCAGCCGAGTGCAGCAGGGACAGGAGCTCTTCAGAAGTTAATTAAATTCCCACCCCCCCCACCCGATCTGCTCCTCCTCTTCCCAACACTCCACTTTGCCGCTTCAAACCCAGCAGCAGGAGAGGGGAGGGAGTGTAATTATTTAGCTCCTTAGAGCTGGCTCTACAGTGCTTCATAGCTTGTTAATTACTGTTTCAGCTGTGCTAGTCAGTGGAGGACCAGAAGAGCATGTGGGGAGTGGGGGGCACGGGTCGAGGGAGGTGAGGGGCCTCGGTGAAGTCGGGAAGAAGCTATAGGGGCTGACAGTGGGGAGAAGCCAGAGTGAAATGAGGTGGAGGGCCAGGGGTGCTGGCAGCTAGGAACCTGGGCAAGAGCAGCAGGGAATGGGAAGCAGCTGGGAAGCAGATGGCGAGAAGCGGGGAAAGGCAGAGCCACGCAGGGGTAGCAGCGTGGTTTGTCGGTGGACGGTGACAGGGATGCAGGTTAGGCACCGAGGGATGCTGTGCACTGGCATCACCGAAGCACATCTCTCATGCCCACCTGCCTTCTCTGGCAGAGCAGACAAATGCCCAGGCTCCAAATCCAAGCGCTGCCAGTGACTGTCCTGCAGTGCAGCTGGGTGGGGATTGGTTTCTGGAGGACAGAGTGGCTTTCACAACATATTGACCCTTGTCGGAGAAATTATTTCCTCCCCTCAGTCATCCTAATTTTCTCACTAAATGAGCAAAATAATGGCAGTGCTGTCCTGCCTCTCTCCTGATTCCAGCAAGTAAGAACCCTCAGCATTTTCAGGGCAAAAAAAACCAACATCCCTCCTCTGATGAAGAGCTGAAACCCTCTGAGGGACACACAAGAAACCCCGGTCTTCTCGGTACGTGCGGCACCACCAGCGCCGCAGAGCCCCATCCAGCTGCCTTCTGGACATCCACAATTTCCAAAAATAGGTTGGTTAAAAGAACATGGTGGAGGGAAGAATGTGCAGGTCTTCCATGGAAAACCATTTTGGGCTTATCTACGGCTTCTGAAACGAACACATGCGAATCTCCTCTTTTGACAGAAGTGAAAGGACAATTTGGAGCCAGAAAAGACTCTGTGCTCAGAGACTTGATGCTGCACTGCCAATAGTTTTTTAACTCTGACTTCATGATTTCCATTTTCTTTTGGCAGCTCCCAGTCTCTGTTTCTCTCCTTTTTCTGGAAAATTTCCCTTAAGGAACCACCAGTGATGGCCCAGGAGACGGTGTGTGAATGCTTTGCACTATGTAATGCTTTGACATGTGGCATTCCCATGGCATTATCCCCATTATCCCCCATCAATGCAGAATAAGTTGTCAGAGCATGAAATTGGTATTTTTACATATTCTTAATGTACAGATGTCAGTCTGAAAGCCACGCACAAGCGTTACGATTAAATTCTCTGTTTCATTCTCTGCCTATGCATGGATCTGTTTGGAAGATTTCTTTCCTTTTGGGGGGTTATAGGGAAAAGACGCAACCTTAAAAAGTAATAATTCTCCTTAATAGCACTATCAAAAGGTGAAAGCTAAGTTTAAGACATGGTGCACTGAATGCAATATAGACTCATAAATCCAGAGCAATGGTGTTCAATTTTTAGCACCTGTGTTCCTGGCATGGTAGCAGAAAGTGAACAACAAGTACCAGATGCAAAGAGGGAATATAATCAGTGACACAGTTTCTGGTGCCAAATGTATCAACATGTTCCAAATCAAATCTGCTCAGAGTTTACAAGTTTGTAATTCTACATTAATTACCATGTAAGAATGGCAGACCCTTATGGGAGGGTTACTATGCCTAGAGATAATGTACATGGAGAAAGAAGAGGAAGGGCATGAGAAAGGATCCGCCTCGGACTCCAAATTGCTTGATTCGGTTTGTTTGATCACAAATACATAAAGAAGAGGAGCTCTTGAAAGTCACCTGCTTGGAGGCACATCAGCTGCCCTACCCTCTGCTGCCAGCCCCCATCTCAGGGAGCTGTGCTGTGACAGAAGCCAATGTTGGTGCAAAATGATACAAAAGACTGTGCAGTCTCCATCACTGGGGGCTTCCACGACCAGGCTGGGTCCTGCTATGGTCTCATAGCTAACTGGTGTGAGCAGAGGGTCGGACTAGAGAGTCCCCAAGGTCCCTTCCAGCCTCAATTGTCCTGTGACCCTGTTCTCTGGTAGGCAGAAGGTTAGAGCAAGACAATGTTCAGCTCTTGTGTGACAGACCTTCCTGCTGGAGGAGTTCTTAGTGTTTGTCCAAAGAGCTCTTAAGGTTGTGCAGAGCTGCATCCTGCAGCTGCTGCCCATCGTGCTTTGATGTATGTCCAGTGTCCATGAGCATCCACAGGGTTGTAGGAGGAGCCCACCTGCTCAGCCAGGATTCCAGTTTGCAGTGAACTCAGGAGAGAGGCCAAAGGCCTGACTTCTCTCCATGTATACCAGAAAACAGCCCATGGAATATTTTTAGCTGGATTTCACCAAAAAATGAGTTATGCAACTGTGTCATCAATCATTGCTTGCTCCTCTTCCCCATCCTTCTCTCCACCCTCCCAGAAGCTTGTGCTGTACAGGCCACCAGCTCCGGTCAAACACACCAGAGCAGTGAGGAACTCGAGAGGAATTGAGCTCACGGGCTTTTCATGAAAAACAACTTCTATGTGGAGAAGGGAGAGGCAGACTAGTGTCCTCACTGGTCACAGGGCTCCAGAAGGGGCTCAGCAAGGGTCTGTGCAGCCTCCTGGCTCGGACATGGTCTAGCACCAGCCAGTACACAAGCTGCCTCTTGCTCAGTGGTAGGTAGAGCGGGAGAGGATGGGTTGGGGGTGCTGACAAAGGATGCTGGGGAAACAGGAGCTGTGAAATCGTAAATGCTGGGGACATGGAAGTGGAGAGGAAGAGGAGGTTGCACAGAAAGCCAGAGGAGATGTGATGAAGGAAACTGGTCTTATTGGGGTGGATAAGGCAGATAGGGATATAAGGAAAAAAGTTGTAGACTTCGTTATTTCCATTAGTTATTGGAGAAATTGCTAACTGATGACATTCTTACTAGAAATTCACTAGCATTAATAAGTATGGTGGCACTTGGGCTTGGTTCTCAGCACAGAACTGTCCTGGAGACAGTTCAGGAGCAAATTTCCAAAGAGCAATTCAAGCCACAGGCACAACATGACACTAGAAGAGTTTCAAGACTGCTTTATGAAGTGGCCGTTTATGCTCTTAAAATCCCCACCTTTGCAAGCAGACGGCTGAGGACAGGGTGTGCAGCTGCTGCGAGGGGTCAGCACAGAAGCCCTGGTTCATGGGCTCTGAGTCTGCCTGTTGTCCCAAGTCTGTCATGGCCAGCAGAAGGTCTGCCATTGTCTTTTGCGCAGGTGGACAGCCACCTTTAGTCCGAGATGTTCACATCTCCTGGGTCTACACCACCTGCCACAGATCATCCATTTATTCTGAAGGTGACAGACCATTTTCCTCTTTCTGTAGGAAATGCTGAAGATAAGCGTTGAGCAGGGACTTCCAGGGGAAGTCTCGTGGAAGACTGAAGAGGAGTTGCGCCAGAAAAGCCACTTTTCCCTCCCAGAGTGAGTGTGTTTCTCTTCCTACCCACTCTGCTCAGCTCCCTGCCTGAACATCAGTCTGTCTGGGAAAGGCAGCAGCCAGGAATTCAGCCAGATAACTACCGTCAAGGCCGTGGAGTGCCCCAGACTGCACCCAGACACTGAGTCCTTTGAGCAGATGCTGGGCCTCCGGTGGCACCTGCCATCAGAAGCATTGGGAGAAGAGGAGAATAAACTGCCTGCAGTACCTCCACTCTATTGCTGAAGCCAGTCTAGTATGAAATATCTGAATGAGTCTCTTTTGGGAAATGAACCAAAGCCAAGTGGTTTTGGCAATGCTTAAGCAATGCTCCGAGGCTGCGGCAAGATCACCGTCTTGGTCCAGGAAGCAATGGGCAAGACAGCCTTTCACTATAAGCATGAGCTGCAGTGATCTACTGTATAACCACAGGTTCCCCTCCAGTGCACTCTGTGATGCTGCAGATCTCCTTCAGTAGGTCCAGAAAAAGATGTAAATGTGAGCAAAAATTGTTTTGCCTGCGAAAGGCTATGCTGGACCTTCTGCATGAAGTGGGCTACTGTTAAAGAAATTGTCAGGGTCCGGGTCTCTGGGTTTGCTGATTCTTTATTGAAGCAACTCAGAGCTGGACCACCACCGCAGTGAATGGTACCTGACTCAAATTCACTATCAGTTCATATAGAAACTAACAAGTAATTACATCACAAACTTCTCACGAGCTTCTGTTAAAAATCCACTAACTATTTCAATTCTTCTTTCTTCCTTCGTCAAGAGTCCACCAAAGTCCATTGTCGTGAGTCCACAAAAGTCCATTCTGCTCCGTTGGTCAGCTGATCTTTATGTTCTGGTTCCACTCTGGCTCCCCCCACCATCCTTGATGTTCTTGCTGTGATCAGCGTCCCGTCTTGATCTGGGTTGACCTGAATCTGGTTTTCACTGCCAACGTCTCCTAAACATTAACCTAAAATAGCTAAAGTCTGTTTAGAACCTTATTTCTACTAATTCTTATTTCTAAGTATCCCATATTTCTTTTAAAGTAAAGAAAAGGTTAACCATACATCCCTTTTACTAAAATCATCAGAAGGTAATGCTTCTAGGCCTACTCCTGCTTAGCTACTCATTAAGCTTTGACTGATGATTGGTTCAGTCATAGGCCAGGATTACACAAGGAGCTTTGAGAACAATATCCATGGATGCTGAAAGCCCACCTGTGTTTATCAGATTGACTTATATTTATTATTCTATTCTTAATTCATGAGAACTTCTATAACAATTTATGTGAAAATTTCTACAACAGCTACCATGGCAAGGACCTCATGGCCTTGCTGCCAATGGGACTGTGCCTTCAGATATGAATATGTGCTTCATCATCAGGAGAAGACCAGAGGAGGAGAAAGTAATCCATGCAGTGACTGCAAAAGGCAATCCCGAGCTAGGGGGCAACTTCCATTTACTGAAGAAAATGTTTGTTTTCCCAAACGGGGGTATGAAGTTAATCCTCATCAGGAGAGATCTAAGTCCTGTGCTGCTCTCTGCGGGATTTCTCTTACTTCATTAAATTCTGACATCTCAGAGGGCAAATCCGCATTGTCACATGTCACTTGTGCTTGAAAAAAAAATGTGTGTATTGATGCTTAATACAAGCTTATTTTTCCTTCTTATTTTGCAAGCGTAATTGCGTAGTAAATCAAACTGCGGGCTTTTATTTACTTGTTAGCATTAAGAGTGTGTCAGGCCATATGTTTAAACAAGGGTATTAGCACAGATCTGGGGTGGAGTCCGCCCGCACCAGCTGAAGGCGTGGTCCGTGTCTCTCCCTTTACCAGGGAACGGCGATTAGGAGGAGCGATGACTTCAGCTTTTGGTATTTAAAAACGTGGGAGGAATCCTCATGACCCAGACCACGCAGACCACGCAGCTCCCCGGAACGATGTCCTGGTGGCTCCCACAGCAATTGATGGAAACACCCCATTTGGGGAAAATGGGGAACAGCATCAGCGGAGATTTTACCTGTTCTGTCACCAAACTGGGAGAAATACCATCAATCCTCCTGCGTGAACGAGTCCCCCAGAGAAGCCATCCTCTTGCGCACGCTCCAGGCAGGTGCAGGTTTACTTCTTGTAGTCAATCTTACCTTCCTCCTGTGCACGAGGATTTCCAGTTAAGCCCAGCAAGTTTTCCAGCTTACCCCATAGCTGCTTCTGCAGCAAGGCAAACTCCTCTTCTGTTTTCTGTATCCCACACCCCCCCTGCTCTGGCGCCGGGTGCTGGCCGAGCCAGGAGGTGCGGCTGAGAAAGGATGGACCGTGTCCAGCCCTCCCACCCCTCAGTGGGTACCGCAGCCTCTGCAAGCAGCTGGCAGGAAAGAGAGAGCTGGCAATGTAGGGGCTTCAAGTCGGCGGCCCTCCAGAACAGCCAGACCTCATCAGAGAGCACCCGGGGAGGGAAACACACTCGCACCGGGCCAGGGGAGTAAGCTACACATCCCACTCCACGCAACTCCAGAACCTGCTCCCAGCACTACATTTACTTCTTGGTGGCCTTCATGGTGCTTGTTCATGGGAAGAAGATCCCAGCAGAGAAGTGCACATCTCGCTCTGAGGATGGGCAGACCGCAAGGGATGATGCTGGGAGCCAGGGAAGGCAGAGCTGGCTCTCAAGGTCTCCTCACTCCCAAGCCCGTTCCTGCAGACGTCCAACATTTAACGCCCCAGGGTGCCCTGTCTGCTCCGCAGCCAGAGGAAGAGCAGCTCGTGCAGAGCCGCCTGGGCAAACCAGCCTGACCCCAGTGCAGAGCAGCACGTGAGCTGCTGCAGCGCGGACCCGCCAGGACCCTGGGCAAACCGTGCGGGTCCCTGGGCGCTGCCCGGGGTCGCAGGAGCTGCTGGGGTCCGTGTCGCCAGGTCGTGTGTCGTCGGTGCGCTCTGCGGACGTGCAGATCTGCTCTCCCCGTGTCTACAGACAGAGAACGGAGGTGCCCCGTGGCCCTGACCCCCTGCAGCACCCTACAGGGCTCAGCCATCGATCCCCTGGGCATTCGCGTGGTTTGAATGGTGCTGGGGAGCAGCTGGCTGCTGACAGGGCCGGGTCCCAGGTGTCTCGCACGAGATGTACAGCAAACAGGGGTAACGCAGCCAGCGCGGCCGGTGGGGAGGCAAAACAGCCCCAAGCGGCCCGAGCAGTGCCGCGTACAGACGTGACAGCCGGGGCCAGCACTGCGAGTGCGGATGCAGCGACTTTAACCATGATGCCACCTCGCAGCCCGCTGCCTCTTCCTTACGGAGCAGGAATCGTGTCGTTTACAGTGTCCGGTCAGCCTCAGCCCTGCTTCGCTCCTCCTGCCTCTGGCTAAGGAGACGGCGCTCCAGGAGAGCTCCTGCCTGTCACCGTGGGGCTGCACGGAGGATGGCACTGCCGGACGCGAGTACTCGAGGCACAGCCTTTGTCACTCGTGGCCAAAGATCTCTGGATTCACAGTGTCTGTGCTGATTATGAACGTGAAAAGCGTGCGTGGAAGTGTGCTTGCTGGGAGCAGAGAAGCCTTCTGTGGTGGTGAAGCGACCACGTGAGAGCATCTCTGCGCGGTGCCCGGTTGTGGCTGCCCCCGGGGTGTTTGCTCTCTGCTGCAGAGACCATAAGGACACATCCCCAGGGGCACTGCGGGAGCAAAACACCACGTCTGCTGTGAAGGCAGATGGGACATGTTAAGCCCAGGCAAAGCAGGCAGTTGCTCAGGGCAGCATGTGGCTGGGGAGGCAAAACTCTCTGCTCTTCGCCAGGGCGAGGGGAAGCCAGCGATGGCTGCTGCTCTGGTGGGACGTATCAGGAGGCACAGGGCTGCAGCCACCCCCGAGCTGATGGGAACGGGGGTGGTAAACACATCTGCCAGCGCAAGAACGTCATGGTCATGGTGATGTATGTAGAACTATTTTAAACATTGCAATTTTAGCTAATTCCATCGCTGAAATAAGTAGTCGATACCTTGCTCAACATCCTGTTTAGCATCCTGTTGAGCGAGGTGTTGACTACTTATTTCAGCAATGGAATTAGTAGTAAATTGCTGAGCGCTTCAGGGCTACCCAGCCTGTCCAGGTATTGCACGTCGCTAGGAGCAGGGTGGTCCAGAATAGCACGAGTGGAAGGGTTTCATGATGGTGATGGAGAGGAGGCGTCTCTACTCGATGATCTTAAAGGTGTTTTCCAACCTAAGTGATTCTATGATTCTAGGAGCAGCTGGAGGAAGCAAGTAGTGAGTCTGTTTAGTCAAATCCCCTTCGTTCAGTAGACAAGAAATGTCTCTGAAAACCTCATGGGCATGTCTTTCCTGTGCTGGAGAGACAGACTGGCTGCTCGACAATGGGCAGACAGGCTACGCTGTGTGTACAGAACATGTCAGTCCTGATGTCAAGTCCCGGTGTTTAGGAAAGGACCCAAATTCTGGTGACCTGCTGAACCTCCCTGTGAAGCCGAGGCCGAAGGGGAAGGCTTTCCCAGGACGCCCTGTTAGACCAGGCTGAAGCAGGCTCCTCATTGACCGTATGAAACCAACACACGGCTGGGCCAGGGAGAGGGAGGAAGCAGAAGCAAGACAAGATGCTGCTTAATGCAGGTGGAAATTTGTGCGTTTGAGCAGCCAGTTGCCTAATCTCTGCTGATCATATACAAACCAGCAGCTTACAGGTTTCTCAAACACATGCAGCTTTCCACTGGGAAAAGTAGATGGAGGAGTCCCCTAATGCAGAAGTGTGACGTTCTCATGGTAAAAACTGGTCAAAGTAGTGCTCCGAAGCAAAACCTGAGAAAAAAGTTGTGGTAGGAATACAGCAATGTTTGTTATATTCTTGAGAAACAATTATTTTTATCGAAGCTTTTTCCGAAAACAAACCACAGAAACAAACAAACAAACCAAAAAAAACCACCAAACCGTA
Source organism: Nyctibius grandis (assembly GCF_013368605.1). Classification (NCBI taxonomy): domain Eukaryota; kingdom Metazoa; phylum Chordata; class Aves; order Nyctibiiformes; family Nyctibiidae; genus Nyctibius; species Nyctibius grandis. Next base: position 5,894,586 of record NC_090687.1, read on the forward strand.
ATCTGAGTTATAGACATGGTGTGGAAAATTCCAGCCCAAACTCTTAAAATCTGGCGAAGCTGTAAGGAACTGAAGACCTCATGGGAAGCGGCTGCCGTGCTCAGTTGGGCAGTCAAGCTTGAATCACCTATAATTAGCCAAGGAAACATGTGTGCATGCCGGAAACTGTACAAACAAGCTATTAATAGCTGCTTCGTTTTCACCGTGCTCCAGCCAGCAGTTAGGGCCAGGCTGGTGATGCTCGGGCTGGCCCCTGTGGCGAGGTGCAGCCCCGCCACGCCAGTGCAGGGTCTGGCCCTGCTCCGTCCTTGGCAGGTCCCGCAGCCACGTGCCATTCCTCGGCGCAGCCCGTGCAGCTGCTGGTGTTCATGAGAGCTGAGAAGTGGAGGTTCCTGAGCTGCGGGAGACAAGGGAGGGAGCTCCCACTTCTGCCTCCGTGTGCTGGACGTCAGGCGGGCAGAGACCTCGTGGGTCTGGGACCATTCACTGGAGCTCCTGCCCACCGCCCTGATGAGGTCTGGTCCACAGGTTAGCGCGCGGAGAGCTTTGACAAAATGTGTTCATCAGATATCGACGTGGCCCCAGGAACAACAGAAGGATGGGCAAGGTGCCTGCAGCGTGGGGAGCTGGAGGGCCACCGTCGGGGTGGGGGACAGACCTGCCTGGGCGTGGGGACCGGCACAGCCCCACAGCTCAGGGATGTTCCCAGGGAGGCGGAAAATGCAATTGGTGCTGATCGAGCACACAGTGGTGGATTCAGTCCCTCCTGGGCAGGACCCATCCCATTTGCAGGACCCAGGGATTGTGGTCTTGGTTGCCGGGTGGCACATGACACCCACAGAATCACACAGAATCAGTGAGGTTGGAAGAGCCCTCTGGGATCATCGAGTCCAACCATTGCCCTGACACCACCATGTCAACTAGACCAGGGCACTAAGTGCCATGTCCAGGCTTTTCTTCTGGGAGAACACCTTCCCCTGCAGTTCAGTGGAGATATGATCAGAGAAACTTCCTGACCAGGACCCCTCAGCTGCCCTTTCTGAGCAGCGCCTGCCTGGGACGGTGAGATGCCAGCAATCTGAATTGCCGTGGGAACACGTCGTGCTGGGGTGGTGTTGAATACAGGGTCTTTGCTTAGTAATAGAGGGGGCTTGGTTTGTGCTCAGGGTCTCCCGACCCATACGGCAACAGGGCTTCCTACAGCGTGAGCCGTGGTGGAGACCTGCTGCTCCGTGGGTCGGTGGAAGGCAGGCGGGTGCCCCAGAAATGCTTGAGCAAAACGACTCGTCCACGTGTCCTGCAGAAATACACTGGTCACCTCGTTACTGCACTGAGAGGCACGGGCTTAAGGGGGAGCCCTGGAAAAAAACCCATTAGGATAAATCCTGGGGGGTTTAGGTGCAGAGAGTCTGCACGCATGCTGCAGGGTGCTTTAGCACTCGCTCTTCTGTGAATGCCAGTTTCTAGAAAGAACTAGAAATCTCTCTAATCTTTGCCTTGCTTAGTTAGAACTCATTGGTTTCTGCTGGTGTTTTAATATTTTACTTTAAAAAGGCAGATTTTCCAGCCCTATGGACAAAAAGAAGCGCCTTTGATGCAGATGATGCGTGTTACGTGCGTGGATCTTTTTAAAATAAAGCATTTAAGAATTACTTTGAAATCACGCCGTGCCTGACGTCAGCTTTCTCTGTGGGGTGAGTCCATGCAGTGCAGCCTCATATTCAGTATACGGTATCTGCTGAAGCACCCTATATAGTTTCCAGGGTGTTTTCTGAGGTATTTAGATTTATTTCAATGTTTACAATGTATTTGTTGTTCATTAAACATATTTACCCAGGCTAACCCAACATGAAAGAAATTATCTTGTTTACAGTGGAATCCTGACAAAAATACACGCAGGAAGGGTAGGCAAACACACATAAACCTGGATTGCTGAGTGGAACATTGATTTGCTGCCACTTCCAATTTTTCTCATTAGAACTTATTTTATTTGAGCATAACTCAGTACCCCGTGTAAATGCGAAGTTGTTAATCTTATTACTATACAGAAAACAAATTAATTATTATGCATGATATTGGAAATGGGTTGTTACGTTGGCATCGGGAAGATTAGAAAAATACACTCATTACTTCAAATGATATCTGATATACGTGTACAACTCTGTTTTTAAAAATCACTTGCAATATTCAGATAGCAAATACAGCGAGCAGAAAAGCCTTTCTTCTGTGTCGTTTTAAAATTTCAGGCCCGCGTTCTGAAGGCTGGATTAAAGACTGTAGTTTGCAGTTAGACTTTTGTATCTTAAAACGCCGGTATTGAACCAGAGCAAAGGGAGCTGTTAGATTGAATTTCATCCAGCTGCAAGGCAGGATTCACTATGTTGATATAATTAACTAGCATGAGATCCAGGTGGCTTACCTCGACAGGATGGGGATCTGCATCTCAGCTCTGCCATCTCACCCTGACTGCTCCTTAAGAGCACTCGGATGCAGACGGAGGAAGCCTACTAGTGGTATTCTCTTTAAAAAAACAATACTACTAGGAGGAGGGAAAGGAGCATGTGCGTAAGGTGTTTAGTGGTGAAGCTTGCGTAGCTGCTGGTGTACTGGGGAGCCGGGCTGTGGTCGAGACCTCTAGTTCCTGTGGTAGTAATAATATTTGCTAGTGAGTGAGTGCGGGTTTGAGGAGGGTTTGGGGTGGGGGGAAGCTGACCTGCTCGTATTCACCTGTGGTGAAGTGGGAGTCGGCCTCTTCTCCCAGGCAACCAGCGATAGGACAAGAGGACACAGCCTCAAGCTTGGCCAGGGGAGGGTCAGGTTGGGCATGAGGAAGCATTTCTTCTCAGCAAGGGTCATCAGCCATTGGAAGGGGCTGCCCAGGGAGGTGGTGGAGTCACCATCTCTGGAGGGGTTTAAGAAAAGCCTGGACATGGCACTTAGTGCCCTGGTCTAGTTGCCATGGTGGTGTCAGGGCAACGGTTGGACTCGATGATCCCAGAGGGCTCTTCCAACCTCATTGATTCTGTGATTCTGTGTGACTTTGAGGGTGCTTTTTCATGAGGCTCCTGATCTACAGCTGCGAAGACCGGAGTCCTGCTCTGTGCTCTGCCCAGAGTGGTGTGGTCCCCAGGCACGCCACGGCACCTCCCTCGGGCTCCTGTGTGGCAAAGGGCTCGGCAACCTCTCCCTTCTCCTGCCTTCCCCTGGCCCGGCTGCGGCTCCCCGGCGAGGCGGGGGCTGTCTGCACCCCTCGGGCGCCTGCTTCCTCTGCTCTGTGCTCTGGTCCCGAAAGCAGCGCTGATCCCTTTGCCTTCCCCGGGAGCGTGCCGGGACGCCCCACGGGCCGGAGGACACCAGCTCTGCTGCCGACGGCGCCCTGCGTCACGCTCTTCCGCCGGGTTTGGGCGAGGAGCAGGGGCCGGGGAAGCCCGAGCCCTGCAGTCCGGCCGTGCTGCGCTCCCAGGAGGCCAGGCCCTCGCTCTACCACGTCACTGCAGTAATCTCAGAGGGTACGGTGGGGTTTCTCACCGAGCTCTCAGGAAGAGGTAAAAGCCAGCATCTGGCATGGCTTGGCCTCGCTCGGATGCTGGCGCGTTTTCAGCTGTGCACGTAAGCGTGTCACCAGGCAGAAAGTTCTGCAAAGTTGACTTTTAAAACCATGTCTTTTTAACTATCAAAATAACCACACTCGAGATCAGTGAAAGTGACTGAGAGAGGGGACTGAAGCGTTCACTGTGGCCCTGAACCCTTGCACACTCGGCTGATAAAACAGGTACGAGCAGGGTTTAGGCTGTTCACTGCTGTCATAAACCAGGCTGGTCTTCTGCTTCAACACAAATTTATCTCTGAAAACGCAGGCCCTGCTCAGTGTATGGTTGGGGACTGGAGAAAGTAAGTCCCGGAGGCGCAGAAAGGGGTGGCGAGGAGCTGCCCTCGGGGTGCGGCAGCAAAGCTGCCGGCAGCTCTTTCAGAAAAGCGTTTCGCCCTGCGCGGTGCTCCCGGCCGCGGGGCAGCGGCAGCTCTGCCGAACGCACCCGGCGAGGACCCCCAGCGCGCCGCTCACCGCCCGGCACAACCGGCAGCGCTGCTGGGAGAGCAGTTGGTGGTAGGTGAGGGCAGAGCAAAAGTAATAATGCTTATTGACTGAAAAAGAGAAGTCTCTTCGCGTTTCCGGCCCTCCTCTCACGCTCTCAAAAATAAAACCCCCTGGTTTTGTCAGCTGTACCACCTCGGCTTTGCCCCCTCGCTGGACTGGCCAGGCTGGGAGCTGGAGCACTGACTAGATTGTCGACATCTCTCCCCATTAATCTCCAGTTGCTGGATCATCATCTGGGGAGACAGCTTCCACGCGGACCACCCCAGCACACGCTGCTGCTGACAGGATGCCTCTTCTCCACGCTGTCATCTTTCAAGCCTCATTTCCCGATGGCTTCCCGTGGACAGCTCTCTAAAGATCACTGAGGATATTAGGTTATGCTACCCAAACGCTCTCAACTTTACAGAACTATCCGCCTAACACCTTTTAAATTACTTCAGTCTAATTAGCGTACCCATCTGAGAGTTCAGTTTTATCAATGGGCGCACACTGGGCCGCGATCACCAGTAGATCTCCCATATTTTTAATTTAAAATGACAGACATCAGAGGAAAAAGAGACTATGGTACTGCAGAGAAGTGGCAGCTATTGCTAGAACAGTAAAACCCCCACCCCCTAATCCTGCCTAGGCTGAGGGGCAGACCATCATTTGTGGTAGCGCTCCCCCTCTTCTACATTTGGTACTGGTGTGTTGTACAGACATGTGAGAAAACACAAATAACTTCGAAGGTGGTACAGGGGTTTGGATGCTCTGAGCAACCCCCTGCCCCTCCACACCCCCAAAATTGTGATTACCCATGCCTCGGGAAAGGGATGCTGCCCGAGGACCCAAGCAGGCCTGTGCCTGGCGAGTCAAGGCGATGCAAACACTTTGCTCGGGCGGTTCTGGCTGCGGGCGTGTGACGCCGAGCCTTGAGCAGTGCCCAGGTCTGCAGCGTGCACGAGCCCTGCGGGGAGGGGGGGGTGTGTTATCCTTTCGCCTCCCAGCCTTGTGCACCAGAGATGAAAGGACACCAGGTTAGGCTGGGCCCAGATCTTCTGGACACCTGAGGGAGGGCAGGTCACAACAAACGTCCTTGGAAAACTCCCACCACAGATGCCTGCCGCGCCGGGGTTTCTCCTCCTTGCCGCGGTGTCACCGGCCTCTCTCCGTGCACAGGCAGCACCGCAGCACCCGCGACCCTCCGGCTGCAGCCCCGGCTCCGCGGCGGGGGCTTCCGGGCGTCCCTCTCCGGGGGGTGCAGCCGCGGTGCCAGCTCCAGCCCCGGCAGAAGTTGCTCCCGGGGGGAGCGGGCGGCGGTTCCCGGGGACCGATGCGGGGAGCGACGCCCGCCCCGCGCCCTGCCCGGCTCGTCCGGCCCCGCGGAGGCCGGGCGCGTTGCCCCTGTGTTGGGGCAGCGGGGGCCATTCCTGGGGGGGGCTCAGCTTTCTCACCGCCGGCCTTAGACAGCACCCCGCGTCACGGCGCAGCGGGGGCGCAGGATGCGCCCGGGGTGCCGAGCCCCGCTCCTCGGGGGTCTGAGCGGGTGGGGGGCGGCGCAGGGCTCACCCCGAGCCTTGCACGCCAGAGCCGCCACCGCAGCGGACAGCGCAAGGGCCCGCGGAAGCCTCCGCGCTGCTTTCGTTAACGCGCCTGCGGGGACGCCAGAGCGGCGCCGGGGCCACGGCGGGCGGGGGGTCCGGGCAGCCGGGACGGCGTGCCGGAGCGGGGCCAGACACGCACAGCCCCGGGGGCAACGGGTCCGACTGCAGCCGGGCCGGGGCAGCGGCCCCCGTGCGGGCACGGCCCCCGCAAGAGCGTACGCGGGCGCGCACCCCGCGGAGCTGCCGGGCCCCACCGCAGCCCCTCCGCCACCCCACACGCTGCCCCTCGGGCCGGGACGAGCCGGGGGCTCCGCTGCCGAGGCGGGAGGGCAGGCGGGAGCCCCCCGCGGCCTGTTTTTAGGACAATAAAATGTGGTTTTCGTTCGTGAGGCCGGAGAAGCGCTCCCCGGGCTCCCCGCCGCTGCCGGGGCCGTGGGCCGGCGTGGCCGGGAGAGGCGAGGCGGCAGAGCATCGGGAGGGTGGGGGTCTGAGTCCCTTTGCCTGGCTTGTTTGGGGCCGCCTCCCCCCAGGGCGGTGCGGCAGGGAAGGACCGTCCCGGGGCGGCTGGTCGCACGGCGGCCCGCATCTCGGGGCGAGCCGGCGGAAAGCGGGCTCTGGCCGGCGGCTATTTTTGTGTAAGCAAATGAGAGCGAAGAAACGTTGGTGAAAAGGGAAGCAAAAAGGGCGAGAGGCAGGAGCCGGCCCCCCTGCAGCCGCGGGGCTCGCGGGACGGAGCCGGGCGGCTGGGGGTCCCCGGTGGGCCCGGCCGCGACCCCGCAGCCGAGCCGTGCGGGGGGGCCGGGCCGGAGAGAAAAGGGGAGATTTAGGAAACAGAGTTGCGTGCCTGTCCGCTGCCGGGGGGATCCGGGGGGAGCGGGGCTGCGCCGAGAGAGGCGAGCGGCAGCCCCGTTACCGGCACGTTGCCGGGGAGGTCAGAGCAATAGTCGGTTTCCGGCCTCTCGTGACCAAATCCAAGCATGTCGCTCCTTCCCGGCGGTGCCCGGCCCGGCTCGTCTCCGCCGCAGAGGCCCTGTCCCCCCGCGCGTCCCTGCCTGCAGGCAGCGGTGCCCCCCCCGACAGCCCCTCCGCTCCCCTGCCCTGCGGGCAGGGCCTCCGGTGTCGCGGCAGGCGCCCCGGGGCCGAGGTTCATGTTGTCCTTTGGGATGGGGAGCGACGTTATTTTTTTTTTTTCCCCGAGTCGTCTTTGCTGAAAAATAAATCTGGGAGCGATCGAGGCCTGGTGAATTCTCCCCCTCCCCTCTCCCCGCCCTCACCCGCGCCGCCGAGGCCTGCAGGACGCGGCTGTGGGTCTGTAGCCGCGGCTCGGTACCGGCGGGAGGCCGCCGTGCAAGCGGGAGGTGCGGGGGGAGCCCGGGCGGACCCCCCGGGCCGGTAAAGAGCAGCCCAAGCCCCCCCCCCCAGCACCTCCATCGGGCCGCTTGCCACCGGCCCCCCGGGCTCCGCGCCGACCCCTGAGGGCTGTCCCCAAGCGAGGGGCGAAGGGCAGGGCAGGGCAGCGGGTGATGCGGGGTGCGGGGGCTCTCCTCGCCGACCCCCAGGCACCGGCAGGCAACTCCCGGTCCCGCCCCCGCGGCGGCCCGGCCCGGCGGGGAGCGCGGCCCCGGGGCTGCGGCGTCACCCCCCGGCCCGGGAAGGGGAAGTCGGTTCTGCTGAAAAGTTGGTGACGGGCTGGGCTGGCGGAGGCAGAGCGGGCAGGTGCCGCCGCCGCCGCCGGTGCCGGTGCCGCCGCTCCGCAGCCAGCGGAGCGCTCGGGGGGCGGCTGGTTGCGAGCAAACTTTGATTCCTGCTACAACAGATGTCAGAGTTTTCTTGGGTTTTGGCTGCGTCTGGGGACATCTTGTGATGTTTTAGAGAACAGGACATGATCTCACATGGCGAGGAGCTCTTTAGTTTCTTAATCATTTCACGGTTCCTTCAGAGGCTTTTTTCCACCTAAAACGTTTAGTTTCAGCTCAGTGATCAGCTGCAAAAGCTCGGCGGGGAGCGGAAGAGTTGAATTATTCCAACCTGCGAGAGACCTTAAAAAAAAAAAAAAAAAGAAAGAAAAAAAAGGGAAAATAAAGAAGAAAAAAAGAAGAAGAACTAAAAGAGAATAAAAGAGAAGAAAAGAAAAGAAGATAAAGGAAAAGAGAAGAAAATAGAAGAGAAGAAAAAAGAAAAAAAGAAAAAAGAAAAAGAAAAAACGAAAAACAGAAAAGAAAATAAGAGAAAAGAAAAAAGAGAAGAAAACAGAAGACAAGGAAAAAGAGAAAAGAAAAGGAAAAGAGAAGAGAAAAAGAAAAGAGAAAAGGAGGAAAAGGAAGGCGACAACAAACCGACGTGGAAACTTTTCTCTCTCTCCGATTCGCCAAGCCCTGAGAAGCCGGGATGGAGCTGGAGAAAACCTACGCGACCCCCCGGGCCGGCCGCACAGGTGGGACTCGGGCCGGGCGCCGCGGGGGACGCCGAGACCCGCCGCCGCGGCCCATCACGCGTGGGCCGCGGTGCGGAGCAGGGCCGGGGCGGGCGGCGGGGCCGGCTCCCGGTGGGACCTCGGGGCGGCGCGGGGGCTGCCGAGACCCCTTTGTCCCGGGGAGCGGCCCCGGGTGTCCGCCGGCCCAGCGGCTCGGGCCGGGCGGGCGAGGGGACGGGGACCCGGAGCCGGCGAGAGGCCGCGGCGAGCCCCGTCGTCCCACGCTTGCCCGTGGGGCCAGGGGCGGGTGCGGGCGCGGCGGCGGCCTCGCGGCGCGGTGGCGGAATGTAATTCCGAAGCGATCGATGGGGCCTTTTATTAGGTAAATCGCCTGAATAATCGTTTAATCGATAAAGCATTTCATGGCGGCGCCCCGCGCGGCGGGGGCGGCCGGGGGCGGGGGGTGCCGGGGGCGGCGGGTCGGCAGCACCGGCAGCTCTGCCCGGGCCGGCGGGCGCAGAGAGAGGGCAGCGCGGGCGGGGCAGCACCCCGAGGCCGCCGCCGCATCCCTGCGGGGTGTCGGGCCGGGGGGGCTTCACCCGCGGGGGAGGAGGAGGAGGGGAGGATGAAGGGATGAAGGCAGGGATGAAGGCCGGGCAGGGAGGGGTGCCCGCCAGCGCCCGCTCTCCCCCGCTCCGCGCAGGCCGGGGCCCCCCACCCCGGGGTCTACGCCGTGCCGAGGTACCGAGCGGCGGAGGGGGAGGACAGGCCCGACGGCTGCGGGCTCGGCTGCAGCGCTGCCGAAGGATCCGGCCCTCGCCGTCCCCCGACCGGTCCGCCCCCCTCCGTCCGGACCCCCCGTCCCGGCCCCGCGGCGGCGGCTCGGCCGCGCCCGGCAGTTTGGCATTCAACGAAAACAGGCCCCGCGCCCCGCGCCCCGCGCCGCCGCCGGCGGCTGCCGCGGCCGCCCGTCCCCTGCCGCGGAGGGGGGTCCCGTCCCGGCCCTGCCGTGGGCGCAGCGGGCCGCGGGGCACTCGCCCAGGGGCGGCGGCCAAAGCTCTCGCCGTGCCGCCACGCCCGCGGCGGCGGCGGAGCGGGGGCCGGCAACGCCCGTCCCGTCGACGGGGCGGCAGCCGAGCAGGAGGGGCTTGTCCCGGCTGGGCTCTGCCGTGCCCCAGGCTCGCCCGCGGCGGGACGGGCGCGGCCCGGGGGGACCGGCCTGCTGCCCCGGCCGGGGGCCAGCGCCGCCCGGGCAGGACCCGTGTCCCGGCGGCGGCAGCAGCGGGAACCCGGCGGCCCCGAGCGCGACGGCGCCCACCGGGCAGCGTGGCCCTTCCCGGGGGCGCCGATCCCCCGCCACCTCGGACAGCGCGGGCGGGCGCACCGACCCCGGCCCCAGCCCGCGCCCCGCCGTCCCCCCTCCCTCCCGGGTACACGGGGAGGGGGCCGTCGGGGGTCCCACGGCCCCGGGACGCGACGTCCGCCCGTCGGGGGTCCCACGGCCCCGGGACGCGACGTCGGCCCGGCCTTCGGGGGGGGCCCACGCCCAGGGCCCGGGGGTCTCCCCGCCATGCGTCGCCCCCCGCCCCGCCGGACACCCCCCACCCCACCCCCGGTCTCGCGTGGCTGCGCCCCCGCCCCACCCGGGGAGGGCCACGCCCCCCGCCGCCATTGGCCCGTGGCCGGCCCAATAGGCAGCGGCGCCGCCCGGCGGCCAATGCGGGGCGCCGGCAAGTTAACTTTTGCGATTGGCCGGCGCGGTGAGTGACGGGCCGGCCCCGCCCCCCGCCGGCGCCGCTGTCCATCCGCGCGGTGCTGAAGCACCGCCTCCGCGGGGCGCGGGGCCGGCGGGGGCGGGGGGGGGGGGGGGGGGGCGGTCCCGGGGCGGTGCCCGCGGCAGCCGGCGGAGCCCCCGCCCCGCCCCGCCCCGCCCCGCCCCCGCGCCCGGCACAACCCCCGCCGCCGCCGCGGGCCGGCAGCGCGCCGGGCGCACGGCCCGAGCCAGGCAGCGCCGCGCCGCCCCGGCAGCCCGGCGGCCGACGGCGGGCGGGGAGGGGGCGGCCGCGGCCCGGCGGGCGGGCGGGCGGCGGGGGCGATGGGCGCGCCGCGCCGGCGCCCCAGGTCGGACGGCGGCCGCTGACGGGGCGCCTCGGTCCCGCGGGGCCGCGGCGAGGCGAGGCGAGCCCGGCCCCCGCCCCGCTCCCCGCCCTCTCGCACACCTTCCCCCGCCGCTGCCCGCGCCCACCGCCGCCCCGCCCGGCTCCGCCAGTTGCTGCGAGCGGCGCGGCGGAGGGGGGGGCGGGGGGCCGGCACGGGCGGAGCGCGCCGCCGCCCCGGGACCGAGCCCCCGCGGACGGGGCGCCCGCCCCCGCTGCCGCCCGCCCCGGCCGCCGCCGCCGCGCAGCCGCCGGCGCCTCCAGCACAAAGAGCCGTCGAGGCGGGAGCCCCGGGCTGCCGGCCGCCGGACCCAGCCGCCCGCCCGCTCCGCACCCAGCGCCGGCCCGGAGCCGGGAGGCGGGTGCCGCGGCTCGGCGGCCGCCCGGGGACCGGCCGGGGGCGGAGGCGCAGCCCGGGGCGGCCGCTCCGCGACCCCTCGACGGAGCCACCGGACGCTGCGAGCGGCGCAGGGAGCCGCGTTCGGCCGACGCTGTCGGATACCGCGGCCCCGCTCGGGGCGGGACTCGTCGGCGTTTTGGTTGGTTTTCTTTTTTTTTTTTCTTTTTTTTTTTTTTTTTTTTTTTTTTTTTTTTTTTTTTTGGTCGGTCTCCGGCTGTTTCCTCCGGCCCCCTCCCCCAGCCCCACACCCGAGCGCCGCCGGCGAATCGAGATCGGCTCAGCGAGGCCGCCGCGGCCCGGACCGCCCCGATGGAAATACACTGTAAGCACGACCCGTTTGCAGCGATGCATAGTAAGTAGGGCTGCTCCTTCCGCTCCTCTGACGGCCGCGACGGGCCCCGCGCGATCGCGGACGGGGCCGCCGGGCCGCCGCTCCCCGCGGCTCTGCGGGGTCCGGACAAACGACGATCCGGGCTGCCGCCGGCCCCGGGGCGCGGGGCTTGCTCTGCCACCTCGCCCCGGCCCGCAGCCGCCGGGGCCGCCGTGCCCCTCCTCGGGAAGGGCGACCGCGCCGCGGGGATGGTTTTGTCGGTGGACGGACGGCGGCGGGGTGCTGCGGGCACCGGGTTTGTCCGAGGTGTGTTTTCCCGTAGGGAAAGAGCCAGTGTAAATACGTGTTTAAATATACACGTAGATATACGCACCTGCCTAACTATATATGTATAGTTGAAGATATATATATGTATATATATATATATACACATATGAAGAAAGCCGGCCGGTATTTCCGGCAAGCGGAAAAGTTTGCTATACGATATTCTCGCTCTATTTCAACATTTTGATATTCGTTAATTAAAAAGCAACCGAAAAAAAAAAAAGAGCAGGGGCAAACAAATACGAACGGCACGGAGTGGGGCTGGAGGGAAGATTTTTTTTCTTAACCATCCGAAGAAAGGCGAAACAATTTCTGGGCAGCTCCGCGCCGCGCAGCGCTGCAGAGGACGAGAGGGCAGCGGGGCTGGTTGAGTTAACGGGTCGTGCGCGATGGGCTTGCCTGAGATTTGTTGTGCTCGAGAGGTCGGGGAAGACTTATCCATTAGCACAGTGTTATGTGAAATGACATCTTCTCTCACGGTGAGTTAAACGCTGCATTACGGCGAGAGAGGGCGAGGAAATTTAAGGTAGAACTAATCTCGTTTCCTGGTGCATCGCAGCCCTTCAGCGAAAAGAAATTTGTTTGCAAAACAAACCATCCAGCGCTGGGGCTGGAAACCTGCCTCTCCGCGCCTTCCCCTCGCTCGCTGTGTGCCCGCTCCCCCCCTCGCTCTCCCCGTCGCACCGATTCGGGAGGTGTCCGGAGCGGGGACCGCGGCCGGTAACGCGGTTCTGCCGCCCCCGTGAAAACGGGCTCTCCCTCCCGCGACAGCGCAGCTTTTCACACCCGCGTTTGTTTTTCTCCCGTCATTGAACCAGACCGCGTTTTCTAAAGGAGAACTTTAAGGGCGGAAAGCCCGCGGTGCGGGGTGCGGGGGGACGCGGGGGGCTGGACACCCCCGGCGGGAGAAGCGGCGGCGGGGTTCTTCGCAGCCTGGAAAATCGATACCTTCCGCAGGAATTTCGGGGCAACACAGCAGGGAAAAAACCGAACCCCCGGTGCCTTCGCTCCGGCCCCCGGCCGCAGCGGGGGGGACCCCCGGGGCTATTCGCCGCCAAACGATCCCCGGACCCGCTGCTCCCCGGGGGGTAGGCGGCCGCGGTGAAACGCGGCGGAGGAGGACGGGGGAGGCGGGCAGCGGTGCGGGGCGAGCGGGGCCGGCGGGGGGAGCGGGGCCGGCGGCGCAGCCCGGACGCCACGGCGGGGGCGGCCCCGAGCGGGAGCGTTGTCCCCGTCCCGCTTGGCAGAGCACGGGGCCGTCGCCGTCCCGGGGCCCCTGGGGCGGGCGGGGGGCAGTGGGGACTGCCCCGACCCCCGCGGGCGGCTCCCCGGGACCGGCCGCCGCTCGGGACGGCTCGTCCTCCGCCCGCCCCGCCCGCAGCTTGCCCCGGGGCTCCGGGCAGGGCCCGCGGACCCCGCGACCGCTACCGCGCCGGGGCTCCCCCCGCCCGAACGCACCCCCGAGCCTCGCCCCGTCCCCGCTCCCTGCGGGGGGCTCCGGGCTGTGGAGCGGGGAGCGGAGCCGCGCACCGGCCCCGCTCCCCCGGCCTCGTTCCTCCAGCTCCGCACCGAGCCCTGTGGCCCCCCGCCTCCCGCAGCCCCCCGGCCCGACGGGGTCCCCGGCGCCCGCCAGCTCCCGCAGCCGTCCCGGGAGCGCGGCAGCCGACGGAGGGGGGACCCCGGGCGGGCAGGCAGCCGGGCCCGGCTCCGGTGCCGCTTCCCGAGGCGGTGGCAGGTTCGGGGAGGGGTCCCCGGCGCGGCGGGAGGGACGGCGGCGGCCCCAGCCTTTGTTCCCCCGGCGGCCGCAGGGTCGGATGCACTCGGCCTGGGCAGGCCCGGGCCCCGCCGGCCTCCCGGGGCTGGGAACTGCCTCTGGAGGGAGAATCAGCCCTTGCCGTGAGGAAACGCGTGTCTTAATGCTTGCTTTCTCTCTTTCTTTCTCCTCTCCTTTCCTTTCCTTTCCTTTCCTTTCCTTTCCTTTCCTTTCCTTTCCTTTCCTTTCCTTTCCTTTCCTTTCCTTTCCTTTCCTTTCCTTTCCTTTCCTTTCCTTTCCTTTCCTTTCCTTTCCTTTCCTTTCCTTTCCTTTCCTTTCCTTCTTCCCTTCCCTTTTTCCTTTCCTTTCCTTTCCTTTCCTTTCCTTTCCTTTCCTTTCCTTTCCTTTCCTTTCCTTTCCTTTCCTTTCCTTTCCTTTCCTTTCCTTTCCTTTCCTTTCCTTTCCTTTCCTTTTTCTTCCCTTCCCTTTTTCCTTTCCTTCCCTTTTTCCTCTCCTCTTTTCCCATCTCCCCCCTTCCCTGATCACCCCCGCAGCATCTCGCCGTTCACATTTGCAGCACCGCGCGTGGTTTTGTGCAGTTACAGCCGCTGATAGATGGGAAGCCCGAGGTCTCGTTCCCTGCAGCGCTGCAGGGTGCTCCTGCACGCCTCGGCCATCGGGGTGTCCCTGCTCCGGCCGCAGCACCGTCCCAGCCCCAGCGTGTCCCTGGGCAGGGGCAGCCGGAGGCACCCCGACGCCCGGGGTCTGCTCCCCGCAGCCCGGGGCTGCAGGAGGGACGGGCGAGCCGAGGTCTGCCTCTGGCAGCGAGGAAGGCAGAGCTGACACTTGTCTGCTCGCCACAGGCTTTAGCAATCACGTATTTCATGTGGATTCATTATGTGTCCTGACAGTTTTAGAAGGTGTTTGTGAAGTTTGACAGCAGTTTATCAATGGTGAAATGGCCAGATTTAAATAAAAATAGCTCTATATAATCTTTTTTTTTTTTTTAAACACTAAGGCGTTTGGCTTGTCAGCTTATTCAGTACTGTTCAAGCCCTGTGCAAACAGAGAGATTTTCTGTATTATTTTTGTTCCAGAATTGGCATCCGTACTGCCCCTATTGCTTATTTTCAGTTTCTCCACTCCTCTGTAATCTAAGTAGTTTGGATGATTAACAACACGAGGGTTAACTGTATTTTCTCGCTCGATACATGGGATTATTACATGTTCATGGGTTTTACACAGTCCCACTACTGTTGGTCCGAGTGGGTGCTGTTTCCCACCAGATATGTGATTCACCTTGCTAAAGGTTGACAGTGCAACCCTGCTAGAACAGGAGTAATGTACTGGGCTTGCCTGAGTGTTCATGTTTCACTTGTGGGATCATAACAAGACTGCTGTAAATTATAAGAGCAGAAATCATACTCTTGGTTTGTTTTTTTTCCTCTTGATTAAGCCAAGGCATTTGGTAAAAAAAAACCACAAAGCGTGTTTAATTTCAGGTATCCCCTTCCGTGCTTAGACAGAAATAGCGCGTAGGCTGAGCGATCGCCCAGCCTTATTTTCGGTTGGCTTCCTGGGCAGAGGCTCACAGCAGCCTCTTCTCCACGGGGCAGCCCCAGGCCTGTCCCCGGAGTTCACAGTCGGGTGCACGCGGCCGCTGGCTTCAGGAGGAGGACGACCAGGCATCGCTGCGTGGCTCCCCGCAGACACGGGGACCGATCTGCCGTCGGGCGGGAGGGTCCTCCCCTCCGGCCAGGGGCATTGCGGCAGCGCGGGCAGCGTGGCCGTGACCGCCTCCGTGCTGCGGGTCCTGGGGAAAAGCAGCTGGAGGCTGGACCGACGCTGGGGAGGCGATGCCCAGCGCCGGGGAGCGCGGGGCTGGGGAGACTGCCCTGCAGAAACGTCCGAAACTCACGCAGCTCTTCTTCTCCTGCCCTTCTCCCCCTCCCCTGTGTGTTTCAGGACACGGAGGCGTGAATCAGCTGGGGGGTGTTTTTGTGAACGGCCGCCCCCTCCCAGATGTCGTTCGCCAAAGGATCGTGGAGCTCGCCCACCAAGGGGTCCGGCCGTGTGACATCTCCCGGCAGCTCCGCGTCAGCCACGGCTGCGTCAGCAAAATACTTGGCAGGTAAAGGGCGGGGGACGACGAATCCTTCTGTCTCCGTCAGACTTGTCAGTGCCGGTCCCTTAGCTGAAGGCTGCAAACAAATGGAGAGTAGTGGGAACCTCAGGAAACCAGCCCGGTGGGGAGAGGGGCGTTTATCCTGCCCCTGCCGGTTCTGAGTGAGTGCAGGAGTCTGGGAGACATCTTCAGTAAAATGGTGAAAAACCCCAGAAGTTGTGGAAGTTACTGGTTTTGCTTTCTGACAAAGACTCTCTTAGCAATAATGCCATTATATATCGCATCAACCTTGCCGTGTGTTCATTCACACAGGCTATTGTGCGGTCTGTCCCACTGTTCAGTTCGACGTCTTTTTCTACCCTTGTGCTGGAACACGTTCTTAATTAGGGCGCAGAATAGCATAAGTAACTATTAACCATCTTAGTTTTGGGAGTAGCCCCCTGTTCAGGCTGGAGCTGCTTGAACCACGGTGGCAACAGGAAATTAAACTCTGAATTCATATAATTCATATAATTTCCTGATTTTGTTTTAAAACTTGAAATAGATTCAGGTCAAAAATACCATCCTTGCTTCTTTGGATCTTGTGAATGAATCTGAGCATAATTTGTGTACATTATAGTATTAAAATGGTTTTGGACTCCCAAGGTGTTCTGAGGTACCTGGGCAACTTATATTTAGGGAAAACGTTTGGTTTTTTTTTTTTATAAGAACATGTTTTTCTTGATAATCTGGAAAAGTTAATTCCTGAACTATTTACTAAACATTCACAGTTAACTTAATTGTTTAGAATTTTACTATTTTTATTTTTACATCTTTTTCATTTCCAATTTTTAACCAGTCTGCCTTCCTGGACGTAGCACAGCTGCAGAGACCGTGAAGGCAAATTTTTTTTGTGGTACCACGCAGGGGATCTGCTTGGATTAGCAGCATTTACAACCTCTCCATGGCAATTTAACCGTTCACAATCAGGCTGGCCTGGCAGCGTCGTGGGCCCCTGGTTCTGTAGCTCTTGGCGTTCTTTCCCCCTTAGCCCCCTCTTACCTGTACTGGCCGTAACGGGCGACCACCACCTCCCAGCCCAGCCCGGCGCGCTGCTGGAGAGCTGCGCGAGCCAGCTGCACGCCTTCCTCCCGGTGCAGGTTTGAGGATGCCGATGCCTTTGCTATTTTAGAGGGGAAAACTTTCCACGGGCTTTATCGGAGACGTGCCCATCGTGGGCTGTCTCGCTCGGCCTTTGCCTCGCCTGGCCGGCGCGGTTCGGCCGGTGATGCTCTCCGCGGCAGCGGACTTGCCACCAGTTCCCATCGGGACCAACGTACAGCTAAGCCAGGGGCAATTTATTTACCTGCCAGGCAATGGTTTTACTTTGATAGTTTGAACAGCTCTACCGTTAGATGTATTTGCACTGTAGGGCTAAGAGTGAGGCTCCAGAGCTTTGTCATTAAAGTTGTCAACAATAAATTGGAATTTCATAGCTCGTTATTTTCTTAGCTAATAATTACAGTGGGTAAAATGTCACTGTAATTGCAGCTCTGCGTGTGTGTGCTTTTGCGTGTGTGAAAGGTGGGAATCCTTATGATAAATCCTTACGTTTGGAATTTTGTGGTCAGAATTTTTCAGTCCTCGACACAGACTTAAAAAACATCCAGAGGCAGGGGAGCAGCGGTGAAACTCTCACGCCTCCGAGGAGGGTACCGCGGGGGTGCCCACGCTTCACCTGCACTGGCTGGGGGCAAAAGGCCCCCACAACCTGATGTGCGTGAAATGAAGCTGACTGCCGCCGTCCTTGACTTTAAAATGGAGACGGGAGTCGGGGGTGCCCGTGCTGCGCAGCCGGCAGGCCCTTCGGCTGCTCCCGGCCTCGTCGCTGGGGCGAAGAGGAGGGAGGTGGCGGCGGCGGCGCGGGGCAAGAGCAGTCCCCATCCTGGCTGCCCGGGAGAAAGGCTCGGGGCCCGATCCTGCGCCCTCCCATGCGAGGCGCGTCCTCCCGTTGGCGTGTGCGTGCCTCTGCAGAGCTCGAGGTGGTGAGGGCGGGCGGCGGGGAGAGGATTTGGGAGTGGAGGTCTTGCTGTCCGGGGGGGCACCAGGGCTTTGTCCCCCCACCGTGTGCTCAGCACCGTGGCGGCGAGGGCCTTGGCCGTGACGGCTTATACCCACCGTGGCGAGTCAGCCGTGGAAACGCCGCCTCGCCTGCGCAGCCACGGCTTCCCGAGCTGCTGGCGACGGTCTGCGCGGCCGGGCCGCCCTGCGCCGCGGGGCAGGTACCGCGGGCGCCGTGTCGGGGTGCGGCGAGGGACCATTGGGCAAAACCACTATGGAATGTTTGTAAAAATCCATCGTTTTGACTGGAACTAAGAAAAAACGTGACTTTTTGTTTGGTAGCGTTCACGGTATTGTCTGGCTTCCTTCTGCGCCTTCCTCGCAGGAGAGGTGCCAGCAGCGAAGGTTTAGGGGCCAGGGGTGCAAGGTCTCAGCAGGTTTGTGGTCCAAGTTTGCCATCGTTTTGTCATGTCCTCAGGAAGCACGGGAGGAGCTGAATTTTACCCCTCTGCCCTAAAGCGTGCTGCATTTAGGGACAGCAGGAGGGTTAACGCATCTCTGACACTTGACGCTTTCCATTACTGATATTGCAGAAATGGCTCGTGGAGACTGGTGGGTCTGGGTGCACATCTGCATCCAGAATGTCTGAGCACACGTACGAGCAACGCGGTGTCAGTCTCCTTAAAGGAATTTTCGGCCCTGCGCGCAGAGCTCTCCCAGAACGATTGAAATCCGGTAGCTTGGCAGAAATTTGATGAACACGGTTGCGTGTTACAGCGAGACGGACGCTGGCTGCGCAGCCTGTTTGTGCTCTGCTCATGCTGCAAAGATTCAGGAATTATTTTTTTTTTTTTTTATATAACGGGTGTGTCAAGTAGCTGCAGAGAAAATATATTAATAAGCGGTCTTGTGCTCTTACTTGGGAGTCTTTTCTGAGCTGCCCGCTAGAAATACGGGCACAGGGCAGCGAGTGGGCACGTTTGAGCTGCTGGGAGAGTGCGGCTCGGTGGGCGCCTGGGCTCGCGGAGTCGGGGTCTGCTCTGCACGGGAAGGACGTGCTGGATCGGGGCAGCTGGGGCACGGGGTTTATTTTTCATCTGGTCACGAGAAAATTCACAAGAGACAAAGAAATGCCTGGCTGGGAGGGTGTCTGGTGCATCGCGCTCCCTGAGAGCGCAGCACGGAGGGGCATGGTCTCATCCTGGGCTCCGTTCCCGGATAAGTTACGACTTCTGCTCTTAACGGCGTGTTCGAGGCTTCATTTATTAGAAGGGGGAGACTTGCAGGGCCGGGGATCTCAGCTGTGGTGTATTGTTGCAGCGCTGCCCAAAGCAATCGCTCTTGCGTGATTTGCACGTGAAGAAATCGGGCAGATTTCTGCCGGTTTAGGGGTCCGGGCTTCCACCTCTCCCGGCGTGGCATCAGCAGAGCTGCTGGTGTGGGTAAAGGTGTTGTACCCGAGGAAGGGCAACAGGACTGGTCGCAGGAACCAGCCCCCACGTCAGCTGAACCCCTCCAGGACGTGGGCAGCTCCCTTTTCCTCAAAATTCGTGATGGAAACTACTAAAAACATAATGTTAAAAAGAACAGATTATGAAAAATATTAACTGTTAAGACCATAAGATGTGTATTAAAACCATAAAATGGGGAAAAGATGTGCCGGCGTATTTATTCAGGAGGTGCAAATAAAATACAGTACCTGGCCTTCATTTCACTATGAAATGGTAACAAGCTGTAGATATTAATGACAGAGAATTTCTGTAGAAACAGTAATTTACTACAGAAGAGTCCACTGCAAAAAGTGGTCTTTGGTGTGATTTGTTTCTATTATTGCCAGTACCGCTGATTAATAACACGCATTTTCAGTTAATTTTGGATCCCGGCGTGCCCTTTAATCTTGCATTGTTTCTTTTGTCTCGCTATTACAGAAAAATATATATTGTATCCGGAGGCCCGATTCCAATTACTATAAGTTAATCTATTAGGTGATGAAGCACTGCATAGGCAGAAAATGTGTATGTGGAAGTGAAGATGTATCTCAGGGTTTGCTGGAGTTTGGTTACCTCGGAATCGTGTTCTCTGTAAACCTCGAAGCGTGTTCCCTGTCCGTCTGTGATAACCAGAGCTTTGTTTTGGATGTTGCCCCAGGTATTACGAAACCGGGAGCATTAAGCCTGGAGTGATCGGAGGGTCGAAACCAAAGGTCGCCACACCCAAAGTCGTCGAGAAAATCGCAGAATACAAACGCCAAAACCCCACCATGTTCGCCTGGGAGATCAGGGACAGGCTCCTCGCCGAGCGGGTGTGCGACAACGACACCGTGCCCAGCGTCAGCTCCATCAACAGGTAGCGGTCCGTGCGCTCCGGGGAGGGGTGCTCCTCAGGGGGACGGGGTGTATGGGGATGTTCGCGGGCGGTGCGGGCGGCACGCGTGTTCGTGGCACGTTTGGGGCCAGGGAGCAGCCAAAGTGACACCGATTATCACCGAGGGCAGGTTCTGCTGCTGGCCTTTGCCTCGTCCCCGTGCTCGCCCCAGCCCGCGAGTCGCAGGCCTCGCTGGTGACCACCGGGGTGGTTTGGCTGGTGGCTTTCGGGTGCCTCCGCCATCTGCTTGTTACGTGGACACACTTAAGCGGCCTTGAATTGCCTTTGTGAAAAAAAATGCAGGACGGTCTCATTTGGAGCCTGAGTCCTGCGTTTGGGGGTTTTGCCCTGACCTTGCCGGGCAGGAGCGGGCTTGCAGAGCGCTCTGGAGCTACGCTAACGGGCGTCCGTCTCAGTTACACCTTCTCTACTCACCCGCTTCCGAGTCGAAGGGTGTCTAAAGCTGGCGTTGAAAAAAAAACCCCAGTGAAACACTCTGTTCTACCTCCAGCCCTGCCAGACCGGTAATAAGGGATTAACACCGGGAGGGCAGAGTGCTTGGGCAGCCCCGTGCCCACCCGCGCCCCTGGCACGCCGAGCCCTGTGGTTTTCCTGCGCTGGGCTCTGGCCCCGCCGCGCTGGCGAGATGGTTTTCACTTGTGCGATTGCATGCAAATTCTTCGAATGCATCTAGCTGTAAAGTCCCATCTGTGTCCGTGGACGTGAAATAAATTGATGCAATATTCTTTTATTGGCTATCCCGACCTGATTTGCATTCATGGAGTTGCCGCTTGAGTAGCCGGCGTGGCTTCCGCGGCGTCGCAGAGAGCGGTGTGCCTTGCCGAACTGAGCGTGGGGGCAAAGGTTTGTGTGTTTAAGAGCGAAAATGGGTCAGTTCAGGCACAGCCTTTGCTGCTGCCTGGGAGCTCCTGACTCGCTGGGGCTCCGGAGCAGCACCCAGTAACCCTACGGACGTGGCATTTTCAGGTTTAAAAAGGGTTTGAGAAATAATATGGACATCAGGAAAAGGGAAGGAAAACATTGCTCTGACTGACCTCGAGTTACCAAGGGCAAACTCTGCTTCCGTGAAAGCCAGCTCGAGCCCTGCCGGGTGAGACGCATCGCTGCTGTGAGCCATTGATGCTGCGAGCATCCTCCAAAAACCTGCCAAAAAGGCAGTCGAGCTCTAGGAAAAAGAGACGTTGAGGAGCTTCCAGTCGTGTTTTGAGCCAGTTTCCATATTCTGTCTCTTGCTGTGTCCGTGTGTGTCTGCACACCCACTGCCATTGCGTCAGAAAGCTGTCCCATGATCCGCCACCGAGTTATCTGGCCACAAAGCTCGTTCTTTCTCCTCTGCTTGTGGCCGTGGCTAAGGTCTCTCCCTGCTCTGAAAGGTGTGAAACCCCTTTTTAAAAACGCACGCCATCTCTTTAAGTCAGGCTGTTTACCCAGGGAGTTGTTTTTGCCATCTAGGAGCACATCCCGAAAACCCCGACCGAGCTATCACGGCAAGAAACCTGGAATCCACATCAAAACCCTTGGCCTCAGTGCTAAATCCTCCCACTTCCACGCTGCAGCCCGTATTTACATCGTATTTACAATGAGGTGTACGCTTCCAGGCTTTGCTGCGGGGGTGTTACACACCGGGGATGTGGACCCCTGCTCACGGGGCCCTTACGGACCGGTGGGCTGCGGACCAGGTGCTGCCCCGTCGCGGTGCGGTTCCCGTCCTGCTGCTGCCTCTGTATATGAGTGAATGATAACTATTATTATTAATTAATAACATTAATTAATATTAATAATAAGCCGCTCTTCCGCAGCAGGAGCAACTCTGTGTGATTAAGGCTTAATTAATCATTGCGATTAGTTTTGCTCAAATAAGCCAAGAGCTGCCCGGCTGCGTCGAAGGGCTCCGGTCCTCCGTCCCTCCGGAGATGAAGACGTTTGTGTGTCGGGAGGCCCCGGGACGCCCTTCCCGTGTGCAGGGCGTTATTGCTGCTCCTGCTCACCCCGTCCCGGGTCCTTGGCTGCGCTCCCCCAGCGAAGCTGCTTGCACAGCTTCCCCTGACCCCCGCGCCGGGCTGGCTGCTCCGGCCCTGGTGGACCTGTCCTCTGAAGATGTCTGACACCCGGCAGCTTTGCTCCGGGGATGGTGGCCAAAAGCCGGCTGACTAACGGCCCTAGCCCCCCGCCAGCCCCCACCAGGCCCTGCAGTTGGACACAGAATCACACAGAATCACAGAATCAACCAGGCTGGAAGAGACCTTGGGATCATCGAGTCCAACCATTGCCCTGACACCACCATGTCAACTAGACCAGGGCACTAAGTGCCATGTCCAGACTTTTCTTAAACCCCTCCAGAGATGGTGACTCCACCACCTCCCTGGGCAGCCCCTTCCAATGGCTAATGACCCTGAGAAGAAATGCTTCCTAATGTCCAACCTGAACCTCCCCTGGCCAAGCTTGAGGCTGTGTCCTCTTGTCCTAGCGCTGGTTGCCTGGGAGAAGAGGCCGACTCCCACTGCGCTACAACCTCCCTTCAGGTAGTTGTAGACTGCACTAAGGTCACCTCTGAGCCTCCTCTTCTCCAGGCTAAACACCCCCAGCTCCCTCAGCCGTTCCTCGTAGGTCAGACCCTCCAGACCCTTCCCCAGCTTGGTCGCCCTCCTCTGGACTCGCTCCAACACCTCAACATCTTTCTTGAAGTGCGGGGCCCACAACTGGACACAGTATTCAAGATGCGGCCTCACCAGTGCCGAGTACAGAGAGACATGAGGGGATGGGGACAGCAGCGTGTCCTCTTCTGGGACGGGGCTGGGCGTCACCGGTGGTGGTTCCTGTGCTGGCCCATGGGGTGTCTTTCAAGCAAGCAACTGCCGTTTGTTCCTGTGAAGGTACCTCTACCTCATGCCTCCCCTCACTCCCCTCTTCCAAATTTGAATTTGTTGGTTAAAGAGAGAAGAACAGCGTGTCAGGCAGGGAAGTGTGCGGTGGGGGAGCCGCGTGCCTCCTCGGAGCCTGTCCCGATTTCACTGCAGCCAGTGGCGAAATTCTACATTCTCCAGAGGGATTTCAGACCCCGTCTTCTCTTTTTTTCACACCGCATCGGCCAGCGGGCGCTGGGCAGAGCACCTGCACGGCTGCTCTTAACCGAAGAGTGTACGGGAGTCGGTCACCCCAGCGTCCCCGACGGCAGGGGCTGGAGGCAGGACCACGATGGGTCTGCCCACCAGACTTCCATCTTCCAGCGGGTGACGAGGGGATAACAGGCAGAGAGGTGTTTTTGTACCGATGTAGGTGTCCTGAACTGAAAAAACCAGCAAAAAAATTGCATGCTTAATGCTAAGCAGTCATTTCTTTTCTGCTGCTCGTAGGATCATACGGACGAAGGTGCAGCAGCCGCCCAATCAGCAGGTCCCAGCCTCCAGTCACAGCATAGGTAAGGAAAACTTTTTTTTTTTTAAAAAAATTAAAAAAAAAAATAGCATAATGGATTACAAATATTCTAAAGAACTTTTAATCATTCTTATGGACAGATAATTCTGCATAAAACACTTCAGCACACGTGCTAATGCGCCTTCTTTGTCATTCTCCAAGGGCTGAACATAGTAAATGAATTTTATAAATACTGCTAAAAGGTTTTGAATTTTACTGATTATTATGATAAATAGCTTTCACCATGAGACAGAAAATTGAAATCTAAACCAAAAAACCCCCACTAATGGGGGTCTATAGAATGTCAGATAATTAAAGTAATAAATCAAGAAAGGGGTACTTATTCATAACATTTTCTGCATCATTAGTCAGTAAGTAGTTTTGAATGTGTTTTTTTTCATCTATCAGCCATCCCTTCCATAATTCTTTGTGCACTTGCAGCCTTGAGTGAAGAGGCAACAAAACTTTCCGAAACTTTAATTCAGCTGCAGCTCAGCCGACGCTGCACCCCGAGGCTGAGGGGTCCCTGGGAGGGGATGATCTCAGAGGAGGAAAAGCATCCCTCAGTTTGCCACAGCGGCTTGAGGGATGTCTCTCCTTGAGGAAAAAAAACAGAGGAGAGAAATCTTCTTTCTCCCCCACCCCGCAGTGCACGGCCCAGTGGCCGTGCCTCTGCTCCCAGCCCTGCACGGGCTGGGTGGGATGGGATGGGATGGGATGGGATGGGACAGGGGTCCCTCCCGAGCCAGAGGGGCCGTGGTGGCCAGCAGAGCCCCAGCCCACCTTGGTCATGCCGCGGGGGCCGGTGGCTTTGGGGTTGGCTGGCGCCTGTGCCGTCCTGCCCGCTGACCGCCTGGCCTCGCCTTGCAGCCTCCACGGGGTCCGTGACCCAGGTGTCCTCCGTCAGCACCGACTCCGCAGGCTCGTCCTACTCCATCAGCGGGATCCTGGGCATCGCCTCCCCCGGCACTGAGACCAACAAGCGCAAGCGGGACGAAGGTAGCGGGGGCTGTGTGCTGGTGGGGGCTGTGTGCTGGTGGGGGCCGGGGTGGATGCTGCGTGCGTGTGACGTGACAGAGCTGCGGGCGTCCCCCGTTGCCGTCTGCTGCCGTGGGGTTTGGTCCTGTTTGGGCAAGGTCACAGCCCAGCCAGGGACCTTCGGTGGCCAGAGGCAGGACCTCTTCGAGGAGCAGGGGCTTGTCCGGGTGTTGCAGAAATCACTGGGGCTGTGTCACAGCTTTTGACCAGACCCTCCTCCCAACTGGGGAACATTTCCCTCCTGCCAGCGAAGAGGCGAAGAGTCACCGTTGTATTGGGTCTGTGGCCACCTGAAATGTAGAACGTTGGAGAGGCGTCCCCATCCACAAACAGAGTGTGGACGGCAGAGCTGTCTGCTGTGCTGCATCTCGGGGGGCTTTTGTTGGTCCAGGGGATGGAAACGAGCACGGTGGTTGGGGCTGGGTATGGCTGATGCTCCTCAGATCCAGTGCAGGGTTTACGGTCCTGTTTTGTTCTGTGTCCTGGGTGTTTTCCTAGTGAGAACACTGCTTTGGAGAGAAGGGTGCCAGGGATGGAAGGGGCACTCTTCCAGGGGTGGAAGAGAAAAGAGGAGAAGTTCTGCATTGGTGTCTTGAACCCCTGGGGAAACCTGGCTAAAACGGGGCGTGCAGACAGGGTCGGTGGCTGCGGCGGAACGGGGGGGTGTCGCAGAGCAGTGCTTGGTTTTCTGAAATGGGAGAAAATCTGCGAGAGATTTGCGGGGCCAGTTTCAGCCACGTGGGGACTGGTCCGGTGGTGGGAGTGTAAGACTCCCCGTGTTCAGGTGCTTGCAGAATATCATAGAAGCATAGAATGACTTGGGTTGGAAGGGACCGTAGAGATCATCTAGTACATCTGATGTTTTTTCCCAAATCAAGACCACAAGTGCATAAATAAATATATGCATTAAAGCAGGTAGGGTAGAAATTCTGTATGTTATGAGCCAGGTCAGGACAGAGGCCTTTGTGATAGGCTCAGGGCTGCAGGTTTGGAGAGGCATGAGCAGATGCTGCGATGTCTTTGCCTGTTTGAGGGGATCCCTGGGAGCGTCCATCACCCCTCCACATCCCTCGGCACAAGGTCCCTCTGCGCGGTGGGCGCGAGGTGCCCGCGGCACCCCGAGGTTGCACGCTGCAGGGGATGGGGCGGTGGGTCACTGTGTATGAGTCTGATCACAGAATCACAGAATCAGCCAGGTTGGAAGAGCCCTCTGGGCTCATCGAGTCCAACCATTGCCCTGACACCACCATGGCAACTAGACCAGGACACTAAGTGCCATGTCCAGGCTTTTTTTAAACACCTCCAGAGATGGTGACTCCACCACCTCCCTGGGCAGCCCCTTCCAATGGCTAATGACCCGTGCTGAGAAGAAATGCTTCCTAATGTCCAACCTGAACCTCCCCTGGCCAAGCTTGAGGCTGTGCCCTCTTGTCCTATCGCTAGTTGCCCGGGAGAAGAGGCCAACTCCCACTTCACTACAACCTCCCTTAAGGTAGTTGTAGACTGCAATAAGGTCACCTCTGAGGCTCCTCTTCTCCAGGCTAAACACCCCCAGCTCCCTCAGCCGTTCCTTGTAGGTCAGACCCTCCAGACCCTTCACCAGCTTGGTTGCCCTCCTCTGCACTCGCTCCAACACCTCAACATCTTTCTTGAAGTGCGGGGCACAGGACACAGGATTCAAGGTGCGGCCTCACCAGTGCCGAGTACAGAGGGACGATCCCTTCCCCAGACCGGCTGGCTACACTATTCCTAATAGAGGCCAGGATGCCATTGGCCTTCTTGGCCACCTGGGCACACTGCTGGCTCATGTTTAGCCTGGGCTGTCGATCAGCACACCCGGGTCTCTTTCTAACCACTCTTCCCCCAGCCTGTAGCGCTGCAGGGGGTTGTTGTGGCTCAAGTGTAGGATCCGGCACTTGTTCTTGTTGAACCTCACGCCGTTGGTCTCGGCTCATCTATCTGATGCGAAGAGGAGAAGCCTGTCCTCGCGGTGTGTCCTGTGTCGTGATGGCGATGCACAAGGGGCCAGAGTAACTTTGCCAGCTTCCAGCTGCACCGAGCACTCGCTGTGATTCATTACCCGGTTTTGTTCTCCTCACTCTTTGACATTTTTTTTTTTTAGCAGATGTCACCAGTCTTTAACCCAGTGGGGAGCTCGCTGGGTAGCAACGGGGGCAAACCAAATCAGACAGTCTTTATTGGTTTATATAGCTGAAGGTGTCATTTTTTTTTCCCTGTTGTGGTATGGACTTGGAGCAGATGTGCCTTGGTGGGGGATCGGTTGCTTCACTTGTGGTTAAAGGACATGCTGCTGGAGAGTGACACAAGGAGCAGGCTGCTCCGTGAAGAGGAAGAGAGATGCAGGCAGCGGCTGCACCCCCGAGCGGCAGAGGCTGCTGGGCAGCAGTCGCTGTTTCGGCTGTGGATTTCACAGAATCACAGAGTGGTTAAGGGTTGGAAGGGGCCTCTGGAGATCATCCAGCCCACCCCCTGCCCAAGCAGGGTCACCCAGAGCACGTTGCACAGTATCGCGTCCAGGCGGGTTTGAATATCTCCAGAGAAGGAGACTCCCCCCCTCCCTGGGCAGCCTGTGCCAGGGCTCTGCCACCCTCACAGCAAAGAAGTTCCTCCTCATATTCAGATGGAACTTCCCATGTTTCAGCTTGTGCCCGTTGCCCCTTGTCGTGTCACTGGGCACCACTGAGAAGAGTCTGGTCCCCTCCTCTTGATACCCACCCCTAAGGTATCTGTAAGCATTGATGAGATCCCCCCTCAGTCTGCTCTTCTCCAGCTGAACAGCCCCAGCTCCCTCAGCCTCTCCTGGTAGCAGAGATGCTCCAGCCCTCTGACCATCTCCGTACCCCTCTGCTGGACTCTCTCTAGTAGTTCCTTGTCTGTCTTGAACTGGGGGGGCCCAGAACTGCACACAGTTACTCCAGATGTGGCCTCACCAGGGCCGTGTAGAGGGGCAGGAGAATCTCCCTCGACCTGCTGGCCACACTCTTCCTCACACACCCCAGGACACCATCCGCCTTCCTGGCCCCAAGGGCACATTGTTGGCTCATGGGAAACTTGTTGTCTCCCAGAACCCCCAGGTCCTTCTCTGCAGAGCTGCTCTCCAGTAGATCAGTCCCCAGCCTGTACTGGTGCATGGGGTTATTCCTCCCCAGGTGCAGGACTCTACACATGCCTTTGTTGAACTTCCTGAGGTTCCTCTCCGCCCAGCTCTCCAGCCCGGCCAGGTCTCGCTGATTTCCTCCGTCGAGTTTCGCTGCAGCTTGGCAAAAAGCTGCAGAGGCGCAGGAGGGTGGCAGGGATGCGCGGGGTGATATTGCTGAGCCGCCTTCTAGCGAACGGAGCGTGTTGTAGGGAAGCTGGGGTGGACAGCGAGACCCCTGAATGCTGAAGGCTCCATGCCACGCTTACAGACTGGGACAGGTCTCTCTGCGCTGCTCGCAGCGGGTCGGGTGGCTGGCGCTGGTCCCATAAATGGTCCACGTTTTTGGGGAGTGCTGCAAGTCAAAGCTTTCTGAAGTGGGATTAAAGAATCCTTGGCGAGCAGTGAGAGGAGGACGGGAGGGAGCTGTGTCCTCAGGCAGGCACATGGGTCTGGGCCAGAGGTGATGTGTGGGGTACGTTCTGGGGATGAGGGCGGTGGCTGGGCTGTGAGTGCTCTGGAGGAGCATCCCGTGAAAGGACAGGAGAGGAAGGAGCATCTGTCTTATGAGGAGAGGCTGAGGGAGCTGGGGCTGTTCAGCTGGGGTGTTGGGCAGGCGCTGCTGTGGGAGTGTGGGAGGAGAAGGAGCCCACAGATGTGTTTGTGCTGCCCGTGTTGGCAGGAGGAAAATACACATTGCAGCCAGCGGGTGGTGGAGCTCAGTGCAGAAATTAACCACCATCAAGGACCTGTGTTGGCAGAAGCCCCTGTAACTCCTCGCACCCCAGATAAGGACCTGAGCCTGGCAGTACGTGGTGGGGGTCAATTTTGTCCTCTCTAGCTCTTCCTTGGGGTCTTCTGCGAGTGATGTGCAAAGGACTGAAGCCTTTGGGGATCTAAACCACCAGGGAAACAGTCAAAACCAGGAAGACTGTGAGGGGAAAAAGCAGGAGGTTATGGAGAAAAAAAAACACCTTACAGTAGAAACTGGAACTTTATGATGCCAAAGTGCTGAACTGTGGGTGCGGGCAGTGACGAGTGGGGAGGGGTACACAGTGGGACCGCCGAGCTTGTGGAGAGGGGGCCTGACCGTACCTCCGAGCCGTACCGCACTGCGGGGGCAACGCCTGGGGCACGGGGGGTGCAGGTGCAGACCCCGCTGCCGAGTCAGCGACGGCCAGAAAAAGGTGCTGGACGAGTATGTAAAAGATCAGAAGCCAAACTCTCCGTAGTGCAGGTGGTCAGGTGAAACAGGTGGAGTCATCCGAGTCCATGAGAAGGTTAAAGAGAAGGAACCCCCCGCCCCTGCAGAGTCCCAGGGAAGTGCTGGAGTTTAATAATTTCTAGGCCCACTTCACCAGTGCTTACTCACTGGAGTTGCCTTTACTCCTGGGAGTAACTCCAGTGACTATAATGAGATGAGGCCTTTGAAGGGAATGAGGTTTCGCAGGGTCAGCAAGCACTGATTTGAATTTCTCCTGCTGATGCAGATGGTTTCTTTTGCGTTCAGGGATCCTTTCCCAGGGTTGCAGAGTGGGGTGAGCTGTTTGTCCCATCAGCTCGTTAGCTCCTCAGAAGAGATCATTTTCCCTCACCACAGGGACACCGAAATCATCCTTTTGGAGTTTGATCTGGACTTTGCTAGTTACGTTGCAGTGATGGCTTCATCTGTGCTATATCCAGTCTATGGCTTGGTGGAGGTTTTAATTTATTTTTTAAATTCAATCGAAAGCTTTTTTTCCTAAGTCCTTGAATATAATTTCCCACAAAACGGGGGCTTTTGGTTTGTTTCACTCTTTGCATTTACCTTTTGTGCACCTGACACAGGGATTCTGAATGTGCTGAAGTGGCAGCAGCCTCTGACCATGCTGGCGGTTTGACAGTGGCACTGATGGTGTTACCCATGGATGGTGCTGGTTTGACCTGAGTAGTAATGGTGTCACCCGTGGATGGTGGTGATTTGACATGAGTAGTGAAAGTGTCACCTATGGATGGTGGGGCCTTGATACCACCTCTGACAGTGTCACCCATGGATGGTGGTGGTTTGACACCAGCAGTGATGGCGTCACCTGTGGAAGGTGGTGGTTTGACACCAGCAGTGATCATGTCACCCATGGACGGTGGTGGTTTGCCACCAACAGTGACAGTGTCACCCATGGCTGGTGGTGGTTTGACACCAACAGTGATGGTGTCAACTGTGGATGGTGGTGAGTGTCTGGAGGAGGAATTTGACTCCCCCAAAGTGTGAGACTAAAACCCTTGGGTGTTCCCAAGAGCCACCCACCATCCGTGGGGTTATTGGTGCTAAGCCAGTCATCCCAGACATTAACAAGTGGAGCTCAGCTGGCGCGGGATTTCTCTTTGAGAGAAAAAGAGAATATTTTGACATTCCTCATTCAATCAGTCAATCAATCAGGTTGGGAGAGCCCTCCGGGATCATCGAGTCCAACCATTGCCCTGACACCACCATGGCAACTAGACCAGGGCACTAAGTGCCATGTCCAGTCTTCTCTTAAACCCCTCCAGAGATGGTGACTCCACCACTTCCCTGGGCAGCCCCTTCCAATGGCTAATGACCCTTGCTGAGAAGAAATGCTTCCTCATGTCCAACCTGACTCTCCCCTGGCGAAGCTTGAGGCTGTGTCCTCTTGTCCTATCGCTAGTTGCCTGGGAGAAGAGGCCGACTCCCACTGCACTACAACCTCTCTTCAGGTAAAATTAATGAAATTCTAGGGAAAAAACAGTAAATGTGGGGTCAGTTCAGCTCTCAGCTACGGCAGCGTTAAAATGGTGTAGGTTTGCTGTGGGCTTCTGGGAAAGTTCTGCACATCTCAATTCACAAAAATGAAATGAAAAACGGGCTGCCCAGGGAGGTGGTGGAGTCACCATCTCTGGAGGTGTTTAAGAAAAGCCTGGACATGGCACTTAGTGCCCTGGTCTAGTTGCCATGGTGGTGTCAGGGCAATGGTTGGACTCGATGATCCCAGAGGGCTCTTCCAACATCATTGATTGACTGATTGATTGATTGAATGAGGAATGTGGGGCATGGCCGGGCGGACGGCAGTGGCTGGCGGGCGGACATCCCCGTGCCCTGGCGCCTGAGGGTTTGGAGGCACGGGCTGGTTCTGCCCCGGCCGCAGGTGATGCTCGCCCGTGGGTGGTTTCACGCGTTCGTAGCTCTCAGGACAACTCCCCGCCGGCGCCGCTGCCCTTTCCGAGCGAGCGGGTTACGGGCTGTCGTGTGCGCACATCAAGCGCGTTTGTCACTGCTCTCCTAACGCGGTCCCCGGGGCTCCTGTTTTCAAGAGCGCTCTCCTCCAGCGCCGGGGTGAAGCCCTGCCGCGTCGCCACTGGCTTCGGCGGGGCGCGGGTTTTCCCGCAGCTGTGCTGATGAAAAGCCCCGGTTCCAGCACTCCTTGCAGCCCTGCTGTAGCTCCAGCTGTTCTCATCAGGAGCTGTCGAGTGCGAGATGCTTCTCAAGGAGTAACCTCTTCACGCAGGTTTAGCTGAAATCCAGTTTAGGGGTAGACGTCTTGTCAGGTCGTCCTGACGGCGCCGGTACCGGGGCTGCCCGGGATTCTTCTGCGGGAACGCGTTTCCCAAAGGAAAAACAGTTTTGTGGAAAATCAGGACTGGTCGCTGTTGGTGGGTGTTTGTTATACGTGCTAATATAAAATGAAATGGAATTGTCGTGAGCAAGACAAATTGTTCTGATTTTATTGAGATATTGGTGGCATCCAGAGAGGAGGAAATACTGAGGTGCAGTTATGGTGTGTGTATATATCGTGTCTCTATACAGAGCGTGTATGTACACACCTCTCGTATTTATCACCTACAGGTGTATAGAGAGAGGTGATAGAGTTTTGCCTTAGGATGGATGTATTATATTATTCACAGACTTCCACAATTATCTTTCCACGTCGTAAATGGTGATAGTAATATTTGAGAGGACTGAAGAAACAAAGCCAGGAAAGGATTGTCCGTGTTTTTGTCAGCGCACATGATTGTTTTTGTGGCTTTCTTTTCAAACTACACGCTCGAGGGAGGTGTTTCTGCAAGAGGAGGGTCACATGTGTTGTGTCGCAATGTGTGTTGCTGGATTTTTCCCCGTGGGTAGGTCTGTCGTGTCGCTGGGGTCTGTCAGAATACACCCGCGCTGTTAAACGCTTCAATTTTAAGCGTGTAATGGGAGCTCTGGGGAGCGGCGGCCGGCTCAGCCTGTGTTTACCCTGGAAGAGAGAGGTTTGGCCAGTTGCAGGCGGTGCTTGGAGTGACAGAGGGGCTATTCCCGCGTGAAACATCCGCTGCCAAAGTGTTAAGTAAATGATTTGGCACCTCCGCGGTAGCAGAAACTCTCCGAGTATCACGTATGCCTGTGTCAGGGCTGGAAATGGAACAGCTTTCCCATCCCATGTTCGCTCTGCACGCTGGGGCGGCCGCACGTGCAGGGGTACGTGTCGGCCAGCGTCCCCGTCCCACCTCCCAGAATCACCGAATCAATCAGGTTGGAAGAGCCCTCTGGGACCATCGAGTCCAACCATTGCCCTGACACCACCATGTCAACTAGACCAGGGCACTAAGTGCCATGTCCAGTCTTGTCTTAAACCCCTCCAGAAACGGTGACTCCACCACCTCCCTGGGCAGCCCCTTCCAATGTCTCATGACCCTTTCTGAGAAGAAATGCTTCCTAATGTCCAACCTGACCCTCCCCTGGCCAAGCTTGAGGCTGTGTCCTCTTGTCCTATCGCTAGTTGCCTGGGAGAAGAGGCCGACTCCCACTGCGCTACAACCTCCCTTCAGGTAGTTGTAGACTGCACTAAGGTCACCTCTGAGCCTCCTCTTCTCCAGGCTAAACGCCCCCAGCTCCCTCAGCCGTTCCTCGTAGGTCAGACCCTCCAGACCCTTCCCCAGCTTGGTCGCCCTCCTCTGGACTTGCTCCAACACCTCAACATCTGTCTTGAAGTGTGGCGCCCCTCTGCTCTTCTTCCTGGGGCAACACTAAACTGGATTCTCCTGCAGATAACAGCGGGTTCGCTGACTTCTCCGTGGTTGCGCAAAATGCAGCGTGAGTACCGGGATTATCTTGTAGGACTGAAATCTGCTGCCGTTGCAGCTGGGGAAAGATTTGATTCAGGCTTACTGGGATTTTAAAGTCGTGTTCTTGGCTGAAATGACAAACTCCTGAAATCCTGAATGATAGTGGAAAACTGCTTTTTCTGTGGGAGCTTTGGGAAGAGCCAGAGTTAATATTTTAAGCTGTAATTGCTGTTGTTGCCAACCGGGAAGTTCCTGGTAAGCAGACAGTGCAAAATCAGTGCAACGCAGAAAACTGGGGTGTCCTGAGACTGGAGTTTTCTCCAGTTTTTGTCTGTTGTGACCTTTCTGTGTGCTCTGCACTGAGGCTTATTTATTGCTAGAGGTGGTGGCACAATATTGACTGAATCCTTGTGGAATAACAACGTTATTCCACAAACGTTGGAAGGGTGGAGTCACCATCTCTGGAGGGGTTTGAGACAAGAATGGACATGGCACTTAGTGCCATGGTCTAGTTGCCATGGTGGTGTCAGGGCAATGGTTGGACTCGATGATCCCAGAGGGCTCTTCCAACCTGATTGATTCTGTGATTCTGTGAAATGCAAGACAAGCCATGGCTGTGTTCACACCGGGCTTGGTGGCTGCATTTTGCACTTTGTGTGGTTTTTGACTAATTGCATGAGTGGCTGGTCATGCTGAGTTTGCAGAAGTATTGGACTCATACCCGCAGGATGCCTGCGTTGTCTGGATGTGCCTCAGTCAAGAAGAGCACGGGCTGCCCGTGCGTGCCCAGCGGCTGTCTGGGGTCCCTGACATCCAGCAGCCATCATCAGCAATCAGCAGGAACTTTGAGCAGACAGAGGGACATCCAGACGTGCTGCACAGATAGCCACATCCCTCTTTTTTTTGTTCTTTTTTTCACTTGAGCAGACTTTGCAGGTGGAAAAAGAAGACCTAGTTGGGAAAAATCCAGAGATACGGTGTCCCTGCCTGCCCCAGTAACGTGTATAGTTAGTCTGATAGATGAACTGTTCCGCTGATGTTTTGCTGACCTTCCACAAGAAGGTGAATTTCAGCTTGTTTCCACGATTCATATTGAGCGAGGCTTTTTTTTTCTGTCTGTCCCTCTGGGCAGCTGCCCCAGGAGGTCTGAGGTTTGTTTCGCGGCACTCCAGCTCTACTGTCCTCACAGGAGCGAGCCCAGTACCCTCGCTGGCACCCCCCACCAATAACTCTGGAGCAACTTTGCAGAAGCTTTTACTTGGAGTCAGTTTCGGAGCATGGCCTTTGCTTTCTCTGTTTTCTTCGTTAACCTCAGCTGTGGAGGCTGGTGTGTACGTGGAGGTGCCTGCACCCCCATTCCCCCTTTTTCATATGTTCTCGCTTCTGGGGCAGCAGCCATCCACGTAACGATGCCCGTGACTTCAGAGGTGGGAAGAGCAGTTGAAGTGCTTGTACTGAAAGTAACCAATGTCTTTTCTTCTGCCAGATGCCTAGAAAATTTGAGTGTGGAGTTTTAATGTGCTTTATCTCCTCTGCGAATCTGCTGAGAGATATTTGTAGTTAAAGTATACTTATGGTAATTACTTTAGGGTTACAGCTCTAGCAGGAGACTGACTTTCCTTTGCTGCTGCAGTTCCACATTACAGGTGGAGGTTGGAAACCCATGATCCTTAGCTGAGGTGCCTCCCCAGACCCCGTGTTGGAGGGAAATCCAGTTAAAATCTCCTCTCAGCTGGGCACTGATCTGGCTGATCTGTAGCGTGGCAAAAGAGATGTCTACAGCGGAGGTCAGGGTATTGGAAATCTGTCAGGGACTAACATCAGCGAAACGCGACAGCTTTCTGATCGCATGGACGCTTCATCTTCGTAAAACAGCTTCCCTGTAGCTGCATGCCAGGGTGCCGAAGCAGTGAAACATCCGCTGCTCTCTGGATTGCTTTGCTCACGGGCTGGGTAACGATGTGCGGCTGTTGCCAGCACTTTGTTCAGAAACTTCTGCACCCCGTGATCGTGGTACTCCAACATCTTGCAAACAGGCATGGAGCCAGAGGAAAGATGTACCTTGTAGGACTGAACGCCAGAGATGCTGATGAGCAGAGCAGGCCAAGTGCAGTGGGAATGCTGTTCTTGTGGGAATGGTGTTGTCACCAAGGGAAGGTGCTTCTTTCAGGTGCTCCACATCAAGTTTTAGTCAAAAAAGTGAAGAACGCAATCTAAAAAGCAAACTTGCAGTGAGAAGACATCTGGAAGAACGACTTTGGTTGAGTGCTGGCCGTCTCGCACGGCAGAGCTTGGTTTTGCCTCGTCAAAGCAGTAACGGGTCAGACGCTGGGTTTTGCCTCACGGGCTGTGGCATTGCCGTGCCGGAGCTGCTGTGAGCTGGCTTCACCTCCACGCCACCACTTCTGGTGCCTGGGGTACGTCTCCTCTTCGCCCGTTTTGGTGCGTCATGACAAAGAGAAGGCACAGCCCCACGGGAGAAGCTGAGATGCTGCATGAGTGCACACACAGAAGGCTTCGTGGTGGCTGAGCGTTTCAGGTGAAGACACCAGAACATCTTGTATCAACTAAACACACTTCAGCCCCCGCCTTTAATTCTGAGCAATTACTGTTGGATTTTGTGGTCACCTGGTTTCACTTCCCTTGGAATTTAATTTTCTGTGGCTGCTGTCTCTGGGCCGTTTGCACGCCAGGTTGTTCTTGGTTTGGAAGGTCTCATAACGAGTGGTTGTCGTAGGGCACGGTGGGCTGCAGCTACCCGGCTGCCCTCGGTACGGTTCCTTTGAGTCGGTCAGATTTTGTGGTGGAGGCTTTTTTTAAAAATTCAGATCCTTCAGACATGGTGCTGATTTCTTGATGGTCTGATGTAAGGGCTCAGAGTGCGTGCCCGAGCGCCGGCAGATGGGGCGTTACCTTGCGTGTTGACTGGAAGCCCTTCAGCGACGCTCGCTGGTTTGGGGTCGGAGCCTGACAGTGTGGGGATGGGTGCGTTCCTGCTCCCTCTGCTCGGCATGTCGTGAAGGGAAGCCCCCAAACCCACCGGCCAGTCGTCTCCCCGGCTCAGAGACCGTGTTCGCTAGCTCACGCGGTTGGAGCGAGCTCGGGAGCCTCCCGCCGTGTCAACGGGGCTCCTCTGCATTTCCTCCCGTCCGCCTGTAATGGATTTTTACACCTGAGCGGTTATTTTTGGTGGTACAATTCCTACCTGTCCCAAATGGGACATTTTGTCTCGTGTTACAACTCACAGAGCTAGACGGGGCTGCTGGTTTCATGCTGTGCAGCATCGACACATGATGCCCTTGTAAACATTACTGTCAGCAGTCGCAATTCCATCTCTATTGTCCCAACAAGATTTCATGCTTGACAGTGCCTGACTTTTTTTTTTCCGTAAGTCAACTAATAAGAAATAGTCATGTGGCGGGTTTTTCCTTCTCTGATTCCTTGGTTTTCCAGTTGCTTCCCCGTGAACTGGCACCCGGCTGTTCTCTCCCCGTTCTCACCCAGGTTTCCTCCCAGGCAGGAGGATGCAGGAGGTGGCATTTCTGGAAGAGTGAGGTGTTGTGACACAGCAGCACGAAAGGCAAGAGCCTGTCTTCTCCTGCTTCACCCCAGTCGGGAGAACAGAGAATGGTCCTCATCCACCATGGCCTTGACTGGCAATGGGGAGAGTGGCCAAGGCCTGGAGCAGGTGGTCCAGGATGGGAAGAACGTAATTGTAGACGGGCCTGAATCCCAGGAAGCTTTTTTTGGAACTCTTTGTTTGTGTGGCTTTTGAGTTTTGAATTTGAGTAACTCTTCAGTTTCCCCTTCAGTTTACCCATTCTCCCTGTCTTAGACCCACGTGGTCCTTATTGTGGGGGCGTTTGGTGCCTGACAGTTTGACCACCACAGCACCTTAGTGGGTCAGTTTACTTTAAAGAGGAGGTCAGGGTGTGGGGATGCTGAGAAACAGAATCACGGAATCACAGAATCAATGAGGTTGGAAGAGCCCTCTGGACTCATCGAGTCCAACCATCGCCCTGACACCACCATGTCATGTCACTAAGTGCCATGTCCAGTCTTGTCTTAAACACCTCCAGAGATGGTGACTCTACCACCTCCCTGGGCAGCCCCTTCCAATGTCTAACCTGTCCATGGTTCTCTGGGAAGTTAGTGTCCAGGGTGTGAGATCAGTGTAAACCTCTGGGCTCCGGAGTATGAAACTGGTGCCACTTCACCACTCTCTGAGCAGAAAAGTTGTTTGGCAGTGGAGTATCCATGTGTGGTTCCCCTGGCCACTGCTGAGGCAGGAGCAGCCGGCCGACAGTGGCCACCAAGGACGAGTTCTTGCCGTGCTTCCCGGGATGCTCACATCCTCCATCCCCCCACCAGCTCCTGCCCTGCAGAGCAGCGTTTCCCCCAGCAAAGTGGGGGCTGTGGACACTGTGGGAGAAGCCGGTGCGGTGGCAGTGGTGGGCATGGGAAGCTGGGCAGACCCTTGGCGGGGGGTGGGCAGGCCTGGGGGGTTGCCGTGCAGAGCGGGTCCCTTGGATCGCGGTGGAAATGGTGATCGCCGGCCAAACCGACCTCGCTCCGCTGGAGCTCCCAGCGCTGTCCTCGCTTCAGGAGAGACACAAATCTTCCTGCGCAAGCTGTGAGCTTCAGCATCGCCTTGCACCACCAGCCATGGCCCCCACACCTGCTGTGCACCCGTTTGTCACCTTGGAGGTGAAAACGAGCCAAAATCGTTCATCTCTGTCCCGCCCTGTGGCTCTCCCAGCCGGGAGGCTTTCCTCACCTCTGATACTTAAAAAAAAGTAATGGTGCTGCTTGGATTTTGCTTCCTGACGTCCGTGCTGAGTTTGTAAGCCGGTCACATCTAACCAGTTACCACAGAATTGATTCTGGAGCCTTCTGTTTAGAAACCTGCAAGGAACATCCCAGGCAATCACGCCGTCTCCATCAGGCGCTGAATGAACCAGTCAATAATCACCATCGCAGAGGGTGCAGAGGTCTTTCCTATTGCGCTCGGTATTTTTTTTATGAGCATCTCTACGTAGGGAATGGCTTTATGGATGGACAGGTGGAATGTAGATGGTCGCTGTGCTCGTGTATACGTATAGTATGTGTGTGTAGAGATAGTTCTAGGTGTGTATCACACACCGGTGCGTTCCTCGTAGCTCGTTGTCTTGCTTTGTGACTACGTCATTCAAATACACGAGCCCAGATTTTAAGCCAGCCTTAGCTAAACCCGCGCAGCTGCTGTCCAAAACCTTGTTGTGGAAATAATCCCAAACGCTGTGGCTGTTGCCCTGGTAGCTGGCCAGCCCGGAATAAACACACCTATGTTTCTCTGAGGTGCCAAAGGCTTTTTTGATGCACTGCAGGCGATTTATAACAGGTGGGACTTTGCAGACAGGAGATCTTTACTGCATTACAATGTGTTTGGTTAGAGCGTCCTCACTTCCCCGGTGGGGAAACTGAGGCACCAGGGGCTGGAAGAGCCTTGCTACAGGCTGCCAGCAGCACTGTGGAAGAGCCAAGGCTTGGAGTCTCGATGAGCGTGCCATCTCATCTCGGTGTGTCCCAGGGAGGCCCTCCCGCCCTCGGGGGACCTGCTGTCAGAGGCAGCACAGCTGAATCTCTTGTGCCAGGTTGGAAGAGCCCTCTGGGATCATCGAGTCCAACCGTTACCCTGGCACCACCATGGCAACTAGACCAGGGCACTAAGTACCATGTCCAGTCTTTTCTTAAACCCCTCCAGAGATGGTGACTCCACCACCTCCCTGGGCACGTCCTCGCACAGCAGAGAAGCGGTGTCCTGACAGGCAAAGCTCCGTGTTTTCAGGTTGATATAATCCGTTCCCTTTTGGTGGGTACCACACATAGCTGGAGGAACGGGTGTGCGTGGGGATGAGTTTGCTCTCGTGTTGTACCTCGGTGTGCCCCATCCTCGCTGCCCGCTCAGGGACCAAGCGTGTGTACCCAACACGGGAGCGGTGAGGGTACGTGCATAGGGGTCCCTCTGCATTCAGAGGGCTTGTAACTGATTTTGTTGGGCCATTTTCACGAGCCTTTGCTCTCCTTGGCTTTTCCCTGGATGATGGCACATGCTCTGTGGGGAGCCGAAGGCAGCGTGGCAGGGCAGGGTTTGGTCCGTGCTGTGCCCGGGGGTCTGCCCGGGGGTCTCAGATGCTCTGCATCTGAGGGGCTTCACCTGTTCATCACTGATTAGAGTTCATCTGGTCGTTCTGGTGTGGCCAACTGTGCCTCTGCTCTGCTTTACCTTCGTGGAGTATTGCGTTCAGTTCTGGTCTCCCCAGTTCAAGAGGGACAGAGATCTACTGGAGAGAGTCCAACGGAGGGCTATGAGGATGATGAAGGGACTGGAGCACCTGCCTTAGGAGGAAAGGTTGAGAGACCTGGGGCTTTTGAGTGTGGAGAAGAGAAGACTGAGAGGGGATCTGATTAATGTGGATAAATAGATGAGGGCTGGGTGTCAAGAGGAAAAGGGCAACCTCTTGTTACTTGTGCCCTGCGATAGGACAAGGGGCAATGGATGCAAACTGGAGCACAGGAAGGTCAACCTCAATATGAGGAAGAACTTCTTTACTGTAAGGGTGACAGAGCGCTGGAACAGGCTCCCCAGAGAGGTTGTGGAGTCTCCTTCTCTGGAGACTTTCAAGCCCCATGTGGATGCGTTCCTGTGTGACCTGCCCTAGATTGGTCCTGCTCTGGCAGGGGGGTTGGACTCGATGATCTCCAGAGGTCCCTTCCAACCCCTGACATTCTAGGATTCTATGATTCCTGGTCACCCCCCAGACCCCACTGCTGCAGTTGACCTCTGTCTGCCAGGGACGTTCATTTCATTTTTGTCACCGACACTCATCAGTGAGACTTGGTCCTGTCCCCCTTCCCTCTCGCTGCAAGCACAGGCAGAGGACTTGTGCTCCGTAGTAGGACATTGTAGGACATAGAGTGTTAGTTTGCTCATGAAGGGGGATGTTTTGGGGTCTTGTGCTGGCAGCCGTCGCCGGCGCTGGAAGGTCACAGCAGCGAGGGGAAGGTGTCTCACACCGTGCTTTGGTGTGTAAGTGCCAGCTGGTGCCTTGGCTTGGTTGGACCTTTCTCCAGGTGCTGTGGTGGGGAAGGGGTGGTGGGCGCGTGTGGGAGGGAGCGGGGTGGCCACACCGTGTGAGAACCCAAACCCATCCTTCTGGTGGGTACTGGCAGCTGCTAAAAACAAATCGTATGTGGCAAGAGCAGGTACAATCGCATCGAGGTGGCAGAGGTCCTGAGGAGTCCTGATGGGCTGCCGATAGTCGGTTGAAACAAATTGCCCGGTGCTGTGATACCTCAGCTCCCAATAACAGAGGGCAAATGGCCTTCCAGGGGGAGATATAGATTTTCCTTTGAGATACGGAAAGGGAAATAAATTAAATTATGTTCGAACATAGGGTTCTGTCTCTCTCTTTAAGAAAAAAGAAGGGGAGAGAGGAGAAGGAGGGAAGTGGGGGGAAAGAGAAAGAGACGGAAAATAGGCTTCAGCAGGCATTTGCAATTTAATTGATATCTGGCGGCAGGAAGCCAATCAGTACGAGTAAATTGATGTTATAAGATAAAAATAATCGCCTAATGGGATGCCTTCCCCCACGGCTGCGGCAGGCCAAATAAATACGGCGCGGCGTGCGGGAGCAGCGTGGCGGCCGCTCCCGGGCACCGCCTGCTGCCGGGGCTCGGCGCGGGCTGCGCATCATTTTTATGGCGTCTGTCTGCGCTCCCCGAGAGCGGGCAATGAGGGGTTGCGCGTTGATTGCCGCTCCAGCCAACAGCGGGTGGAGGAGGGACCGTAATGAATGGCTTTATTTGCCAGAGCACCGCTGAGAACAATCGAGTGTGTTACGGTAACGACTGGCACCGTGTTTCGGTGGCACGGGGAGGCGTCGGAGCCTGGCGGGCGGCCCCCGGGCATGGGGCACCTTCTGGAGGGCACATGGAAGCCGGTGGCGCTTGAGGGGCTCGGCTGACACGGGCGGGCGGCGAGGGGATGATGCCAGGTGCAGGGTGCTGGTGGCGAGGGGGTGATGCCAGGTGCAGGGTGCCGGTGGCGAGGGGGTGATGCCAGGTGCAGGGTGCCGGTGGCGAGGGGACGATGCTGGACACGGGGTGCTGGTGGTGAGGGGATGATGCCAGGCGCGGGGTGCTGGTGGCGAGGGGATGATGCTGGGGGCAGGGTGCTGGCAGTGAGGGGGTGATGCTGGGGGCACAGGATGCCAGTGGTGAGGGGACGATGCTGGACATGGAGTGCCTGTGGTGAGGGGACGATGCCAGGCACAGGATGCTGGTGGCAAGGGGGTGATGCTGGACACAGAGTGCTGGTGGCGAGGGGGTGATGCTGGGCGTAGGGTGCCGGTGGCGAGGGGACGATGCCAGGCACAGGGTGCCGGCAGCGAGGGGGTGATGCCAGGCGCGGGGTGCCGGTGGCGAAGGGGTGATGCTGGGCACAGGGTGCTGGCGCTGTGCTCCCAGTTCATCCCTGCAGCGGTGGTGGAGCAGACCCCGGGTCGTCGGTCTATTGGCAGCCGCGGGGAGAGCTGCTGCGTTGCTTTTGGGCAGAGGGAAATCCGCAGCGGATGCTGGTGGAGGGACACCTTGTTCCCCACGGGGGGGTAACGGCCTCACCGCCTGACCCCCCTGCTTTGCAGCCGCCCCTGAGCGTGCTTCCTTTCTTCCTTTCTTCCTAAAGTCAATAAGAGAGTTGGGGAAGTGAAAAATTATAATGAACCCCTCCTAGAGATTCTGTAAATCTTTTTAAATGAAAAGTGCTCGCCTTTGACTTAACTATTTGTTGTTCATCACAAAGTACAGAGTCGGAGTTATTTTCGGTTTTTGATTAACCAGAACTAATTTACCCTAAAAAGCCTGCTAACTCCCCCTAAAAAGTGTTTTTTGTTTTGCAAAACATTTTAGACAAAAGCCACAATGAAGAGTAATCATTGGAGGGTCAGGTTGGACATTAGGAAGCATTTCTTCTCAGCAAGGGTCATTAGACACTGGAAGGGGCTGCCCAGGGAGGTGGTGGAGTCACCATCTCTGGAGGGGTTTAAGAAAAGACTGGACATGGCACTTAGTGCCATGGTCTAGTTGCCATGGTGGTGTCAGGGCAATGGTTGGACTCGATGATCCCAGAGGGCTCTTCCAACCTGGTTGATTCTGATTCTGTGATTCTGATTCTTCTGAAAGTCATAGAAAATAATTTGAAGAGTTTGCTTGCACCTGAAGCACTGATATTTTTTTACATACGTGTTCTGTTGGTCTGGTTGGGCAGAGCGGCGATCCAGTCTCTGGGGTTACGTACATTTGCACTAGCAACGAGAAGAATGACGCAGAGAGCATCCTACGCTCCATGCCACGTGCTGCACTGCAAGCACGGGCAGCAATGCGGTCAACTGCAAGAAGTGCTTACACACGGGAGCGAGATCCACCTGGGCCAGAGCCAAAACGGGGGCACGTGGTGGGCGAGGAGGGGCTGGTGCCCGGGCTTAGTCAGTCGTGAGGGTGAAGGCTTGTTTACTTTTAGTAATTCTACATGTATATAGATAGATAGATGTAGATATAGATGTAGATATAGATTAGATATAGATCATAGAATCATAGAATTATTAAGGTTGGAAAAGACCTAAAAGATCATCAGTTCCAACCATCGACCCAATGCCACCACGCCTGCTAAACCATGTCCTGAAGCGCCACATCTAGATGTTTTTTGAACACCTCCAGAGATGGTGACTCCACCACCTCCCTGGGCAGCCCGTTCCAATGGCTAATGACTCTTTCAGTGAAGAAATTCTTCCTAAGATCCAGCCTGAACCTCCCCTGGCGAAGCAGGAGGCTGTTTCCTCTCGTCTTATCACTGGTTACCTGGGAGAAGAGACCGACTCCTACCTCACCACAGCCTCCTATCAGGTGGTTGTAGAGGGCAAGAAGGTCTCCCCTCAGCCTCCTTTTCTCCAGGCTAAACACCCCCAGGTCCCTCAGCCGCTCCTCATATGACTAGTGTTCCAGACTCTTCACCAGCTTTGTTGCCCTTCTTTGGACACGCTCCAGCAGCTCAATGTTCTTCTTGTAGTGAGGGGCACAGATAGATCACAGGACAAGAGGAAACGGCCTCAAGTTGTGCCAGGGGAGGTTTAGACTGGATATTACTTACCCTGTGCAGCGTGCTCTGGGTGAACCTGCTTCGGCAGGGGGTTGGGCTGAATGATCTCCAGAGGTCCCTTCCAACCCCAACCACTCTGTGATTCTGTAACCAGGAAAAATTTCTTCACGGAAAGGGTTGTCAAGCACTGGCACAGGCTGCCCAGGGCAGTGGTGGAGTCACCATCCCTGGAGGTATTTAAAAGACGAGTAGATGTGGTGCAGAGGGACATGGGTTAGTGGTGGGGTTGGCAGTGGCGGGTTAATGGCTGGACTTGATGATCTTAAGGGTCTTTTCCAACCTCAGTGGTTCCGTGATTCTATGATTCAGTATAAGCTGATTACTTTATATTTAAACACCGAAATAGTTTTGAACTGGAAAGCTGAAATAACTTTCATCTGAAAGTCTCAGGACGGGCTCTCTTGACACATTCAGGATTTCCCCAGCAGGGCTTTGTGTCATGCAGTTCTGCAGAAACGATCCCCGCTGGCAAGCAAGATTCAGTCTCAGTCAGTCAGTGGTTTTTCCTAGAGAAGAAAAGGTCTCAAGAATTCCCCCATCGCTGCAGGTCTGCAGCACAGTCAGAATCGCATCCCCTGGCTGCTGCGGCACTGGGCAAACCCAGAGAGGAGAGACCTGTGTCTGCCACGCTGGGCGTTCACTCTGGGACCACCGTTACCGGCTCATGGGAAGTGTTGGTTTGCCAACAGCTGGCTGTCGGGAGCAGGCGGGCAACATTCAGATACAGCAGTCTTCAAAAATTATTTGCCAAGCTCTAGCCATATAGAGATATATATATATTTTTTTTTAATTTTCATTTGTCGTGAAGGAGTTATCCCAGTAGATGAGAGGGGAATAAGTGAGCTTAGGAAGATGGGCGCAGACACGAGCGGTGTGGTGGGGCGGTTCCCAGCACGTTTGTCTCCTGTGAAGCTGCAGGAACAGGCTCACCCACTTGAGAGATCCTTGGCAGAATTCCCGTGATGCAGCCCAAAAAGCGACCTGCTCAGCCTCCCTCTGAGTGAAAGTAGGTTTTGAAATAACAGAAACACGTGCAGTGAGGTTCTCCCATACTTGCTGAATAAGGGCATCCGTGTGATAAGCAGGGTGTCAAGGGAGTTGTACTGTAGATTGCTGAGTTTACTGCAGGATAAATAATTAATGTTTAGATGACACTAATTAATTATAGTAATTAGCAAAGAGCTACACTGTTTTTCCTTAAAAGTAAAATCTTGGCTGATTAATTTTGTTCCGTGTCCAGTGCATCAGAATGTTGTAGGCAGAACCATAAAATACAGCACCATTTTCGTTGGGTCACTAACTACCTTTTACATAGAATCACAGAATCATAGAATACCAGGTTGGATGCGACCTCAAGGGTCATCTGGTCCAACCTTTCTTGGCACAAGCAC
Organism: Nyctibius grandis; assembly: GCF_013368605.1. NCBI lineage: Eukaryota > Metazoa > Chordata > Aves > Nyctibiiformes > Nyctibiidae > Nyctibius > Nyctibius grandis. The sequence continues at coordinate 5,938,424 of NC_090687.1, forward strand.
AGTCACAGAATCACAGAATCAATGAGGTTGGAAGAGCCTTCTGGGATCATTGGGTCCAACCATTGCCCTGACACCACCATGTCAACTAGACCATGGCACTAAGTGCCATGTCCAGTCTTTTCTTAAACCCCTCCAGAGATGGTGACCCCACCACCTCCCTGAGCAGCCCCTTCCAATGTCTAATGACCCTTGCCGAGAAGAAATGCTCCTGCTTGTGTGCGGAGCTGAGCCCACCGGGGACAAGCGAGGTTTACCGTGGCTGGCCATGCCTTTAAACGGGAGGTGGGATGCTGCTGAAGAGCCCCCAGGGTCCAGTGCTGGCCACAGGCGTGGTGGCCCCCCCAGCCAGCCCTGCTCTGTGGGGTCTACGGATGTGCTGGGTAGTGCCTGGCCAGTGTCCTCATGCCCGTCCCAACTGTGAAATCAGTAAAATACCCATAAAAATAGAACGCAAAGGTGGGAGCATTCAGCAAACCCTGCCGAGTTTGTCCAAGCCTGGGGCAGGACAGTGCGCTGCCGTTGGCAGATGCTGGTCTGTGTGTCTCCAGGAGGAGCAGAGCTGGTCCGAGTGTATCTAACAGGTCAAGCCTTGAAATGAAGAAGCAATAAGCCACTGAAATGGTACTATCACCGAAACATGATTGATCAATTGAATTCTATCAGAGACAGTGGGCAGTGAGATTAACTCAGGCCTGATGGGTTCAATGAGTTAAAGCATGATGTTCATTTCAGCTTCATTTCACCAGTCTTTGCTTGTGAAATTGGTCAATCAATAGAGGTTGAAGATCATATATATATATTGGTGACCATCTTATAGGGAATATAATCTAGCGTAGTCAGCTCCTGACTCCGGCTGCCTTCAGTGGGTAATGGAGACAGAGCAGAGACTCTATCAGTGCCATCGAAATGGCCTGATACCTTCTCCAAATGAAAAGTATTTTTGGATCTCTGATGATTTATCTTTTTTTTCCCCTCTTTCTCACTTTGATCTACGGCAAAACCCATACCCGTCCTCGTGAAATGTAGTTATTTCTCTTGAAAATATTTGCGCCATGATCAGCTGTATGCTTTTCAAAATATAAAGCTTCTTTTTAGTGATGCTGTCCTCTGAAAAAATAAATAACAGCGCTCAGAAAACTCAAACAGTGTAAATGCAAAGATCTCTCACCGCATATGCGGTCCTGAAGCTGATGCTTTACTGGGAAGAGCACGAGGCTGCTGGCTGCCAAATGCACACAATCCCGAAGAGATGGCATGAAAATTCAGTTTACGTTTTAAACAAAGCCTTCCAAATGGTAATTAAACAAAGTCTTTATATTCTCTGGACTAATTTACAGGCATGCTACAAGGAAACAAATCACCTTTTTGCCTCCTGGTAATATTTCATTTGCTTCATAATGTTTTAAATGTGGTGAATAACATCCTTCCTAATTAGCCTGCTTTTCCCTATAAGGTGGAGTAATTAGGTATGATACCAGGTAATGAAGTTGGACAGTACAAATTAGAGACAGAAACCATGTCCTTTATGAATATGGGCTGTTCGTGGTACGAGCTATTTACTTCCTTGATTAACCCCGTAGAACCACGTTGTTTAAAAAAAGAAAACAACTGGAAAACCTGAAACCGGAAGATTCTCTTTTTCTTCAGCAGAGCATCGCAGCAGATGTACCGTGGGGGTGTGCACCTCATGGTACATCGTTATTACTGATAACGCTGGGAGTATTATTCCAGCTGAATTTGTGGATGGCACCAATTCCTCAGCCGCTGTCACCTGGCCGAGACCCTCGAGTGGAGGCCAGAGGAGGGCCTGTCCCGTGCTAATTCACGGTGACGCTTCCTCATGCAGTAATTAAGTTTTGCTGTCGTCCCTCCCTCAATAAAAAGAGACAAGATGAGGCTGATTTTCTTTTTTCTGATGCTAAGCTTTAGGGCTTTTAAACATGCACTAGTGTTTTGTGAAGGCAGGGTCTAGGGTCATTTGTTCTCCTTATTTTGGTCCGTAGTCTTAGAAATGTATAAGCAAAACACTATTTTAAATCAAGTGAGTTACATGGTGCGCGTGGCTAAAAATCTGCTTTAGGCATGCTTAGCAATTCTAAATATTCTCCTGCTGTTTCAGAAAACATGTCATGGACACATACTCAACCACAAAAGTGTGCTAAAGAATGTGAGGTCACAATTTACCAAATTCTTTAAAATGATCTTGCCATTAGGAAGCATTTCTTCTCAGCAAGGGTCATTAGCCATTGGAAGGGGCTGCCCAGGGAGGTGGTGGAGTCACCATCTCTGGAGGTGTTCAAAAAACATCTAGATTTAGCAGGCATGGTGGCATTGGGTCGATGGTTGGACTTGATGATCTTTTAGGTCTTTTCCAACCTTAACAGTTCTATGATTCTATGATTTGTTTAGGTCTCCAGAAAATAACTTCCTCTTAATTAACAAAGACGGCGTGTTTCTGTGTGATATCCACATGGGTTAGGCAGCCTTTTGTCAGCAAGACCGTGTGTGGTACCTCTTCTCAGAGGTGGATCATAGGAAATCCTTGCTATGTTATGTCCAAGCCAGGCTGATTTCTACAGAAGAGCGCTCGGCTTCTGTCGTGAAACCACGAGCTGTTTTTCTGAGTAAGATGCGAACAGGGAAGCAGGTGTCGGTGCAGCTCAGAGCGAGAAACGGTTGCTTTTTCCCACACAGAGCAAGTGCCTGATGGTAAATTCAGAAGTGTGTGTGTGGGGTGTATGTGTGTCACTGGGACCCTGCCTTGTCCTGTCTGGGTGATCTGCTAGAGCTAAGGGATGACACGTTTGTCTGAGAGGAATGTCCTCTCTTGCGTTAAGGGGAGTATTATATCTGTGCTCTTCATTCGTGTTTCTGGAAAGATGCCATTGGAGTGGGAACTAATTGTTTTGCAGAGTAGGTAGGTACATACGTAGTTCTACTGTCAACAAAACATAACCCTCCTAGGTGGATGCATTGATAGTATGAAAAATGTTTTTACCACTCCCCGGAGCCTATTTATAACCCAAAGTGTTTCAAACCTGCCAACAGTATTTTAATTATCGGAGATATTCTAGTGTATTCAAACAATGCATAATGCTAATGGTAATTATCTCACATTTATATAATGTCTAACAGCCAAGCGCGTCCCAAAGACCTCCACGAACTTCCAGGTGTCATCTGCAGCGTATAGAAAGTCCTTTACTTGGGAGATGCAGGACTTGCCTGCAATCAGCCCGACTTTGGGAGGTGCAGTGTGGAAGAGCAAGCTGTCCCTTGGTTCACGGGATGCGGAGAGGGATCCACGTCTTGGATCGTTTCCCTACCTTTCATCACCCCCTTTAGACCAAAACTGCATAAAGCTTTAACTTTGATGCCAAATTGTGAATAACATTAGTTTAACCTGAAATTTAGAGCCAGCGTTTCCATGCTCCAGAGACAGGGTCTCCCCGGCCTTTTGCTACCATACAGCTAGCAACCAGAATTTTAATTTTATAAGCCATGGTTGACTAAACCCAGCACTAGGTCTATTACATATTATTTGATTTAGAATAGTAAAAAAAAAAAAAAAAAATTTAAAGATACACTGCTCTCTTATATCCCTGTGTGTTTTTTCACAGCTCTGTACACATGCTTAGACCTTGTATTCATAGAATCATAGAATCATAGACTGGTTTGGGTTGGAAGGGACCTTAAAGATCATTTAGTTCCAACCCCCTGCCACGAGCAGGGACACCTTCCACCAGACCAGGTTGCTCCCAGCCCCATCCAACCTGGCCTTGAACACTGCCAGGGAGGGGGCAGCCACAGCTTCTCTGGGCAACCTGGGCCAGGGTCTCACCACCCTCACAGCAAAGAATTTCTTCCTAATATCTCACCTAAATCTCCCCTCTTTCAGTTTAAAACCATTCCCCCTCGTCCTATCACTCCATGCCCTTGTCAAAAGCCCCTCTCCCACTTTCCTATAGCCCCTTCAGGCACTGGAAGCTGCTATTCAGAGGACAGGTTCAGGGTTTTTTTCCTGTATAGGATAAACTGACCCTTGCACTTCACAAAAGCCGACACTGCCTGCTCTTGATTTAAATTGCACAACTTTTCTAAGCAGCTCTAAATATAAAGCTGTTGTTGCCTGAACAGCTGAACTAAAGTTTAGAAGGGAGTTTCCATCATTAATTGCTAACGTCGAATGCCTGTTCAGTGTAGACAGTTTGTTACAGTGACCTAGGCTGAAAAAGTATTTCTGTGTGTCAGCCTCCTGCTTTGAGAGATCTCTCTTAGAGGAGCGTGTTTTTTTTCTGGATACACAGTGTTTTCTGCAAAATCCAGCTGTGCTGGAGGATGATCTCAAATCAATAGTCCTTTGTGAAAAATCTTGTCCACCGGGCATCACCCGTGCTACTGGCGGCCAGCATGTGTCTGCGGACAAAGCTGGTGTCTACACCAGCAGCATCTGCACAGATCGCCTCGATCCTCGCCATCAAAAAGCCTGATGCAGAATTTACCACAGAAGGTTGGAGAGATGTTATTCCCCTGCAGACTGCTTGGACAGCAAGCCACTGCAACACTCATGAAAACCTTGTTGTCAAGGATGCATTTGAATTCTGCTCCTCAGAACTACCTTGGCAGCGAGATTCTATTTTTAAAACGTTTCCTCCCCCTGCCTGGTGTGGTGTTGCCGACTGGAGAAGAAATCTGATGTTTACTGTTGTTCTTGGAGTTCCACCTCCTGGAGCCCTGGGAATACTGCAGACCTAGGCTCTCAGTGCATAAAAGATACGTTTCCAGCACTGACAGGCGAAGGAGAAGTAGAAAACCACTGTGAATCTGCAAAAAGCAAATTGAAACAAGCCCCTGTATTGCCAGAGTCTTTTCGAACTGCCAATCTGAACGTTTTTTCAAACTTGTCTCATGGCTTTTTTCAGCCATGGGCAGTCACTTATGACTTCTGCTAAAAACCTCTGCCAAAGGGGAGGGAGAGGAAAACGTGCCTTGGAGCCCAGGCTTTCGTCATGCCAACAGGCTTAAGAAATAGGCTTAAGAAGTAGGCTTTGAGCAACCTGGTCTGGTGGAAGGTGTCCCTGCCCGTGGCAGGGGGGTTAGAACTAGATGATCTTTAAGGTCCCTTCCAACCCAAACCCTTCTATGAAACACAGAGTGAAATTGCAGTGCCAGGAGAGTGCATTGGGCCAGGCGTTGCTGAGGGTGTTGCGGTGGTGACAGCCCCAGGGACATCCCATCTCAGCACGGTGCAGGTAGCGCCGGTGTTTTGGAGGTTGCCTGGCCAGCTGCTGCCAGCTGGACAGAGAGTCCCTGCTTCCCAACATGAGCACACAACAGCTCAGAGCTCGGCACAGGAGGGAGCTAAGCAAGGCTTGAGGTACCGCAGGAACAGGGTGAAGCACTGGTGAGGCCGCACCTTGAATACTGTGTCCAGTTTTGGGCCCCGCACTTCAAGAAAGTGGTTAGACATTAAGAAGCATTTCTTCTCAGCAAGGGTCATTAGACATTGGAAGGGGCTGCCCAGGGAGGTGGTGGAGTCACCATCTCTGGAGGTGTTTAAGAAAAGCCTGGACATGGCACTTAGTGCCCTGGTCTAGTTGCCATGGTGGTGTCAGGGCAATGGTTGGACTCGATGGTCCCACAGGGCTCTTCCAACCTGATTGATTCTGTGATTCTGTGGTTCTGTGTGGGCAGAGATGGGGCAAAGCGAGTCTGCTGGAGCTGACCCAAGCTGACTGTGACTGTAGCAGCAGGTGTACTTACCCTCCCATGTCCTCCTGCATCCAGACAATGAACAACACAGGTTCTCACGTGGTGTCGTAAAAGTGATGCGAGCACAGATGTGCCCGTTATCCTTTGTCCTGCCTTTAAATTATGTGTGAAATCGTTGATGGTAAATTGTGTTGGGGGTTGGCTGTCACGGAAGACTGGTCACAGCATCTTCTGGCAGTATGTGTCTTGCTTGTAACCTCCTCTCAAAGAGTCCTCATGGTGTCACCAAATGAGTACCCACATCTATTCAAGGGATAAAATGAGACACTCCTCTGTAGGTCTCATCGTTGCGATGCCTACTTATTCTCTGTCTTTTTTCTCCTCTTTGAAAGGTATTCAGGAATCCCCAGTACCAAATGGCCATTCTCTCCCGGGCAGAGATTTTCTTCGGAAACAGATGCGAGGAGACCTTTTCACTCAGCAGCAGCTGGAAGTGTTGGATCGAGTCTTCGAGAGGCAACATTATTCCGACATTTTCACGACAACTGAGCCCATCAAACCAGAGCAGGTACTATTGCAAACATTCAGTGTTTTCCAGATGTGCTTTCTGCTGGCAGAGGTCTGCTTGGTGGACATCACCCAACACGTCTCGGTGTCTCGGTAGAAAAACATGGAGAAAAGGGGTCGTATCAAGCCCTTCAGCCAAGCGCGTGCTAGCTGTGAAAGACTGAGTATTAACAAATGAAGGAAAACACTTGTTGTGTAAACATTAGCAAGTGTTTGGGTATGAAATTACACCTGATCTGCGCCAGTGCCGTCAAATGAGTCCTTAAAGAGCATCACAGCTTCTGATGCTTTTGTTAAGCAAAAACAGGCTATGCTGGTAACAAGGAGGAGACTTGCAAAACTCAGTGCCTAATTTTGGTTCAGAGTTAGCATGATTGTGCACACAAATTAGATTTTTGTATCCAGAAGTGGCTTATTAGGCATGTAATTGGCCATTTGCTGAGAGAAACACCCAATTAGTATGTGAAGGTAAATTAGTTGCACCTACAGATTAGCAGTGTGTTTGAGAAGGACTTGGCCCTAATTTTTTGGGAAAGTTCCATCTTTGCAGGCGCAATACAGAAGCACGTGTGAAAACTGATGAGCTGTGTCTCCCTGTGTTGTTCTTCTTCTTGGGTGGTAGCCTTTAATTTGGCTGCTGAGAGGGAGGTGGAAATGTATATATTGCTGTCAGCACCAGTACTGGTCTGGCTTGCTACTTAATGATGTATCTGGCCGTTAGTCTTCAGTATTCTTAATATTAGACCTGCTTTTTAGCAAGGTAGGTGGACTCTCAAACTGCAGACAAACACTGATTTCCCGTGGAGGAATCTATACATTTGAGGGCCACTGGAGATTATCTCATGGCAGCCTGCTAACATCGTGGCTCCAGTAAGGAATATCTATCGGTATAAATTTTTTGAAAAATTACTTGCATATGCTGAAAGCCGTATGGCAGAGTAGAAATTCCTCATGCCTTTAGTCTCACATCTGTCATTCATTATTTCATTCGTAGAGCCATTTGTTTTTCACCAGCTTCTGCTGGTTTTGTGGTTTCCCTGGTTTGTGTTTGCTGAGGAACTCTGCAGATCTGAACTCGAGCTGGAAAAAGATGGGGAAGGTGCTGAGGTCAATTCGATTTTTTTAAAACCTCGTGAGGAAGGCTGAGCGGGCGGCGCGTCTGGAAGGTGAAGTGGCTGTCACGTACCACTAGATGGTGGTTATCCCACCCGAACGCGGGTGATGCTGGAGAGGACCGGCGCTGCGCCCACTCCTACAGCAGGTGCTGGTCACTTGGAGGTTGTGTGGCGTTAGATCTGTCCCTGCGAAACCTTTATACGGCCCAGAAGTGGTTACAAAGAGAGCAGTGATGGAAGGGGAAGCAAATATTCTTCTGTTTTCTTGTTACGTGTTCTGAAGTCTCTGAGTCACGCAGAGCTGTAGCTCAAGGGAGACAGTCCAGCAGTGAGCAAACGTTTATCCAGAGATAAACGTTTAGTGGTTTAATAGGAAGAAGGGTAGAACTGAATGAGGATGTTGCTACAGTACCATCCTGATTGTCAAATATGGGATATTTGGCTGGTGGTGGAGTAAGGACCTTCCTGGGTCCATGTAAGCAGCTGCGACTAGAATGGCTGTGCAGCCAGATCATTAAGATTGGAGAGATGTGGCTGTTGATTTGGTTAACAGGGTACTCTCTGCGTGCTCTGGGAAGTCAAAAAGATGCTGAGAAATGGGATATTGTGACGTACAAAAGGTGCTTAGCAGAACCGCCTTGCCTAGGCCTTTTTGAGTTTAATTACAAATGGAGTTTGTAGTTGTTTGCTTTCATATAGGTTGGAGCATTGTCGTTTGCTTTTGGAAAGCTGGGCCACGGTTGAGGGCTGGCGGCTGTTTGGGGTTGGCTTCTGGTTTCTGGCAGCGTGCAAAGTGTGGCTTTCAACGTGAACGCACGTGGTCTGTACGGTTAGCTCTGGTTCATGAAGATGGGTATGAACTCCACCCCTTACACTGGTGAGTCAAGTAAAGCTGTCATGATACTTAACCAAAGTGGAGAAGCTTTCTGGATCAATTAGTAAGGCCAGATAAATCAATGAGAAAGAAATTACTGAGAACACTAGTGATGTGACTTGGAAAACCAGAGTTATCCCTGCGATAGACTGTTGTAGTAGACCAAGACCTGCCTCTGGCATCTGCGGGGTGCTGCTGAACCCAGGCGCGGTGCTTTAGGAGCGGAGCCAGCAGCGGGTGTACGGAGCCGTGAGCTATTTCTGTAGAGGAAAATAAGGAGAAGATAATCCTCCCCATAGACACGAGATGTGGGGAGAAGTCTAGTAGGAGCCGCGGACCCACTGCTTATCTGTTTTATTAGAAGCTTGGTCTAGTAGCAGCCAGCTGAACATCACTGATTTTACTTAGGCAGAAAAACTTGTTGGTATCCCTGCGCTGTTCAACTGAGGAGGGCTCCAGGTGTTTTACTGGAAGAATTGCTGTTCTCTAGACAAGGATGCTCCTTTTTCTCCCCGTTTCGCGGCTCCTCTCCAAGTCTTCCTCCTTGCTTGTGTGCTGGGAACAGTCCCTTGGCCACGGTAAGTTGTGGCATGGGGGGACAGGTCCCTTGTGCACAGCGAAGCGCCTGCAGCCTTGGCGTGCTCGGTCCCCAGCTGGAGGCTGTCTCCTGCTGCCCAGAGTCCTGCTGATGCACTTTCTGGACAAAATTTGGGCTTGCCTGTTGGAAGGTGCACGTTGCCTCTCACGTAGGTAGATGTGTTGGGAGTGCTTGCTCACTGCCAAAGCCCTTACTGTGAGCACTTCCACTCTGTTTGCTTTACTTTTCCATCTTTAACGTTGCCCTCAGTTCACCTGTATAAAATGGGGACTCATGAGTTGTTTCTCACCTCAAAACGTGTTGTGCTCTTGACAAGCGTCATCTGAGTTTTCACACCTACTGTAAGCTGTGCCTTCTGTAGCGAGACCCACAGGGAATGAACACTTGTCTTCAGGGAAGGGCTCACGCAAGGCTGAGAGGGAAGGCAACTGCTGGACAACGACAGGAAAATAAAATATCAGAGAGTCCTTTGTTCACAAACAGCGCCCACTGCACGTGCTGTGCGAGGCAGGGATCCCCCCGTGGGTTTGTGTCTGTGTGCCATGGTCTTAGTGCCATGGTCTAGTTGCCATGGTGGTGTCAGGGCAAGGGTTGGACTCGGTGATCCCAGAGGGCTCTTCCAACCTGAGTGATTCTGTGATTCTGTGTGTATCGGGGAGCAGAAGTGAGGCACCTCCAGTTATGTGCCCCATCTGGCCCCCTTATGCCCGGTGGTGTGGCTGTGCACGCACAGGAATGTGGTACCTGCACGTGTAAAGTGTTGAGAAATGTTTGATAGCAGGTGAGGCCCAGCAGCTGTGAGCTGGGGAGCCTGAGGCTGGGGGCTGCCCGTGCAAACGGAGCTGGGTCCGCTTGTGTCTGTGTGTTATGGGGGAGTAACCAAGGCATAAAGTCAGTACTCCATCAGTACCCTGGCCCACCTCCCCCCGACAGAAACCTGCTGTAAATGTGAATCCATGTGTAAAATCATAGAATCATAGAATGTCAGGGGTTGGAAGGGACCTCTGGAGATCATCGAGTCCAACCCCCTGCCAGAGCAGGACCAATCTAGGGAGGGTTACACAGGAACGCATCCACACGGGGCTTGGAAGTCTCCAGAGAAGGAGACTCCACAACCTGTCTGGGGAGCCTGTTCCAGTGCTCTGTCACCCTTACAGTAAAGAAGTTCTTCCTCATGTTGAGGTTGACCTTCCTGTGCTCTAGCTTGCATCCATTGCCCCTTGTCCTATCGCAGGGCACAAGTGACAAGAGGTTGCCCCTTTCCTCTTGACACCCAGCCCTCATCTATTTATCCACCTTAATCAGATCCCGTCTCAGTCTTCTCTTCTCCACACTCAAAAGCCCCAGGTCTCTCAACCTTTCCTCCTAAGGCAGGTGCTCCAGTCCCTTCATCATCCTCGTAGCCCTCCGTTGGACTCTCTCCAGTAGATCTCTGTCCCTCTTGAACTGGGGAGCCCAGAACTGAATGCAATACTCCAGGTGAGGTCTCACCAGGGTAGAGTAGAGGGGGAGGAGGACCTCCCTCGATCTGCTGGACACACTCTTCTTAATGCATCCCAGGAGGCCATTGGCCTTCTTGGCCCCAAGGGCACATCACTGTCCCAGGGATAACTTGTCCACCAGGACTCCAAGGTCCTTCTCCACGGAGCTGCTCTCTAGCAGATCACCTGTAACCCGTACTGGTACATTTTATTACTCCTTCCCAGGTGCAGGACTCGGCACTTATTCTTGTTGAACGTCATTAGGTTCCTCTTTGCCCAGCTAAGGTGAATGCCTTTCCCTCACGTTTGTGCCCTTTTGTGCTCGTTTTTTTTTGCAAACAGCCCGTGATCGATTCGCGCTGGCTGCAACGTTCACGGAAAACTGATTTCACCTATTTCTGGGCACGGATTTTGAAATGCACGTAAGGGTGTGTCTGCAGCCCCACCGGTGTGCTGCTCGTGGCTGCTGGCCACCAGCACCGCGCAGCTCTTTCATCGGCCCGGACGAAGCCCACGGCTTGAATGTCACGCAATCCTCGGGTCCCGGAGGAGGAAAGCCTTCATGGCGTCTGCCTCCCGGGCTGGCAGCAGCTCCTGCTCTCCTCGCCATGCCTCTCAGTGTGTGTGTGGACAAGCCCTGCTGCTCCGCGCCGTGTCGGCTCTGCGGCGCGGTCCCACTGCCCACGGCGAAGGCTGATCACGTCGCTGGCACGGCCACATCCAGGCTTCCCTCGGAGCAAAGCCGTGCTGACACAAGGAGAGGATTTTGCCTGCCTGCCCTGGACTTGTCCTGCACAGCTACGTCCGTGGTGGATCACCGCACTCCGCTGCCCCGTCACAGGCAAAACCCCACCATTTGTGTGTGCTGCACTGACGAACTGGTATTTTATCCAGAGCTGGCACTCATCCCGTGTCCTCCTTATGCACAGAGGTGCTACACCAAGGGGTATAATTTTCAAGAGCCTGGTCACCGAATCACAGAATCAACCAGGTTGGAAGAGCCCTCTGGGATCATCGAGTCCAACCGTTGCCCTGACACCACCATGGCAACTAGACCAGGGCACTAAGTGCCATGTCCAGGCGTTTCTTAAACACATCCAGAGATGGTGACTCCACCACCTCCCTGGGCAGCCCCTTCCAATGGCTAATGACCCTTTCTGAAAAGAAATGCTTCCTAATGTCCAACCTGAACCTCCCCTGGCGGAGCTTGAGGCTGTGTCCTCTTGTCCTATCGCTAGTTGCCTGGGAGAAGAGGCCGACTCCCACTTCACTACAACCTCCCTTCAGGTAGTTGTAGACTGCAATAAGGTCACCTCTGAGCCTCCTCTTCTCCAGGCTAAACACCCCCAGCTCCCTCAGCCGTTCCTCGTAGGTCAGACCCTCCAGACCCTTCCCCAGCTTGGTCGCCCTCCTCTGGACTCGCTCCAACACCTCAACATCTCTCTTGAAGTGCAGGGCCCAGAACTGGACACAGGATTCAAGGTGCGGCCTCACCAGTGCCCAGTACAGAGGGACGATCACTTCCCCAGCCCGGCTGGCTACACTATTCCTACTAGAGGCCAGGATGCCATTGGCCTTCTTGGCCACCTGGGCACACTGCTGGCTCACGTTCAGCCGGCTGTCCATCAGCACCCCCAGGGCTCTTTCTAACCACTCTTCCCCCAGCCTGCAGCGCTGCGTGGGGTTGTTGTGGCCCAAGTGTCAGACCCGGCACTTGTTCCTGTTGAACCTCACGCCGTTGGTCTCGGCCCATTGATCCAACCTGTCCAGATCCCTCTGTAGGGTCTTCCTTTGCATGGTTCTAGTCAGAAGGATGGAGGAGCTCTCTCCAGCTCCCAGGGAAGCTGTCCTGGGCTGGCCGGGCCCATGGCGTTGCTCATGTGAACCATTGACTCAGACTCATTTGCCAGTCAAAGCACGGACAGGAGATGTTACTGGGGAACAGCCGCGAGCCGGGGGGCTTCAGGCGTGGGAGGCTGGAGGGGTGCAGGAGAGCCCCATCGAAGCAAGGGCCAGCCTGGGGGCTTGCGGATCGACGTGCTTTTGGTGGCTGTGAGAGTGGGATTAATGCCTCTACAGGGGAAAACTGCGGGATGAAGGATATACAGCAGGATCGGCTCGACAGGAGAGGCAGTGCATTAATTTCCTCAGAATAAAGAAGAGAATTATCTGTGCTGGATTTCTGTCCACAACAGAAATGGATTCTCTTGTGTTTTCAGCTTCACACTCGGGTCCAATCGAATACTCATTGAAGCCAAGAGGAATATTTCTATTGACTTCAATAGACTTTAGATCAGGGCCATAATGAGGCATAACATGATGTGACCAGATTCAACACTCTGTAGGTCACTGACTTAGGAGGGAACTGCTTGCCGCTAATAGCAGATAATTCCCAGGCCCTTGCTGAGGCTTTCCTATTGCTCTTAGCTAGAACTAAACTGGGTATCTGTTCTCACGTTCGTTTCTGGATGAAATGTAGATTTTCTGGGCTTAAGAAACCAGGCAAACGTACTAATATACATACGTTAGCATGTGTATTGCTTCATTCAGGAAATTCAGTGCAAATAAGTCTGGATCTTCACAGGAAGATGAAATTTCCAGAGAAGCTGTGGCTGCCCCCTCCCTGGCAGTGTTCAAGGCCAGGCTGGATGGGGCTTGGAGCAACCTGGTGTGGTGGAAGGTGTCCCTGCCCATGGCAGGGGGTTGGAACTAGATGGGCTTTAAGGTCCCTTCCAACCCAAATCATTCTATGATTCTATTCTAAGATTCTATGAAATTTGGATAACTAATAAACCTGAAAAAATTACTAATAAATCAAAAAAAGTTGAAAAAAATTGCACAAAGTCGAAACCCGGTTGCCCTCTGCTTCAGGGAGAGTCGCAGTGAAGACATTCTCTGAACTGACCAAGAGAGGGGCGTAAGTCCTTCTGGAAATACTTCAAGTTTTACTTTTGTCTGGCCAAGTATTTGCCGTCTTGGAAGGACAGAAGTTTTTTTTTCACTGCTCGGACCTGTGTTGGATGGTGTGTCCACAGGAATGCAGAGTGTGGAGATGTACAGTAAGGAGATGTAAGGAGAATCCTCCTTGCAATGTTGGGGTTTGATCTTCAGGAGTAACAAGGAAAAGTCAGAAACATATCAGATAAAAGAGAAGTCAGAAAAAGTCAGTTGAAGACAGAAAGCGTGACTCATTTTTCTGCTGTGAATAATGTTTTTTTCCTAAGGGACACTGCCTTTGGTGGACAGTGGCTGCTGGTGTGAGGTGTGGTGTAAATGAGGAGCAAGAAGTAGCTGGGGTCGGCGGCTGGGTGGGCTGTGCTGGTGTTGGTGCTGGTGCCGGTGCTGCTGCCAGCTGGTGCTTTCACAGCTGCGCCTTTTCCAGCTGAAACCTCCTCTGACCCCGTCTGTGGCTTTACTGGTGGGAGGGGAAAAAAAAACAACTCTAAAATCCAGCCTAAGAGAGCACATCGGGAGGGAAAAACCTTGCCGTGTTTACTCTCAGTAGACTATTAAACAACACCAGGCTATTAATTTGGCTTTTGAGTCTTCACTAAAGCCCATAAAAGCGCACAGTTGTCAAATGGAGTTCATTTTAATTTCCTTTCAATCACAGTAAATTATTCAGGTGATAAATCAGCTGGGGCAGCCTCCTGGCTGTAATAGAAACCCTAATTCCTGGCTAATTATCCAGCCCATTGCTGCCAGCAGATCGATACCCCTGCCGAATGGAAAGGGCGCGGGGTCCAGGGTGGCGGGGGGACGGCAGCGGGGGGCACCCCCGGGCGCCCCTGACCCCCGCCCCGCTGGGGGCTGAGGGGGGGTTTCGGGCTCTCCCCCTCCAGGGTGACCCTGCCGCTCGGTGGGATGCGGCACTGGCCCTTGGCTGCAGCTGTGCCGCTGGTTCCCGAGTGGGGGGCTTTGCTGCAGACCCCCGGGCTGAGCCGTGGTGGGGTGCGTGGGTGGTGTAGGAGCAAGGTGGGGAGCGTGTGTGTGTGTGTGCTGCGATGTGCTCGCTCCTGGTGCTGCCTGTCGCTGAAACAGGCGGAGACGGGGACAGCGTCCTCTGGGGGAGTCAGAGGTGACTCAGGAGGAGATCTCAGAATCACAGAATCACAGAATGGTTAAGGGTCGGAAGGGACCTCTGGAGATCATCCAGCCCAACCCCTGCCCAAGCAGGGTCACCCAGAGCACGTTGCACAGGGTCGCGCCCAGAACTGGACACAGTTACTCCAGATGTGGCCTCACCAGGGCCGTGTAGAGGGGCAGGAGAACCTCCCTTGACCTGCTGGCCACACTCTTCCTCATGCACCCCAGGACACCAGTGGCCTTCCTGACCACAAGGGCACATTGTCGGCTCATGGGGAGCTTGTTGTCCACCAGATCTCAGGCTGGTAACATTTTTTCTTGACAAGTGATACATTTCAATAATGGTAAAATTTAAAGAGGTGTAAAAAAGACTGGAGAGGACCGGTGCTCGGCTGTAACACGGGGCATTTCACTGGGAAGGATCAGAAGCTCTGTGGAGACGACCATTGCGCTTACCCCCGTCTCCCTGCACGAGGTGGTTGCTCAAGAGCTGCTCCGTGCACAAAGCCCTTCGAGCTTGGAGACGACGCTGCCAGCTGCAGCCTAGGGCTCACGGGAGCCATCAGCTCCCAGTGCAATGACATGTTGTTCTGCAGAGGTGTTGGACGGAGCTCCTCCACCTGCCAGGACCTCTGGGTGCTTGGAGCTCCAAACTGCCCTTGACTTCAGCACGTGAGAGTTGGTGTGGGATCCCCACTCCTGTTTGCCATCACCGTGACTGTCACTTGTTTGCATTAGGGTGGTACTGGGAGGACCTGGCAGGCAGCATGGGGCTGTCTAGGGAAGAGTGGTGTCCCCAGGGGTCTCGCTGTCTGGATGGCTGGGGAGAGGACAGCAGTCCCACCTGCGGCGCAGAGAGGCTGAAGCCTCCTCGGGACAGTCGCGGGTCTGAGCCCTCCATCCTTCGTTGTCCTGCTGGGGCGGGGGCGCGGGGGGATGCACCTCCTTCTGCTTTGGGTCTGCTCTGGTTTAGGGTCAAGAAGGAGAAAATAAACCTGCCATGGTGCTTCTTCCTGCTGGAAATCGACTTTTATGAGCGGAAAGCAGAGAGCACAGCTCCTCGGGCCAGCGCCTCCCGTTCGCATCCTCCCAGTCAACAACGATGGGCTTCTCAAAGCACACTCCCTACACAGCTGGTGAACACCTGGAGCTAAAGCATCGCAGAAGGAGCCCAGCTCTCCATGGTGGTAGAGTACAAGGGACAGGGACGTAAGCTGATGTCGGAGAGGCTCTGCGAGATGCCAGGGAGCACTTCTTTCCCCCGAGGACAGTCAGGCAGGGCAGAGGTTGCCCTGAGAGCTTGTACAGTCTCCATCCGTGGTGGCTTTCAAGGCCCAACTGGATAAAGCGTGAGCGGCCTGGCCTGGCCCCGTAGCTGGCCCTGCTTTGAGGGACCTCTGGAGGTTCTTTCCAACCTGGGTTATTCTGTGACCCTTATGTCCAGCTATGTGCTGTTCATTCCAGCTCTTATGATGGGAAGGAGGAATAAAATGCACCAGTACAGGTTAGGAAGCGATCTGCTAGAGAACAGCTCCGTGGAGAAGGACCTTGGAGTCCTGGTGGACAACAAGTTATCCAGGGGACAGCAATGTGCCCTTGTGGCCAAGAAGGCCAATGGTGTCCTGGGGTGCATTAAGAAGAGTGTCCAGCAGACCGAGGGAGGTCCTCCTCCCCCTCTACTCTACCCTGGTGAGACCTCACCTGGAGTATTACGTTCAGTTCTGGGCTCCCCAGTTCAAGAGGGACAGAGATCTACTGGAGAGAGTCCAACGGAGGGCTACGAGGATGATGAAGGGACTGGAACACCTGCCTTATGAGCCAAGGTTGAGAGACCTGGGGCTTTTGAGCGTGGAGAAGAGAAGACTGAGAGGGGATCTGATTAATGTGGATAAATAGATGAGGGCTGGGTGTCAAAGAGGAAAGGGGCAACCTCTTGTTACTTGTGCCCTGCGATAGGACAAGGGGCAACGGATGCAAGCTAGAGCACAGGAAGTTCAACCTCAACATGAGGAAGAACTTCTTTACTGTGAGGGTTACAGAGCCCTGGAACAGGCTCCCCAGAGAGGTTGTGGAGTCTCCTTCTCTGGAGACTTCCAAGCCCCGTGTGGATGCGTTCCTGTGTAACCCTCCCTAGATTGGTCCTGCTCTGGCAGAGGGGTTGGACTCGATGATCTCCAGAGGTCCCTTCCAACCCCTGACATTCTATGATTCTAGGATTCTATGACTTAGGCAAACTTCATACGGTTGCAATGGAAGATGTGAAAAGCGTGGTTGGGGGTGGGCGATCGGCACCCGATTCACACGGTGCGCAGGATGAGATGGAGAGCTGTCTGGGATGGAGCGACCAGGAGCCTCAGCAACTTACTCAGCGCAGATGCTGGGTTTTCAGAAGAATGCTGTAGTTTTGGGTTGCCATTTGTTCAGGAAGGGATTGAGTCAAACAACCTATGGAAGCGGTTGTATGATGTTTTAGCCCTAAAATGATGATGGTTACAATCAAGCATTGGAACAGGCTGCCCAGGGAAGTGGTGGAGTCACCATCCCTGGAGGGATTTAAAAGACGAGTAGATGTGGTGCTGAGGGATATTGTTTAGGGATATTGTTTAGGGATATTGTTTAGTGGTTGACTTGGCAGTGTTGGGTTAATGGTTGGACTCGATGATCTTAAAGGTCCTTTCCAACCAAGACGATTCTGTGTGTGGCTGAGCCTGTCTTTCCAACAGAAAATGTTTTGATAAAAACTGTAGTGTTTCACTGAAACCTGTCATCTTTGATGAGTTTTCTGTGTGGAAGGTCCCTCTCTGGAGCCTTTCACGGTATTGAGGAGGCGCAGGGTGTCCAGCAGCGACAGGCCATGGGTGTCATCAGACACAGTCTGTTTACCTGGAACCAGCACCCCATAGGTACCCTATAGATACCCTGTAGGTGCCCTGTAGGTACCACACTCGTTGGTCAGCCTGCCTCTGTTTTGCTTTGTTTTCTACACCCGTGTGCAGACAATTTCTGGTGTTTCTAGGTGTTTTTTTCTGAAGACGGGGAGCGTGTTGCCCTGCCCCGCAGGCAGGCAGGGTGGACGGGGTGTTTAGGTGCAGAAGCGGGTGTCTCCGGGGAGGGTGATGATGTGCTGCTCGTTCTCCGTGAGGGCTGACCCACACCTCTGCTTCCCCCAAAGCCCTCTTGGGAACATCTTGTTTGCTGCGCAAAACGTGCTGGTTAAGGGATCCAAGCTGGGGGAGTCGCATTGCCCTGTGTCAGAGCACGGGTTGCACCCCGTGGAGGTGGGTATCTGCTGCCTCCCTAACGCCACACCCCTGAGGACCTGTAACTAGAAAGTGCTTGGTGAATCACAGAAACACAGAATCAATGAGGTTGGAAGAGCCCTCTGGGATCACCGAGTCCAACCATTGCCCTGACACCACCATGGCAACTAGACCAGGGCACTGAGTGCCATGTCCAGGCTTTTCTTAAACCCCTCCAGAGATGGTGACTCCACCACCTCCCTGGGCAGCCCCTTCCAATGGCTAATGACCCTTGCTGAGAAGAAATGCTTCCTCATGTCCAACCTGAACCTCCCCTGGCCAAGCTTGAGGCTGTGTCCTCTTGTCTTATCGCTGGTTGCCTGGGAGAAGAGGCTGACTCCCACCCCGCTACAACCTCCCTTCAGGTAGTTGTAGACTGCACTAAGGTCACCTCTGAGCCTCCTCTTCTCCAGGCTAAACACCCCCAGCTCCC
Source organism: Nyctibius grandis (assembly GCF_013368605.1). Lineage (NCBI taxonomy): Eukaryota > Metazoa > Chordata > Aves > Nyctibiiformes > Nyctibiidae > Nyctibius > Nyctibius grandis. The sequence continues at coordinate 5,956,586 of NC_090687.1, forward strand.
TCAGCCGTTCCTCAGAGGTCAGATCCTCCAGACCCTTCACCAGCTTGGTCGCCCTCCTCTGGACTCGCTCCAACACCTCAACATCTTCCTTGAAGTGCGGGGCCCAGAACTGGACACAGGATTCAAGGTGCGGCCTCACCAGTGCCGAGTACAGAGGGACGATCCCTTCCCCAGACCGGCTGGCTACACTATTCCTAATAGAGGCCAGGATGCCATTGGCCTGCTTGGCCACCTGGGCACACTGCTGGCTCTGCATCCTGGAGGAAACTGAGGAGTATTTGTACTGTGAGAGGAGGGAGCTCTTGATGATAAACGTGTGACAATGGAACTTGCCAGTCTGGGAAAGCAGAGGTCAGCTCTCACGGCCGCAGTGCTGCCGCTGTCCATCCAGGCACTTGTTGTTGGCTTGGTGAGGCTGAACCTGGAAAAAGCCACCTCAGCTCACCGGGGCGCATGTTTCTGTCCTTGGGCTTTCTTCCCACCAGACCTCCCAGGAGAAGTTCAAGGGCAGCAAGCGCAAGGTACTGGGATTTGCAGACTTATGAGTCCATCGTGCCCACGTACACATGCCCACAGAATCACAGAATGGTTAGGGTCGGAAGGGACCTCTGGGGATCATCCAGTCCAATCCCCTGCCCAAGCAGGGTCACCCAGAGCACATTGCACAGGGTCGTGTCCAGGCGGGTTTGAATATCTCCAGAGAAGGAGACTCCCCCCCTCCCTGGGCAGCCTGTGCCAGGGCTCTGCCACCCCCAAAGTAAAGAAGTTCCTCCTCATATTCAGATGGAACTTCCCACGTTTCAGCTTGTGCCCGTTGCCCCTTGTCGTGTCACTGGGCACCACTGAGAAGAGTCTGGCCCCATCCCCTTGACACCCCCCCTGAGGTATCTGTGAGCATTGAGAACATCCCCCTCAGCCTGCTCTTCTCCAGGCTGAACAGCCCCAGCTCCCTCAGCCTCTCCTGGTAGCAGAGATGCTCCAGCCCTCTGACCATCTCTGTACCCCTCTGCTGGACTCTCTCCAGTAATTCCTTATCTTTCTTGAACCGGCGGGCCCAGAACTGCACACAGCACTCCAGATGTGGCCTCACCAGGGCCGTGTAGAGGGGCAGGATAACCTCCCTTGACCTGCTGGCCACACTCTTCCTCATGCACCCCAGGACACCATTGGCCTTCCTGGCCCCAAGGGCACATTGCTGGCTCTGGGGAACTTGTTGTCCACCAGAACACCCAGGTCCTTCTCTGCAGAGCTGCTCTCCAGTAGATCAGTCCCCAGCCTGTACCAGTGTGTGGGGTTATTCCTCCCCAGGTGCAGGACTCTACACTTGCCTTTGTTGAACTTCATGAGGTTCCTCTCCGCCCAGCTCTCCAGACTGTCCAGGTCTCGCTGAATGGCAGCACAGACTTCTGGTGTATTGGCCACTCCTCCCAGTTTGGTGTCATCAGCAAATTTGCTGAGTGTACACTCTGTCCCTTCATCCAGGTCATAGATGAATAAGTTGAACAGGACCGGGCCCAGTACTGACCCCTGGGGAACACCACTAGCCACAGGCCTCCAACTAGACTGAGCACCACTGATCACAACCCTCTGGGCTCTGTCCTTCAGCCGGTTCTCGATCCATCTCACTGTGCACTCATCTAAGCCACACTTGAGCTTTCCTATGAGGATGTTTCCTACGACATCCTCCCAGGCACCGCGCACGCTATTCATACCTCGCTTTTATTTAATCTGCTAGCTCTGACTGAGAAATAATAATAATAAAATAATAAAAAAAGGAGAACCATTCCAGCAGCAGGCGCGGGCTGTTTTCTGGGCTGCTGTTGTGTGGGGATTGCTGTTCAGCTGCGGCGCGCGCGTGTGCGCACAGGTGTGATTTACTGGCCTGCGCGGTGCCACATGTCTTTAGAATTACAGTGCCCATTTCCTGCTGAAATAATTCCTGCAAAGAGAGGCTCCTATTACAGCGAGAGGAGCGTGGACGTCATGATTTATTATTATTTATGGTCCCAGGGCCTTGTTTATGCACGATGGGTTAGGTGCTCAGGATAGAAATGCCATTATGCAAATGACATTGAATGTCCTTACTGAGCCTAAATAATTTTTGTGTTGGACGATTAAACCTCATCTGTTATTGATATGGGCTGCAGTCGGGCTATTAAAGAGTCCCAACAGTACTTACTCCCAGTAATGGGAAAATTGAGAGGAAGAGGCTAAACAATTGCCTCAAGTGTGCCGTGATTGTCTGGTAGGAGTGGAACATAACGAACCCCCTGAATGGAAATCGTGTTTACTACTTAGGGATAAATAAAAAGGGAGAACACGCAATAAATTACGCTTTGTGATGCGAGTTGGCGCGCCATAGAATTTGCCTACTTTCAATTTATTTATTTTATTTTTTTTTTTTTTTTGGGGGGGTGGGATGTAGATATGGGAGCAGCCAGGGAGGGTCCCCGCAGCCCGTGCCCCGGCTGGGCGGCTGGGGAGAGCCGTCCTCCTCGGGCAGCCGCGCCGTCCGCTTTGACACAGCTGTGCGGTCACGTTTTGATCAGTGTTGATAGCTTATGAATTCCAAAATTGACAAAATTTACAGAAAAAAATGAGGATAATCCATCTTCCTTAGCAGCCTGTCAGGAGCTGGCTATACTTCATAATCTTCAATTACAGATGCTATTTTCGGACATTTACATGCAGATATCAGAGCAAAATGAAAATCAGAAAACAAAGAGCGAATGGAAATGCGGCTTATTTGTATGTATAAAGGAAAACAACAGGTAAATTCCGGGCGTTTAGATTGGGGTTGGGGGTCCCTTCGGAAAATCTGAGCGTGTCCGCTTGCGAGTTGCACCGTGGACATGTAGGACGTAGCGCGTCGCTTCCCACATGCAGATTGGGTCAAAAACAGGTCAGTTATTCTAAAGTACGAGGGTAGATGTGCTCGTGGCAGGGTGCACTGGCTAATCCCCACCGCCTTCAGAGGAACCTCTGGGGACGTGCACGATCCTAATTGGATTTGGGCTAAAACGGAGCGCAGCTATTAATTTTTTAAAAACATGCGTGTTTTGTGAAAGGCAGGTTCAGAAATATTCCGTTTAAACTGGGGGAAGAAGGTTGTACCGTTGGAATCAGACTTCCATGCACTGTGAGACAGCAGAGCTCAACGTTGATGAAAACAAAGAGAAACTGGGGTTTGGCCCCCGTTGGCTGCAGTAGTCGCTCGTACTCCGGAGCGGAACCGGTTTTGGTGGCTGCGGTGGGTAGGGCAGGGGGTGTGATGTAAATCACGTGGAGGAGGGGTGGCTGGCGGGCAGCACCGGCGAGGCTTTGGTGGATGGGTTTTCGGGTGCCTTTCCTGTCCGCATCCGAGGCGACTGAGGAGGAGGATGAAGGCGTGAGGATGGATTTCCCGTAAAATTTCAGGTGCCCGTGCAGCTGCAAAGGGTGCTGGGCTTCTGAAGGCCTGAGGAGATTAATTAGAGCTGCTTTGGATTAGGCTCCCCGAACCATATGTGATGTTACAAATTTGTTCCCTTTGTCAGGCTGAGCCGGGGGTTTCCATGGAGAGCCGTCCTGGCGTGCACCACTTCTGCCTTTATTTATTAATTTCATAGAATCACAGAATCACACAAGGATTTGGGTTGGAAGGGACCTTAAAGACCATCTAGTGCCAACCCCCCTGCCGCAGGCAGGGACGCCTTCCACTAGACAACAGAATCACAGAATCACAGAATCAATGAGGTTGGAAGAGCCCTCTGGGATCATCGAGTCCAACCATTGCCCTGACACCACCATGGCAACTAGACCAGGGCACTAAGTGCCATGTCCAGTCTTTTCTTAAACCCCTCCAGAGATGGTGGCTCCACCACCTCCCTGGGCAGCCCCTTCCAATGGCTAATGACCCTTGCTGAGAAGAAATGCTTCCTAATGTCCAACCTGAACCTCCGCTGGCGAAGCTTGAGGCTGTGTCCTCTTGTCCTATCGCTAGTTGCTCCAAGCCCCATCCAACCTGGCCTTGAACACTGCCAGGGAGGGGGCAGCCACAGCTTCTCTGGGCAACCTGGGCCAGGGTCTCACCACCCTCACAGCAAAGAATTTCTTCCTAATATCTCACCTAAATCTCCCCTCTTTCAGTTTAAAACTCTTCCCCCTCATCCTGTCACTATTTGCCCCTGTAAAAAGCCCCTCTCCCACTTTCCTGTAGCCCCTTCAGGCACTGGAAGGTGCTAGAAGGTCTCCCTGGAGCATTCTCTTCTCCAGGCTGAACAGCCCTAATGACACGGTGACTTGGAGGTGCTGAGCATGAGCTGTGAGGGGCGACCAGGGGGTTTAGTGGTCGTGACCTGGGGACCTCGGGTTAATGCCTGGCTTACCCGAGGAGAAGCGCAGTGGTTGGCAGCGAAGGCGCTCCATGTGCCGCGTCCGTCGGCTGCAGGGGCTCGTCCCAGCCCGTGGGAACCCCCTGCACTTCCCACAGCAGCGCCCCAGAACCGGGCTGTTTCAGGGAGCAGCCGTGTTCCCTGCTGTGCACCCATCTTCGGGATGAAATTCCGGGTGAATCTCAAAGAGAAAATCGCTGTCCGTGCAGGGTGGGTTGGCCTTTCGGTGGGTTACACCCAGGCACCTTCGCTGGGAAGAGCGTGGGGTGAAGCCGGTGGTGGGCTGTGGTGCAGCAGAGATGGCAGAGCTGCCTCCTGCCACGCTACACAAATCGTTTGGAAATCATACCGAAACACTCCTGCACCCCCTTTCCCTCCACCCTCCCATCACCTCCCCTGCCCCGGGGGGTAATATTTAGAAATGAAGCTTTTGCAGTGGAGGTGGGTGTCCTCCAGGGCGCTGTGCCTGCCGGGGGTCCCAGCCCCAGCCCAGGTCCGGGATGGGGCAGGGGAAGCACGCGAGACCCCCGTCTTGCCCCTCCTTTTTGTTTGTCCCTCTCGGTCTCGCCTTTTATATATTCCTCGTTTCACGTGTCTGTGTTTTCTCTCCTCCATGCTATGGCAGTGGTGCTCCATGCTGATGAGCCAGTGCGTGGTACAACCGCAGGCGGTCGTTTTTCAGGTAATTTCTAGGGCACTGAACACCCCACTCTTGCTTTTTCACCTACTGAGCAGCAGGTCGGTCTTCCCACTGCGCGGGGAGGGACCCCGGCCATGCCCGGCCAGCCCGGGCTGCTCCTTGCCGGCGGTGGTCCCAGCTCACCAAGGAGGAGCCAAATCTGGGACCCCTTCTGCTGCCCCCCGAGTGGCTGGAGAGGCTCCTGGGGAGCATTTCACTGCCACTGCCCCATCCCTGTCCCCATCCCTGTCCCCATCCCTGTCCCCATCCCTGTCCCCGCTGCTTCATGGTGGGAGCTGTGGCCGCAGAGGGGGGTGCGACACGGAGGGGTCCATCCTCCACCAGGACCGCGCGAGGAGGCGGGGGGTCAGCAGCCGCCGGGGCTGCCCCTCGGCCCGGGCTCGCTCCGCCTGGGTGCTGGAAGCAGCGGTGGTGATCGGTGCGTGGTCGGTGTGGCTGCTGGTGGCCAATGGCTGGTGGCTCCGAGGAGGGATGTGGGCACACTTTTGCCATGGGAACAGGGAAGCGGCTGAAAAATCCCTGAAAATCCCACTATTCTGACCTCTGGGAGAAGTGACCGTGGCAAATCAGGTGCAGCTCCTGTCTGCAGCAAGCTGCTGGGACCAACAGCAGGGAGGGACCCCCGATCTCCATTTCTGCATCTCCCTGCGACGGGGTGACGTGGATGAACGCGGGGTACCACCGTCCTGGCCCCTGGCGAGGTGTGCTGAACCCCGACACCCGCTTGCTCCTGACACTGACACCGGTCAGTCCCTCCAAGCTTGAAGGGCCAACCTCGAGGTTTGTTGACATGGTACTTCCAGATCGTTACAATCCAGAGGAGGGCGACCAAGCTGGGGAAGGGTCTGGAGGGTCTGACCTACGAGGAATGGCTGCGGGAGCTGGGGGTATTTAGCCTGGAGAAGAGGAGGCTCAGAGGTGACCTTATTGCAGTCTACAACTACCTGAAGGGAGGTTGTAGTGAAGTGGGAGTCGGCCTCTTCTCCCAGGCTATTGGCGACAGGACAAGAGGACATAGCCTCAAGCTTGGCCAGGGGAGGTTCAGGTTGGACATGAGGAAGCATTTCTTCTCAGCAAGGGTCATTAGCCACTGGAAGGGGCTGCCGAGGGAGGTGGTGGAGTCACCATCTCTGGAGGGGTTTAAGAAAAGACTGGACATGGCACTTAGTGCCATGGTCTAGTTGCCATGGTGGTGTCAGGGCAATGGTTGGACTCGATGATCCCAGAGGACTCTTCCAACCTCATTGAGTCTGTGTTTCTGTAATTTAGAGGTGAGACCTGGTCCTGCTTCCTCCCGGGTCAGGTCCTCAGACCCCAAGGAACTGTGGTGCTCCGATATCTGCAGCCTGCTCCGGACTCCCGTGTCTGGGGTTTGCAGGCAGGGGCTCGGACTGGAACCGGTGGGTTTTGGCAGCCCCAAAAGGCACCGTTGTCTGTGGGGTTTGGACGTGCCCCCCCTGCCCCTGGCCCACGCGTGCCCCAGCCTGTGGTACAGGTGGATGCTTCCTCCCGAACTGCAGGTGCCCAGCTCCCCCTTCGTACGCTGGCAGCCACGTGCACGCCCTGCCCATGGGGAGCGGTGGATCGATGTGCTGTGGAAAGTTATAAAGAGGTTTTCTAGTCTGGATATGGTGTGGTTACAGCTTTCTTAGAGCAGCAGGGCTGAAGTGAGGCATCCTTCCCCACGGAATGGTGTGTGCTCTTCTCCAGACATCAGAAAAAACAGACTGCGGTGCACAAGGACAGCGTTCTCCTCTGCTGCGCTGCTGGCCCGTCCCACGCCACTCGTGCATCACCAGCTGCCTCGATGTCTCTGCAGGGCTGCAGCCATGCTGTTGTTCCTCCGGTGTCTTGTCAGATCAGGGCTTTGGGGAGAAAAAAACCCCAGTGGTGCCACACGTGCATGTACCCAGCGCAGGGGGCAGGTGGGGTTGCAGATGTAGGACAGCGTGGAGTGGTGTGGGAAGGCTGAAAAGCATGCGTTGGCAGGACGTGGAATGAGGAGAAGGAGCTTTGGTTGCACTTGTAGGAAGGAGAAAGGCTGGGACCATCGCTGGCATCGTCCGCAGAGGAGGGATGCTCCAGGGGCTGTCCTCCCCAGGGTGCAGAAGTGGGGCTGAAGCAGCGGTGTACTCGTGCCTCACGTAGATTGCATCCTCGGAGGAGACACGGGTGTTAACACAGACCCGCTAACACGGGGTTATCCATGTGAATTACCTTCTGTTTGAGTGAGAACTGAGCAACAGAGCCACAAATAGATGTATCTGACCCAAAGTGCCGAGCTCGTGGCAAATACCAGTTTGTGTGGTGGGTTCTCAGACACTTCCAAGAAGCTTGCAAGAGGGAGAAAGACGTGTTCAGTCCGATCAGCTTTTATTTCCTTAAAAAAACAAAAGAAGTTAACTTTTTGATTTGGTCACTCAAAAAAAGCCGTGGGGTCCTGGGTTCCCCTACATTGCTTCAGCTTCTGCAGTGGCTTAGTCTGCAGAAAGACATCGAGGATCAGCCTCGGAGGGGTTGTTCTTCAGTTTATCTGTTCCTGTTTTTCACTTGAAGTCTTCATCCTCCAGTTGTTACGGGCATGATTACAATCTCAGAAATAAGGGATTAAAACTTAAAGCGCAAATAGCAACAGGGAAGGGAGAACTTTGAAAGGAAACTTCCCAGTTTTGTGTGAATGATCCTGACAATAAGGTGAGATTGGATGAGGCTTGGAGCAACCTGGTCTGGTGGAAGGTGTCCCTGCCCGTGGCAGGGGGTTGGAACTGGATGATCTTTAAGGTCCCTTCCAACCCAAACCAGTCTGTGATTCTATGATTCTAAATCATGGAAAAAGGCAAATGAAGATAAGCTTTCTGCTGGGTATATGGAAGTCCTTCTGGGTGTATGGATTGGCCTCTCCTGCTGTAGATTGCCGCAGCTATGTGGACTTTTACAGGGTTGTAGGACAGAAACAATCTAATTTCTGAGGACCTGTGCTCATTTACCACAGCTTCAGCTAATGAGATTAAAAACGTTCCCATGAGATGAGAGAGCATCCTTACTACAGGTGATTTATTTTTAAATAATTTGGGTTTTTAAACAGTTGGTTACAAATCCATCCGTTAAGCAAACACTTTTATTTACATGCACTTTGTTTCTTCTGAGGTGATGAGGAAATGCAGCGTTCCCAAGAAAAGGGGGGAGACGGGACACCGCGTTCCCACCACCTCGTTAGCGCGTGTCTCTTCAAGGGCCACCACTGAAATAAGGAGAATTCAGGTTAACTGGCATGAACATTTTTCTCTAACAAGCAAGTAACTTGCACTCAGCAGTTAGAGCCCCCAGTTGCTCTACGAAATTTCCTCTTTAAGGAAAGCGTTGTTACATATTGATGAGTTTGGCTTCGCTTTTATAACAAAAGCCCATTTTGGTGTTCTCCGAGAACATCGGTGATAAGCACAGACCCCCTTATTGAGCATTTCGAATGCTTGGGTGTAAATGGTGTTGCCTTTAAAACCGACTGAAAAAGGATTTTTGAGTTCTGTATTGCACCTACTTTTTGTCAGACAGGCAAAAGCTCTTGAATAGTGGGTTTATTATTGCTAAAATGCCTTTTGTTTCTTTTTTCCAGGCAACCGAATACTCAGCCATGGCATCATTAGCCGGTGGATTAGATGACATGAAGGCCAATATATCCAGCCCTACTTCTGCAGATCTGGGAGCGAGCGTTCCCGGGCCTCAGTCGTACCCTATCGTCACAGGTAAGCGATTTTCCAATGCCTATAAGTGTGTGTGTGCACGTTGCAGGGTGATGCCCTTTATGGAGGAGTTGTGTCAGATGTGGAGACATTTGCTCAAAAAGTCCCTTTTTCCGTGTGATTCCGCAGCAGCTCTGTTGCCAGTCAGGTGCATGGCTTGTGTAAATCAGTAGTGTTCATGTGGAGCCAACAGATGAAGCATCCATCCAACCAACAAGCAAGACACTTGCCTCTGCTTTTGGGCTTTGTTGCTCGTTTTTCATAAAGGTGCCTGGCGTGTTTGGCTGTGTGGGTTTTTATGGCAGTTCAAACTGAATTTTGGATGCTTTTGTTGCCTACAAACGCTTGTGTTTTGTGGAGTTGCAATTGTGCACTAAGGCTGAGCACTGAAATGAAAAGGAAAGGTGGTTTGTTCAAGGAAGGCAGCATTTATCATGGAATGATAAGCATGGTCAAGCATCATCCACATTTGTGTAGCAGGCATAGGGTGAGAGCTAAGGAACAGCTAGAATTTGATAAACGCTTTGGTCATCTGGGTATTTGGGACTGCCCACGTCCCTTGGAATGAGATTGCCCAGATGGTAAGAAAACGATGAAATTGTGTCCTGAAGGAATTGTGGGAATCAGAAAAAAAGGGATTTTAAAACTGAAGGCTCTACGTTTCACTTGTGTGTTACCTCTGTGTGTTACTTCTGTCCTGTGTCTAACCTGTGCAGATTTCGTCATTGGATCTTCTCCGTTTCGCCAAAGATTGGATTTACTTGTTTATTTTTGCTGCTAAAAGGGAAGGTGGTGCTGTTTTTAGTACAGTATTATCATATCTTGAAAGCCTTACAATCTCATCTAGCAGGAGAGCAGTTTTGAAAAGGACTGTTGTTATGAAATTGTTTTAACCCAATATGGCATCGGTCTTTGGCTCTTCTTGCCAGAAATTTAGGAGTATTCAAAAGAAATCAGGGAGTTACATGAACTGTAAGGAAATCCATGTTTACCTTGAAGTGGGAGGGGAGAGACTTCTTGAAATAACTGCCTGGTACTGGGTGGGTGGTTCGAGTGGTAGATGAATAGATAAGAAAAGTGTCTGGGGGTGGATGAATGGACAGAAAGAGGCATTTCTGGACATGTGTGGCTTATGAAAGATAGGGAGAAAGAGCATAGATACAGATATATGTATGGAATCATAGAATCATAGAATCGTTTTGGTTGGAAAGGACCTTTAAGAGAAGGAATCTAAGAGGAACATAAAAGAGGGAACACGAACCGTCATGTCTGGGGTCATAAGCCAAGCATAGAGCTTATGAAAGTTAAAAAGAAACGTCTCCTAAGGTAAATTATTCTGTAATTGTTTGCTGCAGAGCTCCCCGCATCTTTCTTTGAAGCCTGAAGTGCTGCTCGTTGCAAAGACCAAGGCAGCCTTGGCACATCACAGCTGTCCCGTTGACCTTTGTTCATCTTAGAATCATAGAATGGTTTGGGTTGGAAGGGACCTTAAAGATCGTCTAGTTCTCATGCTTCTTGTGTTACTGCTTCCTTAGAGTTTGGTGAGCTGACTGATCACGTTTGTTAGAGCAAAACTGACTGCAGAAGTGATGCCGTGGGGCTTGATACGGATTTCGCGTAGGTTCTCCCTGTGACATTACCTACACTTGAGCACAAGTTCCAAATGTTAAATTTACTAGTTCTCATAAAAAGCGTGGAGCAGGCTTTATGAGTAGCAAGTCTAGAAAAAACCTGCCATTGGTCTTAAATGTGACAGGGTGAGAGCTATAACAGAACACATTTTTCAAGGCAGGAGGTATTTTTATCTTTAATTTGATGTTGCTGTAGAGTTTTCTAACACCTGCATTCATAAAACTTAGATTTACACGAGCATATCAAAACCATTTTAAAACCTTTTGATATATTTTCAGAGGAGACTCACTGTTATCTGCCCTTTTCCTTTCGTAACACCCGTAGAAACTGTTTTGTGCTGCTTGTGCTCTGGGAGTGCCCAGAAGCCCTGGCATGGTCTAGACCCTATAGTGCTGGGCACGTACCATACGTCCGAGTCGTGCTCTACCCCATTTCCTTGGTGGCACAGGGGATTCAGAAGAGGAGACACATTTACTGACCCTTTTCCCTTTGTAACCAAAAGCTGTGTATTGCTATGGGCCTTTCGTCTGTAGTAGGTATCACTGAAAATCAGGAGGAGCTGGGCAAACGTACACAACGGTGGTTATGAGTGAGAAGTCCAACAAATGTTTGCTAACACATCACATCCTCTGTCTTCTGGGAACTTTTTTATAGTCCGTGGTCTGACCGAAGCTATGGTAAAATTCAGTGGTTTAGTGTTCCTAAGCTGGGGCTGGGTTGGGGTAGGTGATGGATAGGGCAGGCAACACCTGGAATAAGGTCAGTTTTCTATCAGCCCCGCTTTGGTGGTCAAGCACTGATTCATGAGAGTGGTCCTGCCAGAGCCAGGTCCTGGACATCCACCCCTTGTCTGATAGGCAAGAGCCCAAGCCTTGCAGATCCGTGATGGCATTTCTCCTGCAAACTGCTCCTTGTTGGAGGAGGAACGGCCAACCTGAACCCCAGTCTCTTGAGATTCAGAAAGTTGGGTTGCTTTTAATTTCTTCTCCCTTTTTTGAGTATTTCCACTCTTCCTCGCTCCAGACAGGCTGTCCTGTGGTGTGTCTGAGCAAACTGATAGCAGGAGACTGAAAGCCTTGGGGGACAGCTTGTTTCAGTCATGCTAGGTAGTGAGTTTTCAGTTGTAAAAGTGAGGGGTGGCTGGATAAAGCTCCACAAAATGTCCAAAGTCTGTGTCTGGTGGTGCTAACAGCTTGAGATGTTGACCTCACTTCTCAGATGACATTCCAGATTGTAAACACTTTTGTAACAGCTTCACTGTCGTGAGGCCAAGAGCTGCTTAAAACACTGGCAACTGAGTTGTATCCAGAGCAGACTGTTGGTGGGAAAGGTGGTTTGTAGCAGGAGCTCTTCTGGTGTGTGTGAAGCAGAGCTGTGAACGTGTGATTGCATGACGCTTCAACACAGAGTGGGGCATAGGGCTGAAAAGCCGCATTTTTGTGGATAAAGAACTTGAAATATGACATGCAGGAGTTTGAGCCAAGAACACTTACGTCCTTTTGGTAGCTGGTATCTGCCGTTCAAGCTTAACCAGTTTTTATGAGAAAGTCCAGAGTCTTTCTGGGTTGCCATAAATGGAGAGACCTAAGTCTAGTTCGCCGTGTCAGTCTTAAGTCTGTAAGACAGATTGTAAAAGAATTTAATGCAAATAAAGCTGAGAACGGAGGTCTAAAGTGGGTTATGATCACAGTCTTTCATTGTTGTTGTTACCAGGCTGTGCTGTGGGTGGCAAAGCAATGTTGAGGGTTGAGATGCAAAATATCCTCTGTGTAGCTGTTGGTAGAAATGTAAAATTTCTATTGCTTAGCAAGCTGGTAGATCAAAATATTTGGGATGTTTCCTGAAGATGAAAGGATTGCTTAAACCTTGGATTCATGCCAGTACTTGCTGCTAGAATATGTCTAAGGTAAAATTTAGTGACTGTTCTTAGCAGTGCTTCATCCACCAACTCTGTTGTGTTATGGACCACCAGCCAAACCTCTGATTAGAGAACCACTCGGTTTGTCTGCATCATTTTTATGCCACATTAAATATTAAGTTTAAAAAAAAAACAACCCTTCCCTTACTGTTTGCTGCCACGGTCCATGAGTGCTCTCTCCCATTTACAAGCCGGTGACACGTGCCCAGCTCTTTACTGCTGCAGTCAGCAGTTTCCAGGCACTCCGTGATTGTTACTAATTACCTGCAGATGCACTTTCCCTGCTCTGGCTTGCTGATTTCAGCGTGGTCGGTATCACTTTGAGAGGACAAAGTCGTGCTAAATTGGCAGCTCCGGCACGGCGCCAAGGGTGGATCGACAGACCCGTGGCAGCCCCAGCTGCGGGGTCGGTTCACATTAGCAGAGCCCGGAGCTGCTGTTGTCCAGCCTCACCTAGCAGCCAGAGGAGCGCGTTTCACCGTAGTGGGATCTGACGTGAACTCTGCATCGCTCCGTGGAGAGCAGCAGTGAGGAGCAAAGCATTGGCAGTGGGCTTCAGTTCTGTTCCTCCGGCAGCTGTTGGAGTGGAGGAACCACAGAACCACAGAATCGATCAGGTTGGAAGAGACCTCTGGGATCATCGAGTCCAGCCGTTGCCCTGACACCACCATGTCAACTAGACCAGGGCACTAAGTGCCATGTCCAGTCTTTTCTTAACACCTCCAGAGATGGTGACTCCACCACCTCCCTGGGCAGCCCCTTCCAATGGCTAATGACCCTTGCTGACAAGAAATGCTTCCTCTTGTCCAACCTGAACCTCCCCTGGCCAAGCTTGAGGCTGTGTCCTCTTGTCCTATTGCTGGTTGCCTGGGAGAAGAGGCCGACTCCCACTCCGCTACAACCTCCCTTCAGGTAGTTGTAGACTGCACTAAGGTCACCTCGGAGCCTCCTCTTCTCCAGGCTAAACACCCCCAGCTCCCTCAGCCGTTCCTCGTAGGTCAGACCCTCCAGACCCTTCCCCAGCTTGGTCGCCCTCCTCTGGACTCGCTCCAACACCTCAACATCTCTCTTGAAGTGCGGGGCCCAGAACTGGACACAGGATTCAAGATGCGGCCTCACCAGTGCCGAGTACAGAGGGACGATCCCTTCCCCAGACCGGCTGGCTACACTATTCCTCATAGAGGCCAGGATGCCATTGGCCTTCTTGGCCACCTGGGCACACTGCTGGCTCATGTTTAGCCGGCTGTCGATCAGGAGCCTGGTCTTCTCCCATGCTGGGACATCTCCACTGCAGCTTGCCTCCCTTTTCTCGCCTGCTCTTCCAGGTCGCTGCCAGGGCGCTCTCAGATGCTCTGACTTGCAGTCTGATGGATGTGTCCCGGTGCAGCTGTACTAATGCAGTACGAGCTGCCATGCATTTCACAGCTTACACGCCTGGGCAGGGAGAGACTGGCTCTGCCAAGTATGGGCAAGTGATTCCTTATGCTCCTCACTCAACCTTGTAACTACACCATGGAAGAAGTATTACCTTACGGGCTCCTTCATGGGGTCAGCCTTGGAGACAATGGTCCCGTGCAGCCAAATGTGTTGGCTTTCCTGCACGTTTTGTACGTACATCAAAAAGGCGAGAAGAAACAGAACAAAACCGGGAGCAGAGTTTGTTCGTCACCTCATCCATTTGTTTTGTTCTGTCTGTACAAGTGTTTAAAGGAACATTCTTTGGATGCCACAAAACATGGAGGAAAAAATGGATGTTTTGCTTCCCCTTGTTTAATTTTGTTCGGTTTTTTTTTCATTTTTCATTTTTTTCTATCACAGAATCACAGAACCACAGAATGGTTTGGGTTGGAAGGGACCTTAAAGCCCATCCAGTTCCAACCCCCTGCCACGAGCAGGGACACCTTCCACCAGACCAGGTTGCTCCAAGCCCCATCCCACCTGTCCTTGAACACTGCCAGGGAGGGGGCAGCCACAGCTTCTCTGGGCAACCTGGGCCAGGGTCTCACCACCCTCACAGCAAAGAATTTCTTCCTAATATCTAATCTAAATCTCCCCTCTTTCAGTTTAAAACCATTCCCCCTCGTCCTATCACTCCATGGCCTTGTCAAAAGCCCCTCTCTCGCTTTCCTGTAGCCTCTTCAGGTGCTGGAAGGCTGCTAGAAGGTCTCCCTGGAGCCCTCTCCTCTCCTGTCCTTCCTCATTCCTGGCTCTCTACACTCCCAGCAAAGGTACCAGCTCTCAAAAGCTTTCCCTGGGATTCTTGACCTGACTGAAGCTCTCTGATGAACGCTGTAGGAGCTGTGCCCCTCTGGGAATGGGCGGGAGAGTATCAGAAGAAGAGGGGACGTTGGGGTTGTCTGAGCAGCTTGGAATCTGGTCAGTTTCTTTTTATGGGTTTGGAAATCAGATATCTTACAGGTGCATAACAGAAATCAAGAGTTTAGTCTTAGTAAGAAGCTGCAGGAGCGGTGTGTGGTGAGGTGTGTACATGTAGGTAGAGTATTTAATCAATGTGGATAGGTAAGGTGGGAAATGGTCATGGGCTGAACCCTTTGGTGAAGGTCTGGGTAGGCCACAAAGGAAATGCCGCCCTTTTGTGCGGCGTCTTGGCTGGATTCTGAGTGCTCATCCCACATCAGAACCCAGCCACTGCCTCTTTCTGAGTTTTACCTTCTCTTTACTATCGCCAAGCTGAAGACAGAAGTTTAACTGATGAACAGTTCTTCTTTCTTCTGCACTGGCGTGCTCTCTGGAACTGGTGCTGAAAGGAGCCAAGAAAGGGCCGATTCTCTTTTGGCCTAAGCCTTATTTGATCTGCCTTTATGGACCATTTTTATTGATGATCTGAGACAACTAAGTACTTCTTGCATCCAATAGAAACAATAATGTGAAGCTTAGAAGCAAAAATAAAGCTCCCAGCATATGCCTTTGAGGAGTGGGAGTCGGCCTCTTCTCCCAGCCAACTAGTGATAGGACAAGAGGACACAGCCTCAAGCTTCGCCAGGGGAGGTTCAGGTTAGACATTAGGAAGCATTTCTTCTCAGCAAGGGTCATTAGCCATTGGAAGGGGCTGCCCAGGGAAGTGGTGGAGTCACCATCTCTGGAGGTGTTTAAGAAAAGACTGGACATGGCACTTAGTGCCCTGGTCTAGTTGCCATGGTGGTGTCAGGGCAATGGTTGGACTCGATGATCCCAGAGGGCTCTTCCAACCTCAATGATTCTGTGATTCTGTGATCCTGCAGTTGTAGTTTGTTTATTGTTGTGAATTTAGGTCTATACCCAGGTCTTGCTGACCACAATGAAAGAACCTGGTTTCATGGGCAAATACTATTTGTGCCTTAAATGCAGTTGCTGCTTTACATTTTAAGAATGACGTAGCAGTAGGCTGTTCACTGATTTCTCACCGTTTAGGATCTCAGTGGCTGGTCATCCCTATAGCAAGATCTCTGGGTAGAAACGAGAAATCACCTGCAGAAGGTGACTTATTCCATGAATCTTTGGGTAGAAAGATAGGGATCCTCATCAGAGGGTGCCCATTTCTTTCCAATGACCATCGAGGGAACGAGGCACACTTAGCTTAAGCTAGACCTGTATGGGTGGGTTGGACCTGCCCCCTGGAGAGGAAGGAGGGTTGCTTGAAGGTCCTGGAGGGAACCATTATTCAGCTGACGTTTGCTGAGATATTGGTAAATGCCAGTTTTACACTTGTGTTTTCTCTAGCTGAATTAAAGGATTTCAATTATTTTTATTTCAAATTAAAAAATATGTGCAGTTTTTTAATGACAAGTAGTTTCAAAGTGAACAATTTATACTTGCTGCTCCAACTCTCTGAAATAAGAGTGATGTAATGTTTTCACAATCCCTTCTTCCTTTTTTTCCTCCCCCCCCGCCCAAATCAAGATAGTTTTGAAGAAAGTAAAGTTTTGATTTCGTTGAAATTGCTTTTTCTT
The DNA here is from genome assembly GCF_013368605.1 of Nyctibius grandis. Taxonomy (NCBI): domain Eukaryota; kingdom Metazoa; phylum Chordata; class Aves; order Nyctibiiformes; family Nyctibiidae; genus Nyctibius; species Nyctibius grandis. The sequence goes on from NC_090687.1 coordinate 5,972,899, forward strand.
CTGGAAAAATGCTTTGTTAAATATCTGTTGGCTAATTGTAATAGCAATAATGAAAATACTTCTTCTGAGGCCGTTATGCTTTGGTCACGTACTCTGTCTCTACGTGGAAATGTTGATCAGTGTTTAAACATTATCACCAAATTAAGCTTTAATTTCCGTGGGACTGTTTTGCAGTGCAAATCGGTGTTGGTGGATGGCTGGTTTCTAGGGCAGCACAGTGCTAGATTTACAGCTGAGTCTCTACGTTTCATAGATAAAAGTGCAGATGCATTTTCCAATAATCTATTCGTCACTCCCAATAGGGCCTGTCGTGTTAAAGACTTGAAAAAAAAGGCCACATAAACTCCCGCGGAAAGGCAGCCAATCTGAAAAACAAAAGTGTCGTTTTTAATGACAGGACAGCGTCTAACTGAATTTTTCCATTTTTATGGATTCTTATCTCGCCGTTCAAAAAGAACAAGCACATTTGAGAAAGCAAACGAGGCCACTTGTACCCCACTAAGACCCAGGCTATTAACTGCCTCTTTTGATGATGTACAGCCTGACTCTGCTGGGAGTTTGGCTGTGGATTTAAACGTTGAATTTAACTATGGTAAACATGTTTTGGTGCGAAGCATGTGTAATAGCAATTTGCATTTACATAGCATCTTTTACTTAAGGATTTTGCAATCTCTAATTAATTAAATCTGTTTCCTCCCGCCCCCAGTACCTCCGTGGTATGGATAATAAATACAATTTTAAATCAAGCAGCCATGGCAAGAGGATTAAGACAAAAGGGATGTGGTGCCCCCGCGCTGGTCCTGATTGCGGTGGGGCTGGGGGTTGTTCTGCCAACGCGCCGAGCAGCCTCGTCTCCTGCTCAACCCCATCTGAAACGCTTTGAAAAAAACTGGGCATCAAGCCGACTCCGTGCAGGTGGGTGGAAAATCACAGAGTCACAGAATCAATCAGGTTGGAGGAGACCTCCGGGATCATAGAGTCCAAACATTAATGTCCTGCTGCTCCACCCGCAGTGTCTCCTGCCGGTGTTTGGGTCCTGGGGACCAGTCCAGTCCATAGGCGGCATTTTTCACTGCCAGAGAAATGCTGTAAATCATAGAATCATATAATGGTTTGGGTTGGAAGGGACCTTAAAGATCATCTAGTTCCAACCCCCCTGCCACAGGCAGGGACACCTTGCCTCTAGACCAGGCTGCTCAAAGCCGCATCCAACCTGGCCTTAAACACTGCCTTAAACACTTAAAATCTGTTGTAGATCTCCAAATTGGAAATAAAAAAAAAAATAGAAAGGAAAACCAGTTAGCATAAATGCTTCCTAAATTGCCTTTTTTTTGGCCTGCAACAATAGCAAAACATCTGAGAGTGTCTGTGCAAGCCACCAAAATGGTATTTTCAGGTGGGTAGAGGGATGTGTTGACACCTGTGCCTATGTACAGCACAAGAATGAAGTCTCATGGCAGTCTGAGTCAGGCTACAGATATCGTGTCTAGGACGAGGTAATTGTTTGGATGACAGTGGTTGAAGACACCTCCAAACTTGCGACGTGACCGATGATAGGTGGCCTTAGTTGGCCAGATATGAGTTGCTTCTCATCTGATACCTGACCAGTTGGGAGGTTCTGTGTATTCAGGCAACTAGCGCTAGGACAAGAGGACACAGCCTCAAGCTTGGCCAGGGGAGGTTCAGGTTGGACACTAGGAAGAATTTCTTCTCAGCAAGGGTCATTAGCCATTGGAAGGGGCTGCCCAGGGAGGTGGTGGAGTCATCATCTCTGGAGGGGTTTAAGAAAAGCCTGGACATGGCACTTAGTGCCCTGGTCTAGTTGACGTGGTGGTGTCAGGGCAATGGTTGGACTCGATGATCCCAGAGGGCTCTTCCAACCTGATTGATTCTGTGATTCTTCCTGTAGTTCTGGCTCTGGAAAACACTGTGCTATCGATGAATAGAGATTTTATAAACCCACTTGGGCTTTTGGGTTTTTTTTGTAATGGAACATTGTTTCTTTATGACTTTGTATTACAACAGGCCAAAAATGTGTGAATTTCAGGTTTTGATGTAATTTCTCGTAAAAGTGTTGAGCTGTAGTGAAAAAAAAAAAAAGAAAATGCAAAAAAAAGCAAAATGCAGTGGAAAAAAGAAAATGCCACTGGCATTTCTTCAAAATACAAGTTGCCTGGTTTTGAGCTGCTTGATGACGCTGGCGCCTCTACCAGCAGTGAGGAATATCGCTTGTGGAAATCCCATGAGAATCAGCAGGGACAGGGACTGCCTGTGCTGCCACGGACTTGACGCCTGACTTGGGATTTTCACATAGATGTGGCTGAAAAGTGAATTCAGTGAGGGCATGAAAGGAATATCAGAGTCCCGCTGGAGTTTTCCTCCTTTTCATCATACATTCTGTGCAACGATCTAAATCCCTTGAGCTCAGCCCTGGGATGACAGTGTACGTTTTTTGAGCGCTAACCCCTAAAAAAATGCTTGTGCATCAGCAATATCCCTCTAAGGGGGGGATGTACGTGGGTTATCCCCTCCCCAGCAGGTTTCGTTTCTGGCAGTGGCGTGTCCAGAGCTGGTGGCCTCCCCAAGGCTGGGCATCCTCCGTGGGAAGGCAGCCCCCGCGGTGGGGAAGGCACTGTCATTGCTGTGGATGTCCCGCGGAGAGCAGGGAAGCTCTGCCCCCCTCATCAAAAGTGCTGTCCTGAAGGGTCTCTTTTCTCTGACCTTTGTAATTACTCCTGTCCAATCTTCCTTCGTGTTTTCTTTTAATTATTTTTCCCTTTCTTCTCTCCCTCTCTATTTTTCCCCCCCTAAAACTCCACCGCTCCTCTCCAGTGTATTAAGGATGTGAGTGAAATTGATGGCTGGAATGTCTCAAGTCTTTATGATGATGAATGACTTTCACTGCCAAAGCTTTTATTGTCTGTGATTTGGGAAGAAGGGGAGCTGATTTATCGTGGCCGACTGTCACACCATTTAATACAGTTATAAATCCTGACACCACAATGGGCACTGTGGGCAGGGGACCTTCTCTGGCCACTCTCCCCACTCGCCGTCCTCAGCTGAGCTCTTCGGAGCTACTCTGGTCACGCTGGAACGTGGCAGAAGGGGAATCTCCCACTGTGGCTTGGGAGCAAAATCCCGTCAGCTGCTTAGCGTGCAAGAGCCCTCAAAAAGATGCGTTGGTTAATGTCTGAATATCCTGATTGCATTCTTTTACCACATTTTAGTGACGCTGGTGTAATGAGGAGGGCACCTGTAGTCTTGACAATTAAAAATACTTGGATGGAAAAATACTGAAACCCAAGTATGTCAACATTTCCATAAAACATTTCACTTTTCCCATCACAGAATCCAGGTAAAATGCCTGATTGCAGCTTTTCATCTTATTGCGGGATAAAAATAGCGTTATTGAAATATCAGAAAAAAAAATCACACTTGGGTTGTCGACCTGGACTTTGTTGAGCCCTAATTAAGATGTTAAGATCTCGGGTGTAAATATTTTTCCTGTGAGGAGCAGAAAACTGCTGATGACATTGGCAATGATCCTTAGATTGGAAACGTCTCCATCTCAGATTAATTCCAGATGCAGATCATAAATATTGATTCTTGTGAGATGGAAGGTTTCAGCATGGGTTTAACGTCTCTGTGATACAGACTGGTGGAAGCTGTTGGTTTTTTTTCTCTCTGTGCTTACCTAGCAAGTTGAATAACCGATGGCCAATATACCCCCCTCCTCCCGATTTGCACCGAGGCAGGTCTGCACGGCTCCTGGGCTTCTCCCGCTGCTCTCACTGCTCCCAAAAGCCCTCTGGATGTCACTGCCGTCCTTTGCAAGGCGGATGGAAACCCACGTCCTCCTCTTTTGCTGGCCTTGGTCCTTCCAGGCTGCTGCCAGACCACCCAGCTGGGGAGCATGAAGCCCCTTCCCCACCAGCACTTTGCTAGCCCGGCAGGTCACGGCAGGGACCTGGGGCTTGGTGGCCCCCCAGCATGGGCTTGCTCGGCTTCTGGGACCCTTCCCAGGCCCCACGTGCAGCCCTCAGACCTCGAGGCAGCATCCGCTGAGCTGCTGGGCTGGGAGGAGGAGGTGGGCTGCCCTGCCCACTGCTGGGTCCGAATTTCCTATGGGAAGCGGGGTGTTTTGGCCAGGTCTCTGGCGTAAAGCTTGCAGGTCTTGTCCCTGGTGAAGGATGCTCTCCCTTGTGAGCAGCTCCTCAGGGCAGCTCCTGGCCTGAGCAAGGGCTTTGGACCTGGGGGGTGAAGTGGAGAGCAGGGGGTGCGTGGGACCACCCTCCCTCCTCAGGGCTGGCTTTGAGATGCGTGTCCCTTTTGTCAGCTGCTGAATACTGGCTAAACAGGCTGAAAACGTGCTGGGTTTTCATTTCCTGGAGAGGGAGGAGTTGGAGGGCAGCCACCTCTCCGCATACACACACATCAGTTTTCAGGAGCATCCGTGGCTCCACAGTAAAACGCTGCCAATGCTCCTGTTTTCATCCTGTAGCTCCTCGTGGTTTTTTTTTTTCTTGTAGCTCCAGTGTCTGGAGTCCTGTTACAGCGAGAGGAGTTTGTGATTCTACACAAACGGTTATTAGCTTTCTAGTCCTCTTGGTTGCAAAGAGAGGCTACGAAATAGGGTGTGTGCAAAAAATTCAAACACTGGAAAAGAAACAAAAGGGAAAAAAAATGTCTTATTTAAGCACCTTGTGATAACTCAGTCGCTGCCGTGGCTTTTGTGCTGCCTTGAACAGCCAGCTCTGCGCTGGCAGGACCCCTCGGACCGCGAACTTCTCGAGCTGCCGACCCTCTTGTCCATCTTGCAGCTTTCCAGCGGCACGGTGATTGCTGCGGAGACAGTCCCGCAGAGCCTGCTGTGCCGCTCTTATTAGAGGTATTGCTGTGCTGCAGAAAGGAAACAACAATAAAGGGAATGTGTTGCTTCTGCACGCGTTAAGAGCACTGATCAAACCACATGAGATCCCATTTCAGACATAATGTGCATTGGAGGGCAAAATTAGATTGAGAAGTAAATGGAGCCTAAAATTTCCATAGCTTTATTCGTCAGAAAGCTGTTTCATTGCGTGGTTTAATTCTCCTAGTTCTTTCATTCATCGCGTGTAGCGTGCTGGCTGGAGTGCGTTTTAGAAATAATGGGATGAAAAAAAAACCCCATCTTTAATTTGGCGGCGGTTGTGAGGTGTGTAAGGGCCCTTCAGACCTGAGATGCGAGGGGATGTGAAATGCAGAAGCACGTTACACAGCAGCACAAAAACAGCCAGGCTGGCACTTTCTGCGTTTCAGCAGGAAGAGGTGTTTTGTTTTGGGATTTTTTTTTTATTCTGGCTTTTGGTTTTGGTTTCTTTTGCATTTATTTAAGTTCTGAACTATGTGAAGTGGTGGGGGGGGTGGAACCAGGTGATCTTCAAGGCCCCTTCCAACCCAAACCGGTCTGTGATTCTACGATTCTACGAAGTCGGTTTTATTATTTCTATTTTAAAGTAAAGTTTCATTTCCTTTCTGCTTGTAAAATACACTACACTTGTCTGAAAAATAATATTTTCTAGCCTAATATCTGCCGATGTGGTAAGCCCATTATTTTTATGTGAGATTTCTTTTCTCTCCCCTTTTAACACGTCTGTTTGACAGGAGGAGGCTAACTGGTCTCTCTGATAAGTAGACACATGGGGTTTTTTGCCTTTGAAGGCAGCACTGGATGTCATTTCCAAACTCACGCAGATTGCCGAGCAGAGCACTTGATGTGCAGCGAATCCCTTTTGGAACAGTGAGAACGTGGGTGGGTGTAATTGGCACCAGTGGCCCGACTGGAGCTGGAGGAGAAGCCTGTGCACGTCTCTGTCCCGCATGCACCTTTGTGCATCCGTGCTTCCAGGCTGCACGTCCCCGGTCAGTTTTGCTCCCAGAGCCCGTGGAAGCTCGCTTGGCTTCCCTCACGCTGCTTCATCAGTTCCCACATGCTAATTGTCTGCAGCGTTGCCTCTTCCCATCTTGCATTATGAGCCGTGGAAATGCAGATGGGGAGACGTGCCCATTTCAGGCTGTTTTCAGCAAAGTCCCTGTCCCCTCAGAATCACAGAATCAATCAGGTTGGAAGAGCCCTCTGGGATCATCGAGTCCAACCATGGCCCTGACACCACCGTGGCAACTAGATCAGGGCACTAAGTGCCATGTCCAGTCTTTTCTTAAACACCTCCAGAGATGGTGGCTCCACCACCTCCCTGGGCAGCCCCTTCCAATGTCTAATAACCCTTTCTGAAAAGAAATTCTTCCTAATGTCCAACCTGAACCTCCCCTGGCCAAGCTTGAGTCTGTGTCCTCTTGTCCTATCGCTGGTTGCCTGGGAGAAGAGGCCGACTCCCACTGCGCTACAACCTCCCTTCAGGTAGTTGTAGACTGCACTAAGGTCACCTCTGAGCCTCCTCTTCTCCAGGCTAAACACCCCCAGCTCCCTCAGCCGTTCCTCGGAGGTCTGACCCTCCTCACTGTCCCCTGGGACAGAGGGACACCAGTTCTCACTTTTACACTTTATCTCCATATCAAGTGAAGGTGTGACCAGACCCAAAACTTGCTTGAATATCTCCATCAACTTCAGTGATACGTACGCGGTTGGTCTCATCTTTGAGATCTCATTTTGCCCACCAGCAGACCCCATCCTGTCACCTTCCCCTGCTCCTGAAACCCGGGGTCCGGGGAGGTGCTTCTCCTCCACACCGAGCCCTGGGCTCAGCTGAGCTCAGGCTGTCATGTCCTTGTTCCCCGTAGCCCTTTTTGGAGTCCCCAACTTGGGCTGAGCACAGGCAGGGTCCAGCCTCCCTTGGCTGTGGCAGACCCTGGTGTATGCCGAGCTGTACTCAAAACTAAGATGGGGGCGAATGGGTTTTCCTGCCCTGTGAAAATATTCAAGATTTTTGATTTTTTTTTCAGGTCTGTTTCCTATTAAAAAAAAAAACAGATCTGAGGAAAGTTTAACAACTGAAAGAGGTAAAAAAGGTGAAAACAGCCCAGAATGGTGTGCGCCTCTTTTTATTTGGACCACTTTTTGTATCTGTCCTCAGTACCTTACATTTTACATAGCAAAGTCATTCCAAACTTGCAAGTGAGATTTTTAATTTTTTTTTTTAAAGGAAAATCAAACATTTTAGTATCTTCAAAGCTTTTCCCAGAAGGTTTTGGTGTTAAAATGCCCAAATGAGCAGCCTCTCTGCTTGTATAAACTCCACATTTCCACAGTTCAAGCTTTTTGGGGCATTTATGTCTCTTTATGGAAAGTTTTAATTAAAAAAAGGACTTGGCTGGCTCTGGTGTAAAGGCGACCCGATGAGCACGGTCTGCCGTGTTCTCCTCGCCGTGTGCCAGAGGATGCCCCAGCGCCTGCCCGGCGTGCCCTGGCCCTTTGCTTTCCTCTTTTTTTTCCTCCCCCTAATTTTATTTTATGAGCCGACGTTGCCCGTGTGGGACTTGCAGGCTGTGCCAGGCAGACCGTAACCTTCCCCGGAGGACCCTCTCCTGCGGGGTCTGCTGCGGCTGCAGCGCCATGTCCCCGTGCCCTGCTGCTCCTCTGCTCTTCTCCAGGCAGGCGCTGGAGGGGAAGGACCCCGCAGAAGGGATTTAATGGATGTGTTGATAAAACGCCTCCAGTGTGTCCTCCCGCAAGGTCTCATCCTTCCTGTGCTCACCTCCGTTCCCCTCAGTGCCCTCGTGACAGATGAAGCGCCAGCAGTGGAGAGTTGTCCTCTCTGGGGTCGGTGGTGGTGCGTACCCGGAGTGCAGTGGGACCCTCTCCAGCTGTCTGCCCCACATGTCCCTGCGCTTCCCCATGTCCCTCTGCACACATAGCTGGGCACCTGAGGCCCGACCACACCGTGCCTTGTGCTCCTGGACCACCCGCATGCCTGCTAGCCCTGCGCTCAGCTGGACAACCTTGCAAGGCATGAAGGTTTCACTTACCAGGAGCTAGGGAGAGGTTTAATTATGCTGATGCTTTTAGTACCTAGGCTAATTGTTGGCCACACAAGAATTAAGGTAGGCATGGGTTCTTGCAGAGACGTTTTCACAGAATCACAGAATCACAGAATCAATGAGGTTGGAAGAGCCCTCTGGGATCATCGAGTCCAACCATTGCCCTGACACCACCATGTCAACAAGACCATGGCACTAAGTGCCATGTCCAGTCTTTTCTTAAACACCTGGGGTATCTTTTCCTAGTCTCCACACAGATGTCCCCTCCAATACTTCATGTGTGCGTGTTAAATGAGGGGTCAAACTGGGGAATTCTAGCTTTGCATGTGTTACGGGAGGGGAAGGAGACCCAGGCAGGCTTGGAAGATCAAGGTGGATGACAGGGTGCAGCTCAGCTCAAGCCTTCTCATACTAGCAACCTTAAAAAGTACATGAAAAGCTGGACTGTTGGGTTGTTCGTAGGGTGCAAGAGCTCCATGGCTGCAAGGAGGAAGGGATGGGAGTTTTATGGAGCAGCAGCCAAAAGAGATTGTCCAGAAGAGACAATCTTCTGGGCAGCTCCAGGACTCTTGCTTAGAAATTGCAGAGAAAACAGACTGGGGTATCTGTCTGTACTTACCCACCACATTTTGGCTTTACGAGAAGGCACTGTTCTTCCTTCCTTTTTCTTTTCCCTGCCCTGCCTCTTTTTTAAAAGCGTCGTCGTGTCAACGGGAAGAGCAGGAAAGACACCTGCTACGAAGGGCAGCTCTGGACTCCTTGAGACATCTGCTGCTGCCTTGCAGGTGGGGAGAAAAATACACCCACGTCTGCACCCCTCGCCTCAGCGCAGTGCGCTTAATCTGGATTTTATGGCTCTGATAGCAGGTTACGGTGCCGCTGTCACAAGCCCTTGCAGCCCCAGTCACGGCGGACACCGCGCATTTCAATACCTCCCCCACTAATCTTTTCCCCCACTGCTCCCATTCCCTGGCTGCTAATTTCACGCAGGCACTTAAACATGATGGATAATTGTGTTCTGCTTATCAATGTTTAATTTAAGGGCTGTTCCATCTGACCTGGATGCCCTCTGCGAGAGCTATGCCTCATTATTGATTTCATGGTCACACCTGTGACATTACCTGCTTTGTAGGAAGTAGACTTTGACATTCCTGTGAGGCTTTGGCAGCCAGAGCTAATTGTCAGAAGAATAATCGAGTCAGCAAAATCATTACAGGTGATCTGTGTGTTACCACTGTTTTATCTGCCTCTAATTAGGTGCAGGAGAGGTAACTCATCGCAGCGAGCGTGCCGCACCGGGTTTGATGCCCACGAAGAGAGCTAGATGAGCACGGGAGGGAAGTTGTGCATTTAACATTTCGGTGTGCCGGGGTCCTGCGCCGGCGGCGAATCCTTTACTGGCGTAACGGGGCAAGATGCGATCCCGCGGGCAGCGGTGGGATGCAGAGTCCGAGCCGTGCTCAGGCTGGACCCGAGGTGGTCCCGGTGGAGATGCTGCCGCTGTGGCAAGCACGGAGCAGTTTCGTGTGTGATAAAACCATATTATTTTTTAAAGACAAGTTCGTCTCTGGTTTGGGGTGCCCCAGCGGTGTGGGGAGCAGGGGCTGAGTGATGGACTTGTCGGGTCCTTTTCCTGCTGACGGGGTTGTGTGTTTGGCCAAAGCGTTTTCTTTAGGACAATGGTTGAAACGACAGGGTGAGCGTTATCAAAATCTTCACGGGGCAAAGGAAGAGCTGTGCTTGGTGGGAGCGTGGTTTTTCAGAATAAAGGTCAGTTCTGGCAACAGGTTTGACTGAAATAGGCTGGAAATTCGGGATTGCTTCCAGAGATGAGGTGGCTCCCAGAATACCACCTCCGCCAATCTCTTGGTTTTGTTTTCTCCCCCATTAAGCAGCTGCATCGCTGGTTGTAAGGCATCGCTCCCTCACTTCTGGGGTAGCTGTTGCCTGCCGCGGCAGGGGGGCTGCCAGAGCCCACCCATAGAGAGAGCGATGGTGCTGGCTCCTGGGGGCATTGGGGTGGTCCTGGCAGGGGGGGTCCTGGCAGCAGAGCAGCACCAGTGCAGGTCCCTTCCTCTGCTACGGACGTTTGCGGGCACTTGAGGAAGGTGATGCCCTGTGCCAGGGCCAGGAACCAACCTCAGGGCAGGCGCCGACCTTCTCCCATCCTGCTGCGGGTTCTCAGAGACTGCGCGAGGTCATTGGGGAGGGAGCAAAGCCGAAAGCGGAGTCATAGGATCATAGAGTCATAGAATCATGGAATGGTTTGGGTTGGAAGGGACCTTAGAGATCATCCAGTTCCAACCCCCTGCCACGGGCAGGGACACCTTCCACCAGACCAGGTTGCTCCCAGCCCCATCCAACCTGGCCTTGAACACTGCCAGGGAGGGGGCAGCCACAGCTTCTCTGAGCAACCTGGGCCAGGGTCTCACCACCCTCACAGCAAAGAATTTCTTCCTCAGATCTCATCTCAATCTCCCCTCTTTCAGTTTTAAACCGTTCCCCCTCATCCTGTCACTCCATGCCCTTGTCAAAAGCCCCTCTCCCGCTTCCCTGTAGCCCCTTCAGGTACTGGAAGGTGCTAGAAGGTCTCCCCAGAGCCTTCTCTTCTCCAGGCTGAACAGCCCCAGCTCTCTCAGCCTGTCTCCAGAGCAGAGAGGCTCCAGCCCTCTGAACACCTTACCGTCCATCCAGCTTGGCTGCCTTTTGGAACGGGTTTGCCCATTCTGCTCTGCTCTGCCGAGGTCGTTACACAACATCCCCTGCTACGGCCAGCATCGGGATTCCTCGTATGCAGAGGTGCAGACCTGCAGACCGAGTGGGACGGTGCTGGAAGCACCTGCCCAGCTCCTCGCACGGTCCCATGGGCAGGTGACAGTGTGCTGGTGTGGCAGCATCTCTTCATCTCCACCGCGCTTCGCATAACCCTGCCTTTTTAAAGAAGTTGTTTTCTGGAAAGACGCAGCGTCAGGTGAGGCAGCATCCTCTGAGCGAGTGCAGAGGAGGGCGACCAAGCTGGTGAAGGGTCTGGAGGGTCTGACCTCTGAGGAACGGCTGAGGGAGCTGGGGGTGTTTAGCCTGGAGAAGAGGAGGCTCAGAGGTGACCTTAGTGCAGTCTAGAACTACCTGAAGGGAGGTTGTAGCGCAGTGGGAGTCGGCCTCTTCTCCGGGGCAACCAGCGATAGGACAAGAGGACACGGCCTCAAGCTGCGCCAGGGGAGGTTCAGGTTGGACATTAGGAAGCATTTCTTCTCAGCAAGGGTCATTAGCCATTGGAAGAGGCTGCCCAGGGAGGTGGTAGAGTCACCATCTCTGGATGTGTTCAAGAAAAGCCTGGACATGGCACTTAGTGCCATGGTCTAGTTGCCATGGTGGTGTCAGGGCAATGGTTGGACTCGATGATCCCAGAGGGCTCTTCCCACCTGATTGATTCCATGATTCTGTGTGGAGCTGGGGGGTCTCTTCTCTGTGCAGGTAGGCAGGTCTGGGAGGGGGGGCCCTGCTTTGGGCAGGGGCAGAGAGGGTGCAGGTGGACCCAAGGAGAGCTGGTGTGCCGCCTCATCGTTGACCACACTCCTGAGCTGATGGCAACCTCGTGTCTGCTGTAAGCACGGCGCGGCGGGTGCAGCCTCGGTTTTCCTCGGTGCAGCCCATGGAGCATCTCAGAGAGGAAAATCACCGGCCCTGCTGTGGTGGAGGGTGGTCCTGAGGCGGCGGCAAAGGGGCTCTGAAAGCCCCCTCCCCACCACCTGAACCCCCTGCATTTTCTAATGTGTCCTTTGCAGTAATTAATTACCTCTCCGGTGGGTTCATTTCTTTCATACTGTTACTGGCAATCAGATAGATAAAGGGGGGAAAAAAGGCGTGTTGGTGCCCTGTGGTATTGAAAGTGAAGGGTTTTCACACTGTCAGGGTAATGAATTCTGCAAGGGTTTGAAGCACCTGAGCTTGGGGAAGTCCTCGTGTCATGTGTCTGGGAGTGACAACCCCCAGTGGTTAATTACTGCCATGGATGAGAGCTGAGCTGATAAAAAAAATGAGATAATTTCATTAGTAGTTAAATTTGAAGTTAATTGGATTCAAGTTTGCACACAGTAGTATACAAAGACACACTTGGAAGTGCTCTTTGCCGCCTTTTGATTTTTTTTTTTTTAAAAGGAAGGTGAGCTGAAGAATGCTTCTAAACTTCTCCCTCGTTTTTTTTTTCACCACAGGAGCATCCTTTGCTGCCACACAGAATCAACCAGGCTCGAAGAGCCCTCTGGGCTCATCGAGTCCAACCACTGCCCTGACACCACCATGTCAACTAGACATGGGGGGTTACCTGGGGGGCTGCTTGGCCAGTCTGTCCTTGTTGTAGCACACCTGGGTGGGAAAAGTGCTTGAAACATCACGTTGCTCATCAGTCTGCAGCACCCCTGATCCACCAGGCTCAGAGCAGCTCACCAAAGAAGTGATGAACTTTTTTCTCCATTGGAGAGATGGAAAGGCTGAGAGTTGGAGAGGGAAAGCGGCCTCTTCTCCCACGCAAAGAGGACATAGCCTCAAGCTTCGCCAGGGGAGGTTCAGGTTGGACATGAGGAAGCATTTCTTCTCAGCAAGGGTCATTAGCCATTGGAAGGGGCTGCCCAGGGAGGTGGTGGAGTCACCATCTCTGGAGGGGTTTAAGAAAAGACTGGACATGGCACTTAGTGCCCTGGTCTAGTTGCCATGGTGGTGTCAGGGCAATGGTTGGACTCGATGATCCCAGAGGGCTCTTCCAACCTCATTGATTCTGTGATTTTGTTCCGCGGTGACACCACACTGGTGAGGAAGGGAAGAGCAGTGGTGGCCCTTCTTGGGCCAATGAAGGACTTGTGGATGGTGGTATCAGCGTGGGGGTGAGGCTGTGAGATGCTCTTCTGCTTTAGGGACAGCCCTTGGTCAAGGGCCGCCAGTGCTGGGGGTGAAGTTTGCTTCTGCCACCAGATTGAAGTAGATCGCAGATACTTCTGCCTTCCCCAGGCTCTGGAGATGACATAATCAGACTTTAATTTTGTGCGGGAGAGAAGGAAGCAGGGCAGTGACGAGGGGAGAACATTTTAATCTACAAGAGCCATTTTCTGCCTGCGTTGAATAATTAGAATTCATGATGTCCTTCCGTGAGGGATCTGGCTTCCCCCTAGAACCGGAGAGCAAATTAATCAATTGTTTTGAACCTTAATTTCTTTCAGGATGTGGATGCACCATAAATATTCTGTAGGAAGGGCCTGAGAGGAACGGCGTGCATCCCGATTTGTGGATGCAGAGCGCCAAGGAAAGTGGGGCATGTGCTGAGAGATCATCGCAGCGATGCCCGGGTGCTGCCGGAGCGTTTCGGCACGGACCCCTTGGTCTGGCGGGGGCGGTGGGGGAAGCGGGCTGCCTAGCCGTGACCCGGGGGTGGTGAGCAGCAATTTGCAATAACCTGCGTTCCTGTCTCTTGTCTCATCAGATGAGGTCTCATTTCTTCGACAGTAACAAAAAAAAAAAGAAATATTTTAAAAACTTATTTTTAGATCAGTTCGAAATGAAATCACGGCTCAAAATCTCTGCCAACCAAAAAAAGTTTAAAAGTGGTTTTGCCTTGTGGGAAAACATTTAGTTTCAACCTCTCTGCTAGAGAGCAGCTCCATGGAGAAGGACCTTGGAGTCTTGGTGGACAACAAGTTATCCAGGGGACAGCAATGTGCCCTTGTGGCCAAGAAGGCCAGTGGGGTCCTGGGGTGCATTAAGAAGAGTGTGTCCAGCAGATCGAGGGAGGTCCTCCTCCCCCTCTACTCTACCCTGGTGACACCTCCCCTGGAGTATTGTGTTCAGTTCTGGGCTCCCCAGTTCAAGAGAGACAGAGATCTACTGGAGAGAGTCCAACGGAGGGCTACGAGGATGATGAAGGGACTGGAACACCTGCCTTAGGAGGAAAGGTTGAGAGACCTGGGGCTTTTGAGTGTGGAGAAGAGAAGACTGAGAGGGGATCTGATTAATGTGTATAAATAGATGAGGGCTGGGTGTCAAGAGGAAAGGGGCAACCTCTTGTCACTTGTGCCCTGCGATAGGACAAGGGGCAATGGATGCAAGCTAGAGCACAGGAAGGTCAACCTCAATATGAGGAAGAACTTCTTTAGTGTAAGGGTGACAGAGCACTGGAACAGGCTCCCCAGAGAGGTTGTGGAGTCTCCTCTGGAGACTTCCAAGCCCCATCTGGCTGCGTTCCTGTGTAACCTGCCCTGGATTGGTCCTGCTCTGGCAGGGGGTTGGACTCGATGATGTCCAGAGATCCCTTCCAAGCCCTGACATTCTGTGATTCCATGATTCTCCAAGCTCTAGAGGCTTGAAAAAGCCATGGTCATAAAACCAAATGCCTGTGGAAAATGGTATGAACACAAGGATCTGTGCATTTCTTCTGGTCGGTGGCACTGAAACTGACAAAGTCTCGTAACGTTTCTTGTTGATCTGACGTGCCACGTTTTGATGAAGGAACCTGCACTTACAGTGACTTTGGCCCAGCTAACGAGCTGTTTTGGGCCAACAGCATCTCAGACTTGGCTGGAGCCTGAGCGGTCCCAGCTGTGCAGGGGTTAGGGCAGTGGGGACGCATCCCTGGGGCCAGGGCCCGAAGGGTCCCCTCGCTCCATCCAGCCCCCGTGGTAGAGGCAGGTGGGTGACACCCCACTGCCTGCCTTCTGAGGGGTTATTTCCATGGAAGACCTGTGGGTATTTGAGTAAAAAGACTTGTTTCTGTGGTCTAAGTAAAGGCTGCTACACCAGGCTGTGTCTGCGAGTCTGACCCTTCTCCTGGCACTGCAACAAACTGTATTTTAAACTGTCTTCACGTCTCAGTGTCTGGTGTTTGTTCTTTTTTTGTTTTTGTTTTTTTTTAAACTGGCTTTAATAAGAGATAAAAACAATGTGCTGCTCGGTGTTTAGATCTCTGCAAACTGTCAGCCCGTGATTTTCTGGAGAGTTTTCTGTGAAAGTGTCACTAAGATCAGTGTTATTTCACATTTCACCATTTCCAACTTCACGAATCTGAGCTTTGGAGCAACTTGGGAATAGGGGAGAGCAGCTGGAGTTCAGACGGGCACGCTCCTCTCCCTGCAGAGCTCTGCTCCTCCTCGTCTCGTCTCTCACTTCGCCGGAGCTTTGTGGCAGCTTGTAGAGAAAGCAAAAGCTGTGCCTCCCCTCCCTGCCCGGCTGGAAATCCCACGCTGGCCCATGACAAATGCATGGCTGTGTTCTGGGTGCTCGGGGAGATGTAGAAACCGCGTCCGCTCGTCGCGATGCTCACGTGGTGATTTGTTGGTTTGATTCCTCAGGTCGCGAGCTGGCGAGCACGACCCTCCCAGGATACCCTCCGCACGTCCCCCCCGCCGGACAGGGCAGCTACTCCGCTCCGGCGCTGACAGGGATGGTGCCTGGTGAGTCTTCAAAATTCTGGGGGTGTGGAAAAATAAAAGGAAAGGAAAAAATACAGCATTTCAGGAGGAAAGCGTGCACTCTATGGTGCTCCGCAGCGCTGAAGGGGAAGGGGAGGTATTGGGTGGTCCGAGGTGAAGGAAGACCGGGCTCCCCAGCGCGGGAGGTGGTCTAGCCTCTAGGCTGCCAAGGCAGGTTGTTCTCATTGGGATGCTGGAAGAGCCCCCAGCCTCCCTTCTGTGGGGCCTGGGGGTCGTAGAATCATACAATCATAGAATTGTTAAGGTTGGAAAAGACCTAGAAGATCATCAAGTCCAACCATCGCTCCATCTTGGACCGTGCCCGGCTCTTCCCATTTGATACAGGCTGTGCTCCGAGACACCTGTTTTCTCTGAGGAGACTCTTTGGAGTCAGCAAGGCCAGAGAGTTACTGAGGAAAATGCCCCAAAGTGGAATTTCGTATGTAATCACATGGCTCCAGGAGGTGGTGATTTAGAAAAAAATACTTGTAATAGGAAAGTGGGAGTTGGTGACAGTGATTTGACGTCCAGGCTGTTTCGGGGTTAGTCTTTGTTACCAGCTTTGATTATGTGCTGCAGATTGGGTTCTACCAGATCTCTAAGGAGTTATGAAAAAATCAGCTGTGCCCCGCCGGTCCCCTCCTGTCCCGCCTGGTCGCTGCTGGGCTGGGTCTTCGCCGATGCCCTGAGCCCCTCCTCGCTCCAGGCGCGTCCTCCTGCTGAGGGTGGCACCTGAAGGCCCGGGTGTGTTGGATGCAGCTGGCCAAGGTGGCAACTTAGAGTCTTTTAGAGACCTTGTGGGAATCTACCGCCTTCCTTCAGAGCACCTTTCTCTGAAAATGCACCTGTGAGCCCCAGACCCTTCCCCAGCTGAGGGGAACACTGGCTCTTCCTTCTGTTTTGGAGAGTTTTCAGCTGTTCAGGGTGGGATGGCAAAGCTGCAGGACGTGGGGCTTGGTGGTGCCAAGCCAGAGGAGATGCGGTGAGGGTTCGGTGATGTAGAGTCGTCTGAGCTGATTTTCCCAGGTAATAGATTTTATTTTTAACTACACATAGGCTTGTGTGACCCATTATATTGAATAACTGCCCTGTTCCTCTCGCTGGCTCCTTTAATAACAACCTTCTGCTCCAGCTAGTGTGAAGGTCAGCTGCAATTCCTGTAGGTTCTCCTTCTCATTTAAGTGAGAATTTGCTAACTAGCCTCCAAAACACCTTCTCAATCCTTCCTTCACTCCTGTCCAAGGTTTCAGAGCCTTGCTGGGAAAAGCACCGTGGTCCCCAAGGGGGTGACCCAGCAGCAGGTGACCGACCCGCTCTGGTGCTGTTGGCACATCCCGGCTTGTTCCGAGGTGCCCTGGCAAGGGCGCGTGTTTATCGTACCAGGTCTCGGGGATTTGTTTCACAACCTGCCGTAGTTTTCAGAGCCTCTGCTAGCAGTGTGCTTCCTTGATAAGACTTTTAATTGTTTTAGCCATGAATTTCTGCTCCTAATTAAGTAATTGTGTGAGCTAAGTGCTTAGAGACGTGGGAGAAATGTATACATGATAAGACGCGGGCGGTGCTTTGTCGCACGCTTGTTGCTGCTGCCATCGCTCGTGCTGCCGTGGGTAAACCCGTCCCCTGCCACGGGGGTCTGTGGCACGCCTGCGGGGCCGGGGGACCGTCCGGCTCCCCGGCATTTCCAGGATGTGTGCATTCAGCTCCTTGCTCGGTGCTTATCTCTCCTCCAGCTGCCCCGCTGTTCGTCTGAGCAGGGGACGGTCCTTCTCCTGCCGGCCTCAGGTCCTCCCCTGGCTCCCCCACAGGAGCGTGTCCCCTCTGCACCTCCATGCCCAGCGCCTGGCCTGCGCTCTCAGGTCTCCTTTTCTTCCCTGCAAAAACAGGGACTTGCATGTCAACAGGGAATTTCCTTTTCCATGTGGCTTGTGAACGTCTGCTGTGGCCCAGAGAATAAATTAATCAAATACTTTTCTCTAAAAGGACCAAACAAGCAAATACGTGGCTTCAGTTTAAGTCTAGAGCTTTGTAAACTGAGATCTGGCATCGCTTGAGGCTCCTGTTCCCTCTGCAGGTGGGGGGCCCTGGACGCTGGGTTTTCAGTGCCCGGCTGGATGAAGCCCTGAGCATCCTGGTCCAGCCTCATGGCCGATCCTGCTGTGAGCAGGGCCCAGAGACCGCCTGACATCCCTTCCATCCTGAAATGCCCCATCATCCTATGACTCAATGAAAACGTGCCGCAGAATCAGGAATTCGTACGCTTCTGCCTCATGATGTGAGCAGAGATGGAGTCAATGAGCTGTTCGCAGGAGGAGAACTGGTCCCTCTGTGGAAAGCAGTGATGCCAGCAGTCCACGCAGGTCCACACACAGATGGGGGATGCAAGGGGGAAGGCGGGTGGACCCGGCATAAATCTGCTGGCTGTTGGTGAACAGTCCAGCACCGTGTCGTGGGACGGCACAGGGTCCTGGGAACAGCCCCTGCCTGCCCACTGTCCTCACCTGCCCGCAGCTGGGGCAGGGATGCCCGGAGCAGCTTGCCCAAAGCGGACGCTTCTCTTTAATCCTCGTCGTCCAGTGGCTTATGCCTTGAAGCACGAGAGTTTACATCCCTTGTAAATGTTTATTTTGTCTAGCGTAGCTCCCTGTATGTTCTCGTTACCTATTTAGAGGTTTAATCCACTACTGATTCCTACTAGATTCGTGGCCTCAGTACCACCTCGGGGCACAGGATCCCTCAGGTCAATGAGATGCTGTATGCAGAAATTATCTCCAATGATTTGGTATTATTATTTGTTCACAGTGTGGTTGTGCCCCTAACGTGCTGAGCTTTAGAAACGCGGAGCAGTGTTTTCCCAGCAGCTTTCCCTTTGTCTCCTGGGAAGCTCAGGCAGGGGCAAACGGCATCTTCTCCATCCCACCCAGTACTTGCAGCCTGGTGCCACCCCCCTTTGCTTACTCCTCTACAAAGAGGCAGTCCCGAGGCGGTTTGACTCTTCGGATGGAGCTGGTGCTGTCTTCTGCTTGCACCTTCTGCTCTCTCTGCTCCCTTTACTGCCTCGTGTTCACAGATTTCACTTTACAGAATCACAGAATCAATGAGGTTGGAAGAGCCCTCTGGGATCATCGAGTCCAACCATTGCCCTGACACCACCATGGCAACTAGACCAGGGCACTAAGTGCCATGTCCAGGCTTTTCTTAAACCCCTCCAGAGATGGTGACTCCACCACCTCCCTGGGCAGCCCCTTCCAATGTCTAATGACCCTTGCTGAGAAGAAATGCTTCCTAAGCGCTTCCTTTAGGAGCGCAGCAGCAGCTAGTTGGGAGCGCATTGCTGGGAGATGCAGCATTTGCAGGGATTTTACTCCGTGACCTGTGTGGGTGACCTAGACCCTTTTTTGAGGTGAAGGGTGTGAAAGGGAGCGCAGCTGCTAGAGCGACGGTCTGCTGGCCACGGACAGCACATCGTTACTGTATTTCCATCGCCTTTGGGAGGCTGGACCATCTCTCCAGCACCGCTCCTGCTCCTGATGCACTGCTGGCTGGGGCTGGCGTGGTGACGGGACCACCGCTGCTTGCCTGGGGTCTTTTCTTGGTCCTCTGTTGCTCCACACACCACCAGCCTGTTGGCAGTGCCGGGTCAGGTCTCTCCCCACGAATCACTGCTCGTGTCCATGGGACTGCTCCTGAGATGTGTCCGAAGGTCTGTGTGTGGGGAGCACAGTGGCCGCTGGCAAGGGGACAGAGAGAGGACACAAGGAGCAGTGCCGGAGCTGCAGCCTGCGTGCCTGCTCTGGGGACCACCACCCCAGGCGCTGTGTCCCGTTCGGGTCCCTGCTGGGGCCAGGGCAGGGGGCTCGTGGTGGTTCCCATGGACCCCCTGCCCTGCCACCCCTTCTCCGCTCCCTGGGGCTGTCGTTCACCCTGTCCCTCCTCTCCTGGCGGCCCCGCGCCCCGGGTGACAGGAAAGGGTAGACTGTCCGGCATAGTGATGCTGAAAATATAGTCATTAATGGGACTCTGGAAACCCAGATGTCCTTTCTGGACACCGGTAATTTGTTTTTAATGAAAAACCATGCAGTGACCCTGAACAAATGAATTTCCTTTATATGAAGTCTATGTGCAATTACCCGACTAAAGGCGCCTGAAAACAGTGACATTCAAAACTGGGCTTTGAAAAGAAAAAGCGTAAAAAATAGCGACGTTGTCGTTAGCGATCTTTTATCTCGGGGAAGACGCCGGTGCTGATGTGCAGAGCAGAAGGAGCTGGTGCTGGGGAACAAAACACGTGGGTTTCAAACGTGTTTTTTCCTTGTGACTTTTTTTTTCAGCTCACGTAGCTCAAACCCAGCCGCCACTCGGAGCACCCCAAAAACACCTTCACCCCCTGCAGATGCGCCCATGGCTTCCACCGCCACAGCCAGAAGACCCGCTGCCAAAGGACAGAAGTGTTGTTAAGCGGATTTAGTGTTTTTTTTCCCCAGTCTAGGGCTGCTCGGCAAAGGTGCCCCCCACCACCCTTCCGTAATCAAAACCAGACAAATCCCACAGAAGTTTCATCACGTGTGATGAAGCAAGTGATGTCCCATCACAGATATCTTGGGGCAATACCAGATTGCAAATCAGCTGACAAATGATTCCCTTAATTAATAATGGAGCGGTTAAGTCAATGGTTTGTGTTTATCTGCTGTTGGTGTATGAGGGCGTGCTGGGGTCTTGAAAGCCTGGAGAAAGGTTTTGGTGTTCATCTCTCAGCAGTGTAATTACCACACTTGCACAGAGTATAGATAAAATTTATACCGTTTTCAATATGATGTTGTCAGATATTATTTCATTAAATTGATTTAGAAATGACGCCGGAGAGGGCGAGAAGGTGAAACGTTGGGAAGCCAACAGCCTCTGGATCTGCTGCTCCCAAACGCGTCTCCCTCTTACTGACCCGATCTTCAACTGGGGTCGATTAGTGCTGACACCCCCGACCTCCGGGTCTCTCTGATGCTTTACCCCAGCTGAGGATGCGGTCCCAGGGGCAGCAGAGCCTGGGATGCGACTGCTCTGCGGGCTCCCTCTGCTCCGGCCGTAATTCCTGCCTCCTCCCGCGGAGGTGGGACGCTGTGCATATCTAAACACGAGTGAGCAGGGTGAAGTGTGTATAAACAAAAGGGTCCGTATTTAGGAGTGAGGAGGAGGAGAGAAAACATATTGTATTGCTCCACTCTTTGGAAATTTCTATGCATTTGTAATAACAAAATTACCATAATTTGCTCGTTAACGCAGCTAGATCAGTCAAGCATTGTTCCAAACATGCAGAGGCTGCTTCTCGCTCCGGGTCTGCCAGTGAGTTAAGCGCGGGTGGAAATTAGCATGCAAATAGCCCTAATTCGGCGGCCGAGCTGTCAGATCCGCATTCAGCCGCTTGTTCCCTTTGAAATCCCTGACAGGAGCGGCTCAGGCAATCCCACCCTCAAGTAGATCCAGCCAGAAGAGGTACCAAGGGGGCACCTCCTGAGTGACAGTTTGGCTACCTTCAGTCAAATCAATCAGTCGCGTCAGCCGGCAGCGGCGACGCCGGGGGGCTGCGGGGTTGGGGAGAGGGGGGGCGATGGTTTCCAGCCAGACCTTGATGCTGAAACCATCCCCTCCCCACCCCGGGGTGGTGCCAGGGTTTGGGGCTCTGGCAGCCGAGCGATGCCGCCCCTGGCGCAGGGGAGAGCTCTGTTCAGATACTGATTTTCAAGTTAAGCCGCTGTTTGTGGCAAAAAAGCATCGCCGCTGGGGTTGTTTGGCACTGAGGGGTGGAAGCCAGGGTCTGTGGTCTTTTTCTTCTGGAGCATCATTGTGGAGGATGCTGTGCTGGGCAAAGCAGTGGTCGGCATCGGAGGGATGCTGCTCTAGTACCGTGGTTGGCATTGGAGGGATGAGGGATGCTGCCTGTGGCACCACAGCCGCCTCCTGCCCCTGCAGACAGGGAGTAGGGGGCTGGAGGTGCCCAGCTGATGGCACAGGGCTGCAGGACCCTTCCCACTCCTGTCTCTGTGCAGCACGCGCTGAGGTGCCCACAAGGAGACCCACAAGGCTGGTGGTTCATTCAGTGTTACAGGTCCTACGTGCTGCTCACCTTCAAGCCATGCTGGTGATTATAAAAGCGACAGTGAGGATTTAAAAAGCCTTTTCAATCAATCAATCAATCAATCAATTTGAAAAGCTTTTTGTTGCTGCTGTCTTTTTTTTAATGTTACTGAACATTCTTCTGTCCCCTGCAAGCCGGTTGTTTTGAGCCCTGCTGTGCTGGCAGCTACAACAAACACGAGTCTTTGCCCCAAAATACCCAGAGCCAGAAATTTAAAGACAAGGCGCTTGTAGATGAGATGAGTTAAGAGCTTGCTCTCTGCTCCTGAATTGCATTAGCCCTGTAGGACCTGGCATCGGGAGCTGCCTGGCATGGTTTGCCCTCACCGAGGTGGCTCCCAGAGTCCCCTCCAGGCACCGAGGATGTCCCCTGTGCGTGGGGGCTGCGGGGTGCACTGCTCTCCTCCTCCTCTGGGAAGGCAGCAACAGCTTTACAAAGGGCTTCCTCACAGACGGGCTCTCAAAGCCAGCGGTGACAGCGGCTTCCCAGGCGATGCACCCCCAGTGTGCCAGCGGTGAGAGCTCGGTGTCCAGCCATGCGCCAGCACATAAAACACTTTGTCACTTCTGAGAATTCAGCTTTTAGAATCATAGAATCACAGAACGGTTTGGGTGGGAAGGGACCTTAAAGACCATCCAGTTCCAACCCCCCTGCCACAGGCAGGGACACCTTCCACCAGACCAGGTTGCTCCAAGCCCCATCCAACCTGGCCTTGAACACTGCCAGGGAGGGGGCAGCCACAGCTTCTCTGGGCAACCTGGGCCAGGCTCTCACCACCCTCACAGCAAAGAATTTCTTCCTCATATCTCATCTCAATCTCCCCTCTTTCAGTTTAAAACTGTTCCCCCTCTTGTCCTGTCACTCCATGCCCTTGTAAAAAGCTCTTCTCCCACTTTCCTGTAGCCCCTTCAGGTACTGGAAGGTGCTAGAAGGTCTCCCTGGAGCCTTCTCTTCTCCAGGCTGAACAGCCCCAGCTCTCTCAGCCTGTATCCATAGCAGAGGGGCTCCAGCCCTCTGAGCATCTCCGTGGCCTCCTCTGGACTCGCTCCAACAGCTCCGTGTCCTTCTTCTGTTGGTGCCCCAGAGCTGGACGCAGCACTGCAGGGGGGGTCTCCCGAGAGCGGAGCAGAGGGGCAGAATCCCCTCCCTGGCCCTGCTGGCCACGCTGCTGGGGATGCAGCCCAGGAGACAGTTGGCTTTCTGGGCTGCAAGCGCACATTGCCAGCTCATGTTGAGCTTCTCGTCACCCATCACCCCCAAGTCCTTCTCCTCAGGGCTGCTCTCAATCCATTCTTCGCCCAGCCTGTGTTTGTGCTTGGGATTGCCCCAACCCATGTGCAGGACCTTGCACTTGGCCTTGTTGAACTTCGTGCGGTCTGCACAGGCCCAGCTCTCCAGCCTGTCCAGGTCCCTCTGGATGGCATCCCATTTTCACTGTTGTGTCTCCTTGCGTTATGTCAGTACCCAGAGTTTAAAAAAATTGGAGATTACAGGAGCATCGCGATTACAAACAGCAAGTTGCGTGTACCAAGAGATGCATCTGGCTCTGGGGGGATCTGCCCAGCGTCGTGGCGTTAGGAAGCACTTGCCGGGTTGTCCTGCGACGAACTGGATGTCTCCTGCTTCCAGCATCTGCGTTGACAGGGGAATGCTGGAGGCCTGGTCCCCACACCCTCCCTCCGCCACTGCAGGACGACCCACGCAGAGGTTTTGGGGAGCTGCAGCCATTCTCCTGCAGAGCGTTACCTCCGAATTCAGCATTTTTACCTCTTGCTGGACCCATTTTCCAAGACTGTGGGCTTGATTTCTGTGTGAGGATTGCTGGAGGGAGTTTTGCTTGCAGTTAGGGCAGTTTGAACGTAGGACACCTGCCCTATGGTAAACTTCCAACGCTCAGAACTGATGTCTGTGGAGCAAACTGAAATTAAATATTTTGAGAATTAAGGAGGTTGTAGTGGAGTGGGAGTCGGCCTCTTCTCCCGGGCAACTAGAAATAGGACAAGAGGACACAGCCTCAAGCTTGGCCAGGGGAGGGTCAGGTTGGACATTAGGAAGCATTTGTTCTCAGCAAGGGTCATTAGCCACTGGAAGGGGCTGCCCAGGGAGGTGGTGGAGTCACCATCTCTGGAGGGGTTTAAGAAAAGCCTGGACATGGCACTTAGTGCCATGGTCTAGTTGATAAGGTGGTGTCAGGGCAACGGTTGGACTCGATGATCCCAGAGGGCTCTTCCAACCTGGTTGATCCTGTGATTCTGGGCACATTGAGACTTTATCAAAACAAGTGAAAATGCCGAGACGTTGCAGTAGGTTGCAGCGCAGAACGATGCAATGTTATACAATGGGTGCAAAAGAAACAAAATAGGGTAACGGGAAGAAAACCAAATTAAGTGAAAAATTTTAAGCAAAATGACATGCCTTAATAAAAATGAAGAGAGGCGCTCTGAGGACTGCCCTGTTTCTACAGCAGAACTTTCCCCTGAGAACGCATTTTAAAGTGGATGCCCTCAAGCTGTAAGAATTGGAGTTTGTGTTGGAAAACTGTTGTGTGCGCAGCCACATCGGGCGGGGGCAAACCCCTGGACGGAGGGATGCAGGTGGAAGAGTCCGAGGACGTGCCTCCCGCGTGCCCTGCTCACGGCAGGAGAAGAGGGACAGCCCGGACGGGGAAGCGAGGTGTCTCCAGAAGGAGAGATGCTTTGGTCACACTCAAAGAGTTATGGTCAACGGCTCGATGTCCAAGTGGAGACCAGTGACGAGTGGCGTTCCTCAGGGGTCGGTATTGGGATCGGTCGTGTTTAACATCTTTGTCGGCGACATGGACAGTGGGATTGAGTGTGAACTCAGCAAGTTTGCCGATGACACCAAGCTGTGCGGTGTGGTGACACGCTGGAGGGAAGGGATGGCATCCAGAGGGACCTGGACAGGCTGGAGAGCTGGGCCTGTGCGAACTGCATGGAGTTCAACAAGGCCAAGAGCAAGGTCCTGCACGTGGGTCGGGGCAATCCCAAGCACAAACACAGGCTGGGCGGAGAATGGATTGAGAGCAGCCCTGAGGAGAAGGACTTGGGGGTGATGGGTGACGAGAAGCTCAACATGAGCTGGCAATGTGCGCTCGCAGCCCAGAAAGCCACCCGTGTCCTGGGCTGCATCCCCAGCAGCGTGGCCAGCAGGGCGAGGGAGGGGATTCTGCCCCTCTGCTCCGCTCTCGGGAGACCCCCCTGCAGTGCTGCGTCCAGCTCTGGGGCCCCAACAGAAGGAGGACACGGAGCTGTTGGAGCAAGTCCAGAGGAGGCCACGGAGATGCTCAGAGGGCTGGAGCCCCTCTGCTCTGGAGACAGACTGAGAGAGCTGGGGCTGTTCAGCCTGGAGAAGAGAAGGCTCCGGGGAGACCTTCTAGCACCTTCCAGTGCCTGAGGGGCTACAGGAAAGCTGGAGAGGGGCTTTTTACAAGGGCAAGTAGTGACAGGACAAGAGGGAACAGTTTTAAACTGAAAGAGGGGAGATTGAGATATCAGGAAGCAATTCTTTGCTGTGAGGGTGGTGAGAGCCTGGCCCAGGTTGCCCAGAGAAGCTGTGGCTGCCCCCTCCCTGGCAGTGTTCAAGGCCAGGTTGGATGGGGCTTGGAGCAACCTGGTCTGGTGGAAGGTGTCCCTGCCTGTGGCAGGGGGATTGGAACTGGTTGGTCTTTAAGGTCCCTTCCAACCCCAACCCATCTGTGATTCTATGATTCGTGGCAGCAAATACAGCACTGGGCACTTTGCAAATAAGTCATCTGTCACCTGTGACTGCTGCAGGTTTGGGATCCAGCTCTGTACTGACTGCGGAGTAAGCTGGGAAATTTATATGTAACCCCCTTGATTCCTACATAAAAAGACTAAAATCACTGTGTGTGCTCATCCTTGGCACAGTTTTTGGCTGGCTGGGCTGGCTCAGGCCAGGCTACGTGGCTGCAGACATGGCTTGGGAACGGCTTTGGCTACAATTGCCAGCAGAGCGGCCACCGTGCCGGAGGACCGTGCCGCCGCGCTCCTGGAGATTGACCTGAGATTGGCTGACATGTTTTTTCTCTGCATTAGAAGGATGACTGTAACGTGGATGTGGTGTAAAACCAAAGCAGTGCTGTGAAAATCAAGTGAGAAATTATCTGTCTTCTGTCACTCAGGCACTTATTTGCATTGTGTTTGGTGTCAGAAAGAAAAACTGACATCTCTGCCGGGGCCGCGTCTCTGTATCTCAGAGCTTGCGCAAGCTCCCCGCGATGGCAGGAAGAACCAGAGGGGGAAAGCAGACCCTGCTGCTGTGCTAAAGCCGCAGCCCAGGGGTGGCTGGAGCCTGAAGTCCAGCAGTGTGCCCAGGTGGCCCAGAAGGCCAAAGGCATCCTGGCCTCTATTAGGAACAGTGTAGCCAGCCGGTCTGGGGAAGTGATCGTCCCTCTGTACTGGGCACTGGTGAGGCCACACCTTGAATCCTGTGTCCAGTTCTGTGCCCTGCACTTCAAGAGAGATGTTGAGGTGTTGGAGCGAGTCCAGAGGAGGGCGACCAAGCTGGTGAAGGGTCTGGAAGGTCTGACCTCCGAGGAACGGCTGAGGGAGCTGGGGTTGTTTAGCCTGGAGAAGAGGAGGCTCCGAGGTGACCTTATTGCAGTCTACAACTACCTGAAGGGAGGTTGTAGCGCAGTGGGAGTCGGCCTCTTCTCCCAGGCAACTAGCGATAGGACAAGAGGACACAGCCTCAAGCTTGGCCAGGGGAGGTTCAGGTTGGACATGAGGAAGCATTTCTTCTCAGCAAGGGTCATTAGCCATTGGAAGGGGCTGCCCAGGAAGGTGGTGGAGTCCCGTCTCTGGAGGTGTTTAAGAAAAGCCTGGACATGGCACTTAGTGCCCTGGTCTAGTTGCCATGGTGGTGTCAGGGCAATGGTTGGACTCGATGATCCCTGAGGGCTCATCCAACCTCATTGATTCTGTGATTCTGTGATTCTGTGTAATTGCAATGCCACCTTCTATGCAGACGAGTTGGGCAGTTGTCCTCCTGGTGCAGGGAGATAAATCTCTCCTAATGCAGTTCCAGTATGGTTGGTCTGTGGCACCACCTACCTTTGTTGTATTAAAGTTAAATACCTTTGTGTACAAAAGTTTAAAGTGCAACACAGCTAAAACCTACGTGCTAGCAGTAATTGCAGATGTAAATCTTTTTGTCACCCTGCAAAGACTAGGTGAGGTGTTTCATAAATATGTCAGGAGCGGCATTAAAATTTTATGGCAGGCGGCACGGGTCGAGAATAGTACAGTGACTTCACAGCAAGGTACGTCCACCTTAACCTACAACTCATTAGTCATTGATGGGATTTCTGTGCCTTGTAGCTTCTTGGAAATGAGGTGGCGTTACAAAAATCTGCATGTTACTGTTTTCTTAAAATATGACAACCTACTCAGAACCATTAAAAAATAAAATTGTACATCTTTGAGCAGGTGCTGGTTAATATAAGATAAAATAAGGGGGAAATACTGTCCAATCTGTATGATCATAAAATTATATAGAGCCTTCATTAGAAGTTAATTGGCAGTCTTGATGGGACTGGGAACTTTGGAGAGATGTTGTCTGAATGTGACCAAGTACCTTCCAACTGCAACTGCAATAAACTTCTGCTTGGCTGACAGGCAGGAAAAATGAGCTCGTGTACGGGCTAATTTAGTGTTGAAATCACATGTGTGACATTTGGGGTGATGGCTGCACCTAGACCATTCGTTGAGGGGTTAATGGATGGCTACAAGACATTACAGACGTGAGTAGGCTGTGCTTTTGGTGAGCGTAAGTGCACTGGTGGAAGGGGTCGTAGATGATAATAACCGATCTAGTGATCTGCTGGATTCATACAGCTATATATGCCTGTAGGTAATTGATCATGAAGGGTGTAGGAAGCGTTTTGAGCGGTACAGACACTAATTAATGGCGTGGCGTTGACAGCACTGAGTGGGATCCTGTGCGTCTGTGGCTGGCCGGGCTTTTGCAGTACATGGCAGCTCTGGGGGCTCTGTCTTGGCTACAGCTGGGTGAAATTTTTTGACGTAGTTTTATCGTACTGTGTTTGAAGAAGGCATGTAGAGGCTTAGAGGGCTTGGAACTGGCTGTTTGTCTTTTTTTTCATTGAAAGTCACAGAATCACAGAATCACAGAATGGTTAAAGGTTGGAAGGGACCTCTGGAGATCATCTAATCAAGAAGTGAGGATTTTGTTCTGTGTAAAGAAGTTTTACTTGGAAATCATTTGTGAGGGCTGTTCTTCTGGTGAAATCCGTCGCTTTCTATTTCATCCTCGAAGAAAGAAGAACATCAATTGTGCAGAAAACATTTCCCCTTTTCCATTAGTTAGCACTTTATCCACTTCTTTCCTGTGGGAATGGATGAATTGCTGGCGAGCGAGGGTCCGGAGGCCGGGAGCAGCTCCCCATTTCGATGCAGAGGCTCCCAGGCGTTATGAAAAGCCGCTTTCTTCTTTCAGAACTGCTCACTGAAGAGGTTTTTCCAAAACGACATTTTTTTCAGTCCCCTTGGGAAACGTTTCTTTTTCATTAAAGCTCCTTCCAAGCACAAACCAGCGATTCCGGGGCTGGCGCGTGGTGCAGAGCCTCCTCCCGTCCCACGGGACTTCTGTGGACGAAGAAAACACGAGGGACCAGGAGAAGACCTGGCAGATTACTGGTGGTCAGCCCGTGGCGTGCCCTGGGTTTCTAGTCCCCTGGGTTAAATACAGCTGATTTTTACAGATTAGAGCAGTATAAATCACTGGTTCTCTTGTTCGCTAATGAATGCTAAAATGGGAAGAAAGTCCAAGTTTCAGTCAAAACAAAAACCAGCAATAAAAATTACTTTGGACCAAATGAAAAATTCTTCCATTAAAAGCTACAGTTTCTTTTCCAGCTGAGATTTTTGGATTATTTTTTTCTTTTAACCTCACTGCACCCAATTTGAAAACTTAACATCTCTCTGAATTTAAAAGGAAAAGAAAATATTTGTTTGGAAAACATCTGATTTTTTTTTTAAATTAAAATTAAGCTTGGGGCTGTGTCCTCTTGTCCTGCCACTAGTTGCCTGGGAGAAGAGGCCGACTGTCCGCTACACCGTCCCTTCAGGTAGTTGTAGACTGCACTAAGGTCACCTCTGAGCCTCCTCTTCTCCAGGCTAAACACCCCCAGCTCCCTCAGCCGTTCCTCGGAGGTCAGACCCTCCAGACCCTTCACCAGCTTGGTCGCCCTCCTCTGGACTCGCTCCAACACCTCAACATCTCTCTTGAAGTGTGTGGGGTTGTTGTGGCCCAAGTGTCAGACCCGGCACTTGTTCTTGTTGAACCTCACGCCGTTGGTCGCGGCCCATCTATCCAACCTGTCCAGATCCCTCTGTAGGGCCTTCCTACCCTCCAGCAGATCGACGCTCCCACCCAGCTTGGTGTGATCTGCCAAAATCTCTCGGGCAGTGCTGGCGTATGGCAAGAAGCCTCTTCTGCTGCTGTCCCGTGGTTTATATCCACCTCCCACGCAGGCGGTGCCTGACCCTGTCGCACGCAGGACTTCCGTTCAGCCCTGCTCCCTGCACGGTCGAGCTTATCTCAGCTGCCGGGGTAGTGATTGTTATTGGAATTTGCTGAAGAAATTTATGATCCATGTGATTACTTCCACAAAAGAAAACGATAGAAAACTAATAAAAGCCATGAGAATGTTAATTTTAAGAAGTTACAGTAAGGTCCTTTGCCACAAGGGGAAGGTAGAGACGCTGCTGGGAGGTCGGCGTGGAGAGGGAGAGGGGTTCATCTACAGGGGCTCAACTTTGGGACAAGTACAGCAGGTTATTTTTGAATTTACCCTGGACCCCAACGAGGAATGGGCACAGTGTTGCTGTTCCTGGCCAGACTACCTGAAGGGAAGTTGTAGTGAAGTGGGAGCTGGCCTCTTCTCCCGGGCAACTAGCGATAGGACAAGAAGACACAGCCTCAAGCTTGGCCAGGGGAGGTTCAGGTTGGACATTAGGAAGAATTTCTTTTCAGAAAGGGTCATTAGCCATTGGAAGGGGCTGCCCAGGGAGGTGGTGGAGTCACCATCTCTGGAGGGGTTTAAGAAAAGCCTGGACATGGCACTTAGTGCCCTGGTCTAATTGACATGGTGGTGTCAGGGCAACGGTTGGACTCAATGATCCCTGAGATCTCTTCCAACCTGATTGATTCTGTGATTCTGTGACTCTGGTTTTTGTCCCACAACCTCCCACTCTTGTCCCAGACGCAGCTGCATTTAGCGAACACCGTTTCTCCTGGTTGGTTTGAATTTTCTGCCAAAGCGAAGGGCTAAATGAGATGCTGTCCTAAACCTGGAGCTCGGATGGCAGAAGGACCCAGCTAATGGACAAAACCAGCGGCTGGGATGAGTCCGGCAGGAGGGATGGCACAGCAGCCATGCAGCTGACTCTGGCTGAGCTGTACTGGCTGTAGAGCTTCTGAATCGTGGGGTCTTCTGAGACTCTGGGGACTGGAGCGATATGTTGAACATGGAAGTGACACACAAAACTTCTTTGTCAAGTATTTTTTCAAATTTTGCGTTTCAATCCAAAGGTGCCAGCAGCTGGGCAACAAGCATGGCTGGTGTTTGACTAGGCTGCTGGTTTCTGCTGGTGTTAAGTGCCAGGTGGCCCTAAGAAGACAAGGCTGAAGGACAAATTCATAACTGTGGTGTTACCTGATGGGACCACAGGCAGGTGCTTTGTGCAGTGAGTAGTGGTAGTGCCGTGACAGCGGCCAGGCTGTGGATCAGGGGCCCAAGGAAGATGTGAAATCTCCATCCTGGGAGACTTGTACACCCTGGCTGGACATGGCCTACGTCAAAGCTGGCCCTGCTTTGAGCAGGGGTTTGGAGCAGATAACCTGCAAGGGCCCCATACAACTTACATTACTCTGTGGCTACAGCATCCATGTTTAAAAAAATCAGATGGCAAATAATTTGCACCCCCCTCCCGCCTGCCAAGGTCCAGAGCTGGCGGAGTTTGGCTCTGTGTCTGTCCCACTGCGCAGCCAGCTGTCGCACAGCTCTGCCGTCCCTTTTGCCCTCTGCCCATCCTCCTGCCTTTTGGCCGGGGAGGAGGGTTCCCAGCACCCTCCTGAGGCCGGCACCGGTGCACAGAGGTGCCTGCATCCTCCCCTGCAAGGGCAGTTCTCTAAAGCCGTGGCAGTTTGAAAGACACCGTGAAATGAAGAGTGGTCTTCATTTCAAGACCACTTCAAGAAAGATGTTGAGGTGTTGGAGCGAGTCCAGAGGAGGGCGACCAAGCTGGTGGAGGGTCTGGAGGGTCTGACCTCCGAGGAACGGCTGAGGGAGCTGGGGGTGTTTAGCCTGGAGAAGAGGAGGCTCCGAGGTGACCTTAGTGCAGTCTACAACTACCTGAAGGGAGGTTGTAGTGAAGTGGGAGTCAGCCTCTTCTCCCAGGCAACCAGCAATAGGACAAGAGGACACAGCCTCAAGCTTGGCCAGGGGAGGTTCAGGTTGGACATTAGGAAGCATTTCTTCTCAGGAAGGGTCATTAGCCATTGGAAGGGGCTGCCCAGGGAGGTGGTGGAGTCACCATCTCTGGATGTGTTTAAGAAAAGCCTGGACATGGCACTTAGTGCCCTGGTCTAG
This sequence comes from Nyctibius grandis, assembly GCF_013368605.1. Classification (NCBI taxonomy): domain Eukaryota; kingdom Metazoa; phylum Chordata; class Aves; order Nyctibiiformes; family Nyctibiidae; genus Nyctibius; species Nyctibius grandis. Next base: position 6,004,109 of record NC_090687.1, read on the forward strand.
TTGCCATGGTGGTGTCAGGGCAATGGTTGAACTCGATGATCCCAGAGGGCTCTTCCAACCTCATTGATTGTGTGATTCTGTCTTCAGCTCATGGTTCCTGAGGTTTTTGAGCTCATGCTTTTCTGTTTTTCTGCACATCACAAAGGAAACCTGCAGGAAGCTTTACAGTCAAACAGGCTGGTAACCGTGAGCTTATAATCCCCAGGGAAAACGCTGCAGAACGGATAACGCTGCTTTGCCCGCAGCAGCGGGTCCATCCACCACCATCAGGGTCTGTCCCTGGGGCTCACCCTGTGGGCAGGAGGCTGTGTGTCCGTCCCGCCGTCTTGGGGCAGAGGGCATCGCTGCTGCTACAAGGGATGTTACTGGGATGCTGCCAGTCCCCCGCCCCTCTGCCTCTGGTGACGATGGGGGGCTCTGACCCCTTTCGGGCTACGGATGCATAGTGGCAGCGTGGGGTCAGGTCTGCAGCGAGAGGTGGGCTCACTCCGGCAGAAGCCCCTTCGTTTGGTGTCTTTGTGTCTTGGTGACGCCAGAGTGGCTGAGGAGGGGGGCTTGCCGTCCCACCCCCTCCTGGCAGCACCACGCACGCGTGTGCGACACGTGTGCGGTCCCCGGGCAGCTGATCCGTTGTGTTTTTGGGTGGGGAGAGGGCTGGTTGCTGAGCGGCGCTGTCAAGAAGTGTAGCTGACGGACTGGGAATATCTGGTGGAAGTCACGAGGCGTTCACACGGCGTTCGTTCGTCTGGCTCCGCTTCGCTTGTGGCTGTACCATTTGTCTGCCCCGGTGCTGCGATGGTAGCAGCAGAGCTCAAGACTTTCCCCCCCACACTTCTCCTTTTCCCCTCCCCTCTCTCGTATTTCTTTTCTCTCATTTTCCTTCCTGACCCCCCCTTCTCTCTCTCTTTTTTTTCCCCCTGCAAGGCTGATGGATATGCAGAGTATGTTAAGAAGCAAGCAACACTGTCACCGAGCTGATGGTGCTCAGTGACTCCTCGAGCTCCTGGCTGGTCTGTACTGCAGGAGCTTGACACCCTGACCACTGAGGCATAAAAAACAGAGAATTGGAAGCCTCAGCCTGACAGGCACCGGAGCATCCCCCAGAGAGGGCCCACGATGAGTGTCTGTGTGCGAGTGCGGGGATGGTGGGGGAGGAGAGCGAGGCGGGAGAGGATGGAACAATGAGATGTCAGCCCTGCGCAGCGCTGGTGGGCACTGGGGGAGCTCTGCCCCTGCCCGGCGTCGGTGCAGGACGGATCGGGTCGGTGTGGCCGTGGAGGACGGGAGAGGGGGGCGGCGGGTGCAAAGGGGAGGCAGGGAGAGCGGTGGGACAGCTGGGAACGAGGGGTTGGTCCTGTCCCCAGAGGGGTACAGCCCGCAGCGGGGATCGGGGTCCGTCCTCCTGTCCCGTCTGCCCCGTCCCTCTGTCCGTGCACTGCAGCTCCAGGGGGGGATGTGGCAGCGGGACTTGCTCCCGTTGTCTCTCACGTGCCGTGTCGGTCAGGCAGTGCAGCTGTCCTGGGCTAAATCTCTGCGTTTCTCGCTGCCCCGTGCAAACGAAGAGGTGACGCCGTTGGGACAGGCGGTGTGCGAGCCCCCCCCCATAGAAGAGGCACCCCCAGGATGAAGGGGATTTTCTGTGGCACACGCTGGGAGGAGGACCTGGTTGTGAGCCTTCACGGGCTGGGAAGGATCGCACCATAGAGGGCTCTGGGTGGGCAGCCAGCCTCGGGTGGGGAGGCAGAAGAAGGGACCAGAGAGGAGCCGCGGTGTCCTGCCAGAGGGAGCTTGCTCCCTGGCTGGTGGGCGGCAGCGGGGACACCTTTGCCAAGTGTCCCCGGTACCTCGGGTGGCTCCTGACATCTCTTCTGGCTTCACCGTCTTCACCATGCCCCACTGTTTTAGAGTGAGCACTGTGATGGGGGTAACCTCCACCTACTGAAGTCATCTCTCCTCCAGGACGGGCAGCGGAGAGGAGACGTGCTAACGATGTACTTCACCGGGGGTTGCGATGCCTCGGCCAGAGCATCGTCCTGGGGCCAGTGGGTCAGCAACCCGCCAGAACCTGAGCGAGGAGGCCACTCGTGGGCCTGGGGACCCGGTCGTCATCCCCAGGGCAGGTCTGTGGGTTGAGCCGGTTTGGGGGTGTTGAGCCCCGGGAGCTGGAGGTGCGGCGGCAGGGGTCTGCTGCTCCGCTGGGGGAAAGGCTGTGTTTGGGGTGGGGGCTGCACCAGCGCTGAGGACCAGGACAGGTGAAGGTCACAGCGAGCATCTTCTGCTGCAGCCTCGCAGCTCTCTCCTCCTCTTGCCTACTCCTTCTCCTGCCGCGCCGCGTTGGGTGTGCATATATTTGTGTGTGAGAGAGGGAGAGGAGAGGAGGAAGAAAGAGAGGAGGAGAGGGGGGAACTGTCATTCGTGGAAGATTTCCCAATAAATCAGCAGCGGTGTTGGTGTTTGCATGGTGGTGGAGCCAGGTTGCCCTGCCCAGGGTCGGAGCCCCATGGTGCAAGGCTCTGTCCTGAAGAGCTTGCAGCTGAAGTATGAAACAGGAGCTGACATGTGAAGAGAACAAACAGATGGGGAGAGCGGGAGCTGGTGAGGAGATAAATAGCAATAACTCTTTGATCCTTTTTTTGTGCCTTTGTCTGGAGGGCTTCGAAGCCACCCGAAACTGATGCGAGCGTCCCTGTCCTTGGGATGCAGTGATGGACGGCTGTCTGGGACCAAGACCATGTTCTCCTGGAGAGCCCGGAAGGGTACCCGGTATCTAGATTAGCTGGTTAATATTCTCCTGACAGCAGAGAGCCTGTCTGAGCAGCCCTGTCCTCAAATTGTGTTTCTTGCCCTACAACTACCTGAAGGGCAGTTGTAATGCAGTGGGAGTTGGCCTCTTCTCCCGGGCAACTAGCGATAGGACAAGACGACACAGCCTCAAGCTTGGCCAGGGGAGGTTCAGGTTGGACATTAGGAAGCATTTCTTCTCAGAAAGGGTTATTAGCCATTGGAAGGGGCTGCCCAGGGAGGTGGTGGAGTCACCATCTCTGGAGGGGTTTAAGAAAAGCCTGGACATGGCCCTTAGTGCCCTGGTCTAGTTGCCATGGTGGTGTCAGGGCAATGGTTGGACTCGATGATCCCAGAGGGCTCTTCCAACCTGATTGATTCTGTGATTCTGTGCTGCAGGACCAGCCCTGTCCGTGTGTCCCAGGGTCCTCTCCATCCCTCCTCGCTCTCTTGCTCCTGCAGCACCGTCTGCCTGAGAAAATCCCACCAGCTCAGCAGGCCTGGGCTGCAAAGGACGCGTCAAAGGCGGCTACACCCACTTACCACAGGAGGAAATCCTTTGCTGTGAGGGTGGTGAGACCCTGGCCCAGGTTGCCCAGAGAAGCTGTGGCTGCCCCCTCCCTGGCAGTGTTCAAGGCCAGGTTGGATGGGGCTTGGAGCAACCTGGTCTGGTGGAAGGTGTCCCTGCCTGCGGCAGGGGGGTTGGAACTAGGTAGTCGTTAAGGTCCCTTCCAACCCAAACCGTTCTATGATTCTATGATTCTATGATTCTATTTAGTAACTCACCCACCCATATTGCCCCTCCTCAGAGGGCGGGCAGCAGGGCTTTTACTAGGGCCATCATTGGAGCACAGCACGCTGAGTAGCTCCCTTCCCCACAGCGGTAACCGCGGTCTCAAATCAAATGATCTTTTGTTTTGTCTCTTTCTCTCTGACTTAGGGAGCGAGTTTTCTGGGAGCCCCTACAGCCACCCGCAATACTCCACGTACAACGACTCCTGGAGGTTCCCCAACCCGGGACTCCTGGGTAAGTTGCTGTCCCCAGTGCGGGGGCTCACGCAGGATCATGGCCCTCATGTGAAGGATAAACATAATCCATTTTACACCACTGTCAAAAGCTGGCCCACTTTGACCTTATATACATGTAGCATGCAGTAATTAGAATTTTTCCCTGCATAATTTGCATGGATGAGGTAAGTAAAATACCAATTAATTGTCATCTCTCAACGCAGGAGTAGCATGCCTTAGAGATTTCCAGATTTATGGATGACAGGGCTGTTATATGTGACCTCCAGCAGCGAAATAATCCTGAATTTTTGCCATACTTTTTTTTTCCACCCGGTTTCTTTGTTTTAAATAATTGAGTCCCCATGTAATTGAGCCACCCAGGCTGTATTCATCATGGCTCTTGTCCTTAAACAAATCCTCGGGGAGCAATAGGTAGCCTCCGCCTCCCGTGCCATGGTGCCGCGGTAACGCCGCGATTCGCCGTGCCACGTTTAAGGGTTTGTTAGTGCTTCCACCATCAATCAGCAGACAGGTCTCCAGCTGATACGGGCGGGCAAAGCCGGGGGAGTCCCTGCGCTTCAACCAGCAGTTTCCATGGCCACAGCCGGCCGTGCCTGCGGGGTTTGGGCTTGGCCGTGTGGGGAAGATGCTTTGGCCGCTCCTTTGGCTGCGGGAGAGCTGCTCTAGCAAAGCTCCTCTGCGAGGACGGGCCTGGGGAGCCAGGCTTTGGGTGGCTTTTTAAACTTTGCTTGCAAAAACTGGTGAAGAAACTGGCATGATATTAAAAATAAATGAAAACCCAGCCCCAAGGCGGCCCTTCCCCGTGGAAAGGGGGCTTCTTGCGAGGCTCCTGGGATGCGCACCGTGCTCCTGCCTGAAGGTGCACACCTCCATGGGAGAGGACATGGGCACCGGAGCAGCACCAGAGCTAGCCCAGAGCTGCACCAGAGCCGCACCGGAGCCAGCCCAGAGCTCCACGCTGCCCGCAGGGATGGAGCCTGGAGAAGAGGAGGCTCAGAGGTGACCTTATTGCAGTCTACAACTACCTGAAGGAAGGTTGTAGTGGGGTGGGAGTCGGCCTCTTCTCCCAGGCAACCAGCGATAGGACAAGAGGACACAGCCTCAAGCTTGGCCAGGGGAGGGTCAGGTTGGACATTAGGAAGCATTTCTTCTCAGCAAGGGTCATTAGCCATTGGAAGGGGCTGCCCAGGGAGGTGGTGGAGTCACCATCTCTGGATGTGTTTAAGAAAAGCCTGGACATGGCACTTAGTGCCCTGGTCTAGTTGCCATGGTGGTGTCAGGGCAATGGTTGGACTCGATGATCCCAGAGGGCTCTTCCAACCTGATTGATTTTATGATTCTGTGATTCTGTCGTCTGGTGGAAGGTGTCCCTGCCTGTGGCAGGGGGTTGGAACTAGATGATCTTTAAGGTCCCTTCCAACCCAAACCATTCTATGACTCTGTGATTCTGTGATTTTTTTGCTGGTGGGAGTTGTTATGTACAGTCTTGGCCTCCTTGTTTTTATCCTCTTCGAAACACTTTGTTTTGATATTTTCAAAATCTTTCATTTCAGTAAACACAAACTCAGTCACTGCACAGATGATGTATTACTTTGCAATGACACACTGGTTTGGAGTTAGGAGACTGGAAGTTTTGATGCATCAAAAAGAAAAAGAAATGGGAATTTTTTTTGTTCTGCAGCAAGTCCTAGGCATGAACTTACCGTTCCAGGCCACAAAACTGGGAGTGCTGATGTTCCCTGGAGGAGAATCCCCTTGTCTGGCCACTGGTTGAGAGCTGGGGTAGCCTGTGCCTCCCTGTGCTGCTCGAGCGCCCCATGGGCACCGTGTAGGAGCTGGGCAGTGAGGTCTTGGTGAGCTGAACCTCAGGATCCCGTTCCATTTCAAGCCTCTCTGTCAGAAAAGCACCAACAGCAAAATGGTGGTCGGTTTGGAAAGGCATTTGTTAGAAGTCACCGTCACACCACACAGGGCATCGCCAAGGTCCGTGACCCAACGCCTAGGTGGGGAAGTGCAGCCTGGTGCACCGTGCTGGAGAGCAAGGCCAGTGGGCTGGTGCTCCAGGAGACACCGCAAGGTCCGGGTACAGCTGTGGGACCTGTGTGAGGATGTCTCTGTGTTTGGCCGTGGGGGTCGGACACGTCTCTTGTGCCCTGCAGAGATCCCTCTGCCCCAGCTCTGCCTTTGTCCCTGGGAGCCTGATCCCACGCTCCCTTCTCCCGAGGGGCCCACGAACCCCACCGGTCACTCAGCGCAAGTAGAGCCTTAAAAATCCTGCTCCAGGTCTCCTTGCGCACCCAGAAGGCACCGTGTGACGAGCCTGGGCGCCCGTGGCAGAGAGGAGGTTAATTTACACGATATCCAGGACGCTTCCACTCTTCTCTGGAGTACACGTGAGCGCGTTCAGTGATTCTCTCCTGAGAGCAAGCTCTGGCAGTATCAGCCTCAAAGCAGAAACCTTGACAAAATTAATCAGGGCTGGTACATGGACTGACACAGTTTGTTTTACTAAGTCCCGCTCCCTTCACCGAGATGGAAGTGTAATACTGTAAGCACTTAGCAGCGCCCACGTTCAATTAATTCCCTGCGCTGGCAGGAAGGAATTGCACCGCAGCAATCACGCCAGGCTGAGACCTGTGGAAGAGGAGCTGAGAGGAGAGATGCCGTGATTTGGAAGTGGCAGGGTGAAAGGATGCTTGGGTTGAGAAATGATTTGGTGGGGGGGATAAAGAGAACAGGAACAGAGCGAGCTGAGGACTCTGCGCCGGGCAACCCACCCTCACCTACCCCAGCTGGCGCGGGAACCGATGCGAACGGGTGACCGCGCTCCCTCCTCGCCGGGTTGCCGTGCCCCATAGCTGTTACATGGGGCAGGTAGCAACGTTCTTCTCATTCACAGAATCACAGAATCAATCAGGTTGGAAGAGCCCTCTGGGATCATCGAGTCCAACCATTGCCCTGACACCACCATGTCAACTAGACCAGGGCACTAAGTGCCTTGTCCAGGCTTTTCTTAAACCCCTCCAGAGATGGTGACTCCACCACCTCCCTGGGCAGCCCCTTCCAATGGCTAATGGCCCTTGCTGAGAAGAAATGCTTCCTCATGTCCAACCTGAACCTCCCCTGGCGAGGTCCAACCTGAACCTTGTGCAAGGGGAGGTGACCAAGCTGCCATCCTCGAGGGTGGTCAGCAGAAGCGTGGGCAGAAGAAGCCAGTTCCCCACTGCAGCATCTTCCTGCCCTCCCGTCCCGTCATCGGCCCTGGTGACACCCACACCCAGCTCTGCGGCAGGAGCACGACAGCCTGTGCTGCGCGGGGTGGCTCAGTCCCACCCCAGCTGTGGATAGAGTGAGGACAGAGCCTGAGTTTCCCGAGGGATGTGCTGGGAAGAGGATGCAGACCCGGGCCGCTGGCGTGGCGTCTGGCTCGGTGGCTGTAGCAGGTGTCCCCATCTCAAAGCCAGAAGAGGTGGTGGGGAAAGGGACATCTTTTTTCTTTTTTTTTTTCTTTTTCCCCCACTGTGCTGTGAACGACCTGCAAGTGAAACAATGCAGGGATGCACATGGAGGCACGCACAAGCGCACGGGAAGCGAGCACGTGGCATGTCTGGGGCTCAGCGTGTCACCGTCGGCATGGGGTCAGCTCAGTGTAGGGTCAGAAAAACGATTCAATTTCGTGCTGGGTTGTTACAATAAATTCTTTACCATTTTTGCTCGTCACATTCGGGTTTCACAGAATCACAGAATGGTTAAGGGTTGGAAGGGGCCTCTGGGGATCACCCAGTCCAACCCCTGCCCAAGCAGGGTCACCCAGAGCACGTTGCACAGGGTTGTGTCCAGGTGGGTTTTGAATATCTCCAGAGAAGGAGACTCCCCACTCTCCCTGGGCAGCCTGTGCCAGGGCTCTGGCACCCTCACAGTAAAGAAGTTCCTCCTCATATTCAGATGGAACTTCCCATGTTTCAGCTTGTGCCCATTGCCCCTTGTCCTGTCACTGGGCACCACTGAGAAGAGTCTGGTCCCCTCCTCTTGACACCCCCCACTAAGGTATCTGTAAGCATTGATAAGATCCCCTCTCAGTCTGCTCTTCTCCAGCTGAACAGCCCCAGCTCCCTCAGCCTCTCCTGGTAGCAGAGATGCTCCAGCCCTCTGACCATCTCCGTGCACCTTCGCTGGACTCTCTCCAGTAGCTCCTGGTCTGTCTTGAACTGGGGGGCCCAGAACTGCTCAGTTACTCCAAGTGTGGTCTCACCAGGGCCATGTAGAGGGGCAGGAGAACCTCCCTTGACCTGCTGCCTACACTCTTCCTCACGCACCCCAGGACACCATTGGCCTTCCTGGCCTCAAGGGCACATTGTTGGCTCATGGGGAACTTGTTGTCCACCAGAACACCCAGGTCCTTCTCTTTCGTTTGAGGTGGCGTCCCCACTCCCGCCTGGACCTGGCCCCGGTGCTGGCACGGCGTCCTGCAAGGGCAGCGCTGGGAGTCGGTCAATTAGGATTAGATTCAGTTCTTCTGTGGGTTTTCTGTGGAAAGATTAGAGAACAAGTAGGGGCCAGAAATGGCTGTGTCAAGAAATAAATTGATGGTGGTGTGAATTAGAAAGGAAAAAATGACAGCAGGACGGATAAGTCTGTTCTGGATGGGGGCATGGTGACAGGGAGGGAGAGGGAATGCTTTGTGATGTGATGTTTTCATTTTTCACTTTAAATACAAGCTTTTTTGATTTCGCTGCTGAAAGGCAAGCCGGAAAAATCAAACTTGAGAGACGCGTAAAGCCTTTGGAAAGCGTGAGAGAAATATTGGGCTTTGGTAGCTGCACTGAGTCGGAACAGCATTGGAGGAAGAGGGAGAGGGGGAGCGAAGGCCCTGACCCCAAAAAGACCCTTTTACCCCAAAACCTCGGGAAGCACAGCACCCGGCTCTGCTGGGACCCAGGCATTGCTCCGTGATTCTGTGATTCTGTGAAAGAGAAAGTCACCAATATTTTCTGCAAACAATTTCTCCCTTCAACAAATGTATTGGATGCCAAAGGACTTTCCCTGGCAGGCAGAGGCTGGTGCAGTGTTGTGATCCCAGAGCAGATCTGGTAGCACAGACTTGGCATTTCTTTCTGGAGCTCCAAGGTTACTGCCAGAGCTAAGCAAATCCGGGGGGTTATTCCCTGATAGAAGTAGTTTGAGAAAAGGGGGAGTTGTTGTTGAGTCGAGTGAAATATGTTGAATGCTTTGGGGCTCAACCTCCTCTTCCTCCCAAAATGAGGGGAAAAATAAATCACAGAATCACAGAATCAATGAGGTTGGAAGAGCCCTCTGGGATCATCGAGTCCAACCGTTGCCCTGACACCACCATGTCAACTAGACCAGGGCACTAAGTGCCATGTCCAGTCTTTTCTTAAACCCCTCCAGAGATGGTGACTCCACCACCTCCCTGGGCAGCCCCTTCCAATGGCTAATGACCCTTGCTGAGAAGAAATGCTTCCTAATGTCCAACCTGACCCTCCCCTGGTGAAGCTTGAGGCTGTGTCCTCTTGTCCTATCGCTAGTTGCCTGGGAGAAGAGGCCGACTCCCACTTTGCTACAACCTCCCTTCAGGTAGTTGTAGACTGCACCTCTGAGCCTCCTCTTCTCCAGGCTAAACACCCCCAGCTCCCTCAGCCGTTCCTCGGAGGTCAGACCCTCCAGACCCTTCACCAGCTTGGTCGCCCTGGTCAGAGAAGTGAGAGTGCGGTGATGTGTTGGGGCTGGGACGTTCAGACCTTCCATTCTGAACAGTAGTTCACGTTTTTTGTGAAGTAAATGGAACTAACGTTTGGGGTGGAGGAAGGGAACCAAGGGCAAAGCAGTGCTAGCACCCTTCTCGCGCAGAATCAGCAATGGTTGGACTCGATGATCCCAGAGTCTCTTCCAACCTAATTGATTCTGTGATTCTGTAGTGTGACTTTTTACTCTAATTACCTGACCTTCATTACTGTGAGTCCAAGCTCATGCCGGAGAGCTCCCTGCCACCCTTGTCGGCGCGCCGCGGGCTGGCACCTCTCCACCTTTGTCTTCCTTGCGCCTGTCTCTTCTCTTGCAGGCTCCCCATACTACTACAGTGCCGCGGCCCGCGGGGCAGCCCCGCCGGCCACCGCCGCCTACGACCGCCACTGACGCCGGAGCCGGGCGCCGGCACGGACCACGTGGGCCACCTCGCCGCAGCCGTGGGCCACCTGGGCGCAGCCGCGCCAACCACGATGGGGACGGTGCCGAGCGGGATCGTGCCGGTTGGAATTTCGCTCTTTAATCTTGTCGAACTGATCGTTGTTGTGTTCTTAAGTCTGGCCGTGTTGGCTGGGTCTCAAAGGAGCAGGAGGACACGGTTCTCCCGGCGCTCTGTGCGATGAAAACGCGCGGTAGCTCTACGTCTTTCGCAGCCGGCTGGCTACTGCTTTGCTCGCCTGCGGGTGCCACGGCTGCGTCTGGGGATAAGGAAGAGGTGTGAGCAGCCCCCCTCAGGGCGGCTTCCTCTTGCTGCCCACTGAAACAGGCTGTGACACTCAAGGCAATTTCCTTTCCTTTTATTTTTAATTTTTTTAATTTTTTTTTTTGTGTGGCAAAGAAAAAATTCATTCTTCTCCATTTTACACAAGCACCACTGTAAATACTCGCTTGTTTGTAGTACTATAAGAGTGGCTTAAGCGTAAGCAGCGACGTTGTACAAACACGAACCCAAAACGCATCTGAAAACGCGTTTTGAAACCGGTGCACTGATTCAAAGAATTCAGTAAGCTTTAAGCAGCTTTGAACCAGGTTAACACTCATCGTGGCTGTGTTTTGGGCTGGTGTCTCTGTATGGAGCATCCTATCCGACAGCCATGTGCGATCGTGCCGTACGCTGGTGTCAAACGCGTGGGCAACTGAGAGACGTGGGCGGTTTTGTGACGTTTTACTGCTTAATATTCATTTGTGTTCACTTGTCGTCATAACGAGCACTGAAACGAATCCTCTGGTTCCAAGTTAAGCAGCATCCAAGAAGAAATTCCTAAATAATAGTTGACGCCTTGTGTACGTCTCAATAGGTTGATGAACACCCCGAGAGGAAGCGGGGGGAACCCCACGGTAACTGGGGGGGGGACACGCTCCTTCTGGGGGTCTCTGCATTTCAGTGAAGGCATTTCACATTCAAGCTGCTGTAGTCCAGACGTGTGCCGGGTTGAGGGGATTTTGCCCCGTTAATTCCTCATTTCTTCCCTCCCGCTCGGAGAGGGAGCACTGATAGTGACATGTCCTTCGATGTGTGTCTTCCTAGGACTGATGAAGAGAGGAGAGCGGCTGCGAATGACACGCCAAGCAGCTACAGCCATCGCTGCCCCGTCGTGGGGACAGGAGAACTGCTGCTTTCCCCCTGCAGCCTTCCCCTGCCCCAGCACAGCCAACCTCAGTCACGTATGACAGGCATGACCCCGTCCCCTCCTCCTGAGGGCAGTGAAGAAGCTCCCTGGTGAGATGAACGTCTGGCCGTAGCCTCCTCACTCCCTACCCGACCATCCTCATCCTCCTGGATTAGCCCAGGCCCTGCAGAGGGGTCCTGTTGGCACTTGCCTCTGTGTGTGTCCCACGGCTGAAGAAGGATGGTTGGTGTCGAACCTGAGATGCGTTCCTGTGGATGAACATTCAAGTACAAATACTTGCTTCCAGCTGAACAAGCATTTCTCTGAAGTGGCAGCTCCTGAGTTAACACCCTGCTCTCTCTTCCTCCCTTCCCACCTCGTCGCTCGTGCTGCGTGTCCGGTGTCGTCAGCTGACCCGTTGAGTGTCTTCCTCTCCAAATCCAGTGGCGTCTTCTCACACTATGGAAATGCAGACATCGCTTCCAAGTTTCCAGGGCAAATGTGTTCAGATCCTCGACAGCCATGTAGGCACCCAGGTCTACTGGCTCAAGGATGTTTCAGTGAGATGTTCACAGAGCCCATCAGGAATCTTGGACAGAGTCCTTCAGACTGCATCCCTAACCCAGCTGTGACAAACTTACCAGTGAGAAAAGTCCTGCTTTTCATCTCTCAGCAGTTGGTAGCTGATACACACACGTTTTTAACTGAAGACAAATAACAGCACGTACAGTTTACACAGGGGACCTTCTGAAGCATCGCTTTGGTGTCGTCCCCTCTGAGCATCCCGTGATTGCTTGCACCCTGGTGACAAAGCTGCAAAGGGTGTTTCTGTCCCTGGACGCCAGTTGTGTGGGGTGTCTTCATGCCTGCCCCAGGCCGAGGGGTGCGCGTTGTCTGCACCCTGAGTGCTCACATGTTCTCGGTGAGCTCGGGAAGGGATGAGGCTGCTGGTGCCTTGGCTGAAGGGAAGAGAAATGAGAGTTTGGCTGCAGGTTGTGGGGATGCGGATGATGGCTCCAGAGCAGAGGTGGGCTGAGCTACACCAGCTACGGAGATGCTACTGGCCGGGCTGGGCTAAAATGAGTCTTTCTGTCTGCCCAGCGAGGGAACAGCAGCTCCTGTTGATGGCGTGTGGGTCCTTCACCCACTCTGTACTGCCCATTGTTTCCTCAGTGGTATGGCCTGTGCGACATACCTAGTTGAGATAACACTGAGGAGAGCAAACACAAGACTCCCGCAGATCACAGAATCAACCAGAATCAATCAGGTTGGAAGAGACCTCTGGGATCATCGAGTCCAACTAGATGTCAGCACGCTCAGGACGGAGGCTCTTGTGGTTGGGCTGGGGACTTAGGGAAGGCACAGCGGGTGTACGTCCCCCAAAGGATACGTGGATGCTGCTGGATGAAGTGACCCGAGGTGCTCAGATCTGGCTGGCCGTATGGTTTTCAGTGGGACTCTCTGAGGGGGTCCTTGGCCAGAGCCACCCTGGTTGGCACGGTGGTGGGCTCCATCCTACTGGCTGGGGTGCGGGTGCATGGGCTGGAGCCGCAGAGGGGAAACCCCAAACTCCCACCTTTGCATGTGCAAGGTGGGCACCTGCACCTGTCCCACCTCCCTTCCCTATATCTGCTGGGGCTGCTTCCCTGCGAGAAAGGCCAGTTAGGGTTGGCCCGTTGCGTATGCAGACCATGCCTCTGGTAAAGACACTTCTTGACGGTACTTTCTGGTTTTGAGAATATTTTGCCTGGGGTGTACAAACTGCTGTCCTCAGGAGGTCTGGGCTTTCTGTCCGTAGTCTTCATCGTGGGAATCCTCCTCCTCAGGGAGCATCTTTGAAAGGTGCTGCTGGCAGAAGGTGGTGCCCTGGGGATGGCGGAGAGTTGCCTGCCGCTGCCCCCTCCTCCGCAGCCCCTCCATTTCATGGGGGGTCACTGGGTGAGGTGGAAGCTGGAAGCAAGTGACCCCTTGGGGCTGCAAGGAGGGGAGAGAGCAAGACCATCCTGGGGGTTTGGGGTACCGTGCCTGCCCTTTGCTCAGGCGGGATGCCCCAAGGCGTGGTGTATCGTTCCTAAACCCTCGCAGAAGTCAGCCCCATGAAGTGCCTTTAGGCAGTTTCAGCACTAAACTCTGTGATACACTCGGCTAGATGGAGGGTTTTCCAGTAGTGTGCGCTCCAGCAATAAATTCATCCCATCCATTGCCGACACGGGCTGAGAAAGGAGATCTGAGAGATGGGAGAGGGAAAAACACAGCCCTAGGACTAAATCAACAGAGGCCATGAGCCAGGATTACATGAACTGACTTGTTGAGGAAGCCCTTGGTCAAATGCTGTGAGTCTGCGGCCGTGGAGAAGACATAAAATGCTGTGGGCGTTGGGTTTGCTTAGTGCCCGTGTCCGAAGGTTAAGTTATGGGGGCATTATTGTTAGGCAGCTCCAAAGTTGTGTTTGTTCGCTGTCAAATCAGAAGAACACTCTGGGCCGAAGAGTGGGTGTTACTTCAGGGACATGGAGACACCTGAGCAGTGCTCTGATCCACCCCGGGACCGCAGGCGTTGGTACCTGAGGCGCTTGGGAAGGAGACGGCGAGGGAAGAAACAGCACCAGGAAAAGAGAAAAAAAAGGAAAAAGAGGAAAAAATAGGTTGAGAGGTGTTTTGTTTGGAAGAAATCTTGTCTGACCAGGGAGGGACCGTCTGTGGAGCTCACAACAGTGGGTGTGTGTGCCGTGGGCAAGGGCATCGCAATGGGCCATGCCAGCACGGTGGGCTCGCTGGGCCGGGTGCTGGCTGTTGATAAATGCTCTGCTGTGCTCGCTCTTAACCGATGGGGTTGCATTCCTTTTCTTTATTTTCTTTGATTTACCTTATTCTGCCTGTCCTTCAGCGCGGAGAAGAGAGGAAGCCGCGTCACGGTGTCGCTCGTTTCCAACCACGAGTACCCGTGGTCCGTAGCAGAGTTAACTCGTGTGGCTGCAACCACGACATGCGTGTGCCCGTGCCACCTCGACGCGTGAGGCCGTGGCCACGGCAGGGAGCACGGCATTCAGCCAGCCCACCCTTGTGACTCTGTCCCAGCAAACGCTGGGAAAACCTACTTTTTCTTCTGGATTCACTGAGAAAAACGACATTAGAGGGCCAACAGCTCTTGGGTGACGTGCCCTGCAGCCCCTCGCCGGGCAGGTGGGCGGTGTCCCAGGCCCCGGGGGGTCGTGGTGGGGTGGACCCGAGCCCTGCGGTAGCCCAGGGCCCCCACCCACCCGCATCCCTGCGTCCAGGGTCTTCTCTGTCGAAGCGAGATGGGAAAACGACGGGTGGGCTCTTAGACCTGCCTTTTGCTTGGCTCAGCCTCGCATAGCGGGGGACCTTGTCCTGTTTTTTTCGCTTTCTCTTGGCCTTTGTACATTCTGGAATTACAGAAACTCATTTTGTTGTGAATGGAATTCCTTTCCAAGAAAAAAAAAAAGAACAGGCTTTTTTTTTTTTTTTTTCTTAGGAACTACTTTGTATTAGGGACTTCTAGCATCAAAGAAATACATATCTATTGCATCCACCAAAGTCTGCAATGCCTGCATTCAAGCTTACTTCGTAAAAAAAAAGAGGAAAAAGAAAAGAGAGGGAGAGAAATAAAAGCCTCCTCCCCTCGAAAAATACATACAAACAAAAAAAAAATAACTTACAAAAAAGAAAAACAAAACCTCCTAAAAATAACTGTTGAATTGCCTTTGAAAGTAGGGATAACATCTGTTGCAAAAACAGATGAAAAAATGCTTCTTAAAAATGTGTATGTTTTGTATTCTTTTTTTCTAGTAGGAAAAGAACAGACTTGAAATCTTGGTGTTTTTTCCTTAGTGCCGTGTGTTGCTTTTGTGTGTTATAATATTTGAATGTAATGACAGCAGTGCCAATTTGCCAAAGATGTCGAACATTATTTTGGGGTTTTTTTGTTTCGGGCTTTGTTTTTGGGGAAGCAAAAGGGGAGGTGGGCCGGGAGCAGGGGTGCTAAGGCATGGGTCAGGAGGGAGGGGCCGTTTGAAGGTTTTTTTTTTTCATTTATTTGGTTTTTTTCAATTCTTTTGTTCTTGTCAATACTGAAATTTGTGATTTTTATCCTAAGTTAAATGGTTGACTGCAACACTTTTTATTTTTAGATTAGTTGAAGAAACATGCAATAAGATTGGCGTAGTTCAATATCTGTGTGTCTTTTCATGAGAGTGACTGTTACTTGTGGACATTTGGTTTTATGTAACCTTTATGTGAGATAATTATTTGTAAATATTTACCATAATTTTATTGGTTCCTAAAATAAAAGTAATTTTTTTAAGTTCAGAAAGACTGCTTTCGCTCTTGCTTTCACCTTGTGTCCTGGACCCCTTGGAGATGGTTGCATTTGAAATGGGATTTTGGGGACCCCCATGAAAAGGCATCCATCATGCCGGGCCGGGCACCTTTCCGCTAGACCAGGTTGCTCCAAGCCCCATCCAGCCTGGCCTTGAACACTGCCAGGGAGGGGGCAGCCACAGCTTCTCTGGGCAACCTGGGCCAGGCTCTCACCACCCTCACAGCAAAGAATTTCTTCCTCAGATCTCATCTCAATCTCCCCTCTTTCAGTTTAAAACCGTCCCCCCTCATCCTGTCACTCCATGCCCTTGTAAAAAGCCCCTCTCCATCTTTTCTGTAGCCCCTTCAGGCACTGGAAGGTGCTAGAAGGTCTCCCCGGAGCCTTCTCTTCTCCAGGCTGAACAGCCCCAGCTCTCTCAGCCTGTCTCCAGAGCAGAGGGGCTCCAGCCCTCTGAGCATCTCCGTGGCCTCCTCTGGACTCGCTCCAACAGCTCCGTGTCCTTCTTGTGTTGGTGCCCCAGAGCTGGACGCAGCACTGCAGGGGGGGTCTCACGAGAGCGCAGCAGAGGGGCAGAATCCCCTCCCTCGCCCTGCTGGCCACGCTGCTGGGGATGCAGCCCAGGACACGGGTGGCTTTCTGGGCTGCGAGCGCACATTGCCAGCTCATGTTGAGCTTCTCATCACCCATCACCCCCAAGTCCTTCTCCTCATCATCACACGTGTCCTGCCTGTGCTGTCCAGTGCTGCCAGAGTGCCCCAAACACCCAAGCCTTGGGTTTATGAAACAACGGTAAGGGAATATCCGCTGGATTTGACATGACTGTGTGTTTGGACTGAGCTCCCGTATTCTCTGTCTTAATTTTAACAGTATTCTGGCAACTGAGGCATTGCAAGTGTTAACTGACATTAGACAAATGATGGTGAACGTGTCCAGAACGTCTGGACAGTAAACTGTCTTTATGTTGACCCATGGGTTTTCTCACTTTTGCTCTTCCTGTTCTCTCCCGTGTCTTGCTGTGGGGGAGCGAGCGAGCTGCTGGGTCGATGCTGAGCTGCTGGCCGTGTTAAACCCACCACAGCAATGTGCTCCTTATAGTAGACACCAACATCAATTCTGGCAGTTAAAGCCCTTCAGGGAGCTCAGAAGAATGGGTGCAATGACACTTTATTTCTGTGTCTCAATACCATACGTTTCAGTCTTAAACCTGACGAACAGAACTCACAGAACTTTCCACAATTCAAATAGTTGTGGGTAAATAAAATCAGGGGGTAATCACAGGCAATAGCCGAATTTAGGCAGCCAGCAGCTTGCGACCAGTATTTACTCAGGCCCCGGCAGGCGATGTCAGCTGGTGGTGACACAGAATCACAGAATCAATGAGGTTGGAAGAGCCCTCTGGGATCATCGAGTCCAACCATCGCCCTGACACCACCATGGCAACTAGACCAGGGCACTAAGTGCCATGGCCAGACTTTTCTTAAACCCCTCCAGAGATGGTGACTCCACCACCTCCCTGGGCAGCCCCTTCCAATGGCTAATGACCCTTGCTGAGAAGAAATGCTTCCTAATGTCCAACCTGACCCTCCCCTGGCCAAGCTTGAGGCTGTGTCCTCTTGTCCTATCGCTGGTTGCCCCGGAGAAGAGGCCAACTCCCACTGCGCTACAACCTCCCTTCAGGTACTTGTAGACTGCAATAAGGTCACCTCCCAAGGTCGGAAGAAAGTCCCCAGCCCTTCAGACCCCCTGCATCAAACTGGATGGCTCACCTCCCAGGCAGCAAGATCCCAGAAGGGGTCTTGTGCTCAGAGACCGCACTCATTGGATGTCCCACAGCTGGGTATGTTCAAGTGCAGCTCCCAGCACCTCCTGAAGAGGACAGAGGGTGGAGGAGCTCAACCACTCTTCCCTCCCAGAGCCCGTGCCGATGCCCGGGCAGCCCTCAGGGGTGATTCAAAGGGACTTTGCAGGAGAACTGTCAGTCTGTGACACCAGGAGCCGTGTCGTGGCTGTCCTCTCCTTGCAATGAGGTGCTGGTGGCAGGGATTGTGGTTCCTGGCTCTCTTTTTTTTATACTTTTTGTACTTCTGCTGTCTTTCAGCCGTGCTAGGTTAAGAGAGGAGCAAACCGTCTGTCCTGCAGCAGGCATGCAGTGCCCGTTCCTCATTAAGCCCTCCCACGTCTGCATGTGAAATGCCACGTCAGCCTGCTGGCAGCAGAACAGTGGGATTAGACCTGACAAAACTGCGGTGGGATCTTCCTGTCTCTCCAGGTGTGAGGCCCCATACCGCTTCGTTCGGTGAGAATGCCCTTCAAGGATGCAAATACGGTTTTAGCTCAAGCCTCCACACAAATGGCCATTGTTTAAGATGCCCAGGATTTGTCATTTAAACTTTTAATGAATAGGAAATGAAGACCCTTGGTTAAGCGGAGGAACATCTCTGTATTGTAATAGATTTTGCAGACAAGGGCAGTATGCATTCCAGCCGGGAAAGTCAGGAGCGAAGACGGCGGGTACAGAGGAGCTGGTACAGAGAGATCAAAGTGACAGCCTCTTTGCCAGGATTCCTGCGGTGGGCCATGATGGCTATGAGCAGGAACATCTGGAAATAATGTCACAGACAGCTGGTGAGAACTTGTGGCTCCTGTCTCGGGATTTCATGACCTATTTTAATTCTCAGAAAAAAAAAAAACCACACAAAAACCCCAAGGCTTGAAATGCCCTAGGGAGAAAAGAAAATTCTTTGTGTGTGCGCTGTCTTGGAGCCATTAGGAAGCCTCCTTTAGGGCAGCATTTCCAAAGCGGTGGGACTACTGGTCATACCCTAATGGTGAACTGAACAGCGTGCCCCAGCAGCCATCCAGCTGGATGGACCTCTCTCTGCCGCAAACGTGGCGATTCTCACTCATTTGCCCCTCCAAAGGCGCTGCTGGACAAGGGGCTTTGAGCACACCTGGAACTGGGTCCTGTGCCCCTGCTTCAGCCTGAGCAGCAGGCGTTGAAGTGTAGCCAAAACTGCAGAGCCAAAGCTGGTCACCATACGCACGAGAAACTGGCCCACAGGTAAAATTTGGCAGGTACATCGAGCTCGAATAAAGGCTAGAAGCGCAAATTAGCAGTGGGACGTATTTTGCAGAAGCATCAAAAGAATATGAAGAAATGGATCCACCACAGAAATTCCAAAAGGTGTAAATTTATGCACCGTGCTGCACAATGTCAGCTGCGAGTGCAACGATTAAGATCGTTCCCTCTGTGACGTTTGTAGGGGTCCACAGGGTTAGGGCATGGTAAGGGAATGAGGCCCTTGAAAGTAAAGCAGCAGAAAATAACTCCTGTTTGAGTCAACAGGACATTAATTTGAGGAAGATACCAGAAAGCTGAGCAAGGGCAAAAGAAGGTTTTGCCAACACTCAGCAGCAGGAGAGAAGCTGCTCGGAGAATCACCCCCCATGTATTCGGTGGCCACCCCCCATGGAGTCGAGCCAGAAGCAGGTGGAGGAAGAGGGACCAGAACTTGGGCACAGACCGGTTGGATTCTGGTACCACCAGTGGCGTTCACATGCGTAAGCCTCCTCTCTGGCCATAGCCCCGGATTCCGTGCCTGGGTGCAGTGAGCTGACCCTGCCAACAGCCAAGCGCCCACCCAGCTGCTCGCATACGACTCCTGCAGAGGGATGGAGGGGGAAATCAAGAGGGGATGAGTGAGAAAAAAACTTGTGGGTTGTGGTGATGACAGTTAATAAGAGAAGGAAAGCCGTGCACACAAGCAAAGCAAAATAAGGAGTCCATGCCCTGCTCCCCGTTGGCCCAGCTGCTCCTGGGAAGCAGAGCCTCCGCACGCGTAGCCGTGTTCGGGAAGACCAACGCCATAACCCTGAACGTCCCCCTTCCTCCTTCTTTCCCCGACTTCTATTGCTGAGCACGGTGTCATACGGTGTGGGATATCCCCTTGGTCAGCTGGGGTCAGCCGTCCCCTGCCAGCCCCTTGCCCACCCCCAGCCCACTCACTGGTGGAGAGGAGTGGGACAAAGAGAAGCCATCGATGCTGCTCAAGCACCGCTCAGCCGTAGCTGAACACCAGCAACCCAAAACGCAGCCCCACACAAGCTGCTGTGAAGAAAATTGACCCCACCCCAGCAGGTAACACGTCTGGGTCGGGCTGAGAGGGGCGCTCCAGCCACCCCTGCTGTGTGATGTCCCCGTTAATGTCCCTATGTCTGCCACCTCAGAGCACTGAGAAAGCCACACCTGATAGGAGGCTGCCGAATTCTGGCTCCTAACTCTATTAAACCCGTTGTAAACAGTCCCCGATAACACTTTAAAATAATGGTCCATTACGGCAGCAATGCTTAATTAGAGTGGAACTGACAAATGGAGTCATCATGATTAATGTTATTATAATGAATACATCTGCAATTTGGTATAACACACAGAAATGTCTGGCTTCCCAGGAAACCCTCAGATACAGAGGGTGTCTTTTATATTCATAGGGATATAATAATTCCTCTGAAGGAATCTCATCGTAATTTAGCACGAATTAATGTCCATTTATCACACCGTGTTACCCAGTGCAGCAATTTATCTAAATCCTATATATGCAATGTAGACTCTTGTCTAAGAACACCCGATAATGGAGAAATCCTTTGAAGAAATACATTTACTGTAGATCATTAATGCTCAGTGTGCTAAGTGGCCTTTAAATTAAACTAAGTTAAATAAACTCTTCTTTAATATACCAGTGTAACTTTTTCATTAACAAACACATTAAAGCCTTTTTCATTTACATACAGCTGATGCAAGCATATGATACTAACACGTTCAATTAGCGGAGCAAAATGTAATTCAGTGTCTATATGGTAAGAAAAAGCAGGAGAAGGCAGGGGTTTGGCACACCGACCTCATGTCCTTGGATAGCTGCACGCTGGTCCTGCGGGGACTCGTGGAGCCTGGCTCTGGGGTTTGCCACAAAGGCTGTTCCTTGCAGAAGGGCAATAGCTGCCAAGAAGGCCTGAAACCCCACAAAAAGGCTGAGGGAGCTGGGGGTGTTTAGCCTGGAGAAGAGGAGGCTCAGAGGTGACCTTAGTGCAGTCTACAACTACCTGAAGGGAGGTTGTAGCGGAGTGGGAGTCGGCCTCTTCTCCCAGGCAACTAGTGGTAGGACAAGAGGACACAGCCTCAAGCTTCACCAGGGGAGGTTCAGGTTGGACATTAGGAAGCATTTGTTCTCAGAAAGGGTCATTAGCCATTGGAAGGGGCTGCCCAGGGAGGTGGTGGAGTCACCATCTCTGGAGGGGTTTAAGAAAAGCCTGGGCATGGCACTTAGTGCCATGGTCTAGTTGCCATGGTGGTGTCAGGGCAATGGTTGGACTCGATGATCCCAGAGGGCTCTTCCAACCTCATTGATTGTGTGATTCTGTGAAAACCGTTTTCTATATGGGCAGAAGCTGTCCGAGCTGCTGTGCTCGCCTCCCTCCACACACCCCCTGTGACCGACGCGACCTGCAGTGGGTGCGTCTCATGGAGGCACCATCTGCGCCCACGTTTGGGCTCCAGTTCAGTTTGCAGACTGGTTTTAATGTGGCTCCACTCCTTTCCTGGGGAGGGGAACTGGAGCTGCACACCTAGCACGCTCCAGCCCCGATGGGCATGCGGGCATCGCGGTGGAGAAGGACTGCATCCGCACGTGGGGCAATCCCACCACCAGCCACCTCCGCTCCCAGGGAGGAGCACTTACATTGGCACGGGGACGCCTGACAGCAGAACCTGTGGGTCAGAGCTAGAGTAGGTCTCCTCCACCCGTGTAACAAGTCCCCAGGGCAGCGCGTTGCTGGTGCCTCCCTAGTAAAACTCTGAGACTTGGCTTGCAAGATGCCCTTGAAATAGACCCCGACAAAACTTCTACAGTGGTGTTCATCTTGGTCCTCATAGAATCACAGAATGGTTTGGGTTGCGAGGGACCTTAAAGCCCATCCAGTTCCAACCCCCCTGCCACAGGCAGGGACACCTTCCACCAGACCAGGTTGCTCCAAGCCCCATCCAACCTGGCCTTGAACACTGCCAGGGAGGGGGCAGCCACAGCTTCTCTGGGCAACCTGGGCCAGGCTCTCACCACCCTCACAGCAAAGAATTTCTTCCTCATATCTCATCTAAATCTCCCCTCTGTCAGTCTAAAACCATTCCCTCTTGTCCTGTCACTCCATGTGCTTGTAAAAAGTCCCTCTCCAGCTTTCCTGTAGCCCCTTCAGGCACTGGAAGGTGCTAGAAGGTCTCCCCAGAGCCTTATCTTCTCCAGGCTGAACAGCCCCAGCTCTCTCAGCCTGTCTCCAGAGCAGAGGGGCTCCAGCCCTCTGAGCATCTCCGTGGCCTCCTCTGGACTTGCTCCAACAGCTCCATGTCCTTCTGATGTTGGGCCCCCAGAGCTGGACGCAGCACTGCAGGGGGGGTCTCACGAGAGCGGAGCAGAGGGGCAGAATCCCCTCCCTCGCCCTGCTGGCCACGCTGCTGGGGATGCAGCCCTCATGTTCAGATCGTATTTACACAACAGTCTGTCCACAAGCTTTCTGATGTGGCTGCAATCCTCTTTACCAGGTATTTTTAAGCGACAGCAAGAAAACTTCTCATTCAGGTGGAGGAATAATCTGCTTTTGTTCCTGCCACCTGCTTTCCGTTTCCCCGTGTGTAATCGAGAGAAAGAGAAGCTATGGCTTTTCTTGGCCAGAGGAGAAATCCCAGTTAGACAACAATCCTCTGCTGGGACTGACCGGCTGGTGCATCAGTGGGAAGTGGAGTGAGGCATGCAAAGGACGTACAGCACAGTGAGAGAAAAAAACACGTGCTGTATGGCCACACAGCTGCTACACGTTGGGCTGGAAAAATACCTGGTCTAGAAGGTGCACAGCAGCCTGTGCTGTGTGGATTCTGGTGGACAAGCCCGACGGTGAAGGAAGCGCTCCGTGCGTGTTTAATTGGCTCTTGTGGAAACGGCAGGGCACGTATATCCCTGTCGGCCGTATAAAAGCCCAGTTTAATACTGTATTTTATGCAAAGTACTCCTAAAACATCTTTCATCTTACCTGTCTCAACACGCTCTGCGTGTGCTAATTTGAGAGGCTGTTAAATAAACCAGAAGGCGCAGGATTGTTCGGCTCAGTGACTGACTTCAGGACCGTGGGTTTAAATGCACCGACTGAAAAAAATCACGCTGATTAGCAGGCTATAAAGGGTGCAAAATTAAGTACGTTTAGTGTGCCTGCTCAGGGGGAAGGGGAGGGGCAGAAGCTCTTGAATACCAATCAGAGAAACCAACTCATAAAACAAGGGGAGGGTAAAACTCCTGGAAAATGGAGTATTCAGAGCAGGAATACTTTTTTAATATCACAGAACCAATGAGGTTGGAAGAGCCCTCTGGGATCATCGAGTCCAACCATTGCCCTGACACCACCATGGCAACTAGACCAGGGCACTAAGTGCCATGTCCAGTCTTTCCTTAAAGCCCTTCAGAGATGGTGACTCCACCACCTCCCTGGGCAGCCCCTTCCAATGGCTAATGAAATCTGAGTTTCTCTACAGCAAACAAATGATGACAGTGTTGGGAGCTCTCCTCTGAGAAGACCAAGCTGAAATGCCTGCATGAAGAGCGTACACCCCTGCTTCTCCCCTGGCTTTTGTGTAATACAATAAAATATCTGTAATAGATAGTAAAAGGGAAGTTTTGCTTGCTGCGTGCCTCTCCAACTGGCACCAATGGAAAATGCACCCACAGCAGCCTCCTGCTTCTCAGGGCAGCTTCCCTCCATCCTCCGGTTTGCCACCAGCCAGCACGCGGAGGAGAAGGAGGATGAGGAGGAGGAGGGGGAGAAAGAGGAGAGTTTCTTGTGGCAGAGCTGTTTTGGTCGGTGTCTGAGCAGGGTCTTGCCTGGTGGATCCTGCTCTGCGCTGGGCTCTGAGACAAGGCTACAGAAAGAGCTGCTTCTCCTGGAAGGAGTGCAGGATTTGGTCCCTTGGCATTTTGGGAGGAGCTTGGTCCCTTGGTGTTTTTTTGGGAATGGCAGGTTGTCTGTTTTGTTGGCTGGTTGGTTGATTGATTGATATTTTTTGCAGCACACTGGTTCTCAGAGCTGAATTTCAGCAGCTGGGGAAGTGAGGTGGTCTATCTTACTGCGTGTGTCAAACACAACCGTGCAAAGCTCTCGTAAGCAATATAGACGTTATCTGAACTGCCGGCTCCCAGAGACTGGGAAGATGCATGGCTGAAGGATTGCTCTAAGCTACCCTTTCTCTTTTGCTCCTTCCTTTAGTATCCAGTGCCAGCTGCTGCGTAGGCAGGATACAACTCAAAGCAGGCGTTTAGTCAGTGTGGCACTTTTACCCCTGTGCAGTCACCCACTTCATGCCCTTCATACTGCACTAATAGCTATCAAAATTCATGGGTCGCTCTCCCCCTCCTCTGGAAACCAGTGCCAGAAACGATCATCCTGGAATTAAACTTCAGACAGAGGACACGCCATTTCCAAGGGGACCGAGGGAAACAGCAAGCAGGTTTAAAATTTCACGCCCACTCCATCGCTGCTGCGAGCACACAATAGAGAAGGAGCAGCACAGGGGGAACAAAAGGGGTCGTGCAAAGTTTGCCGTCTGGGAGAGGAGCGAGGGAGGCAGGGAGGCACCACGCTGGATTGACCCCAGATTATCACCATGTAGCAGATTTAGTCTGAAGCTGAAGCATCTCTGAGATAATATTGACCCACAGTCCTAAAGACACTCAAAGCTCGGTAGAGGTTTATCTTTTCATTCTAGCAAAATTCGAGTAAGCGTAGCAGGGATGGGGAAATACCTCCTCAGTCATCCAGGCTGTGGCACGTATTTGAGATACGAGCAGACGAGTGGTTCAGGTCGTTCCTCCTCTTGTCACCAAGAAGGTCTCCTAAGGGCCAGCAGCTGTAGCATGGAACAGGGCAGTGGAGTCAGGAGCGTGGCCCTCGGTCATCACCAAACCAAGGCTACTTGTCTGCAGGTCGATGCCTTCATCTCTAACGACAGTGATGCTACTGCCGTTGTATACAACAGACAAGAACTTGGTCTGTGGTAGTCAGTCCTGGGTGCTGTCTGGAAGATAAAGTTTTGCAAGTAGAAAGAGCAAGAGGAGATTAATATAAAAACTAATGTGATGACGAGGGCAAATACTAAAGGAGCTTTCTTTTTTTCTTAATCTCCTTTTTCTTGTCATTAGACAGCGACTCTAGGGCTCAGACGGGCAGCCCATTACTAAGGTTCATGGGTCATATACTGTTGGAAACAGGAGAGCACAGGTGGAAAGAAAGGGAAATGCCTTAGAGTTTGCAGAATAGGTACAGCTAGAAGATACAGAATGACCTGAGTTTTGGGTTTAAATCTTCTTTTCCTCATCTTACTCCAGAAAGCAGAGGCAACCGGATCAAGTGTGAAGGATGAATGAGAAGCAGGGGAATGTATGGATTTGGCATGAAAGTGCTGCATATGGAGAACAACCTGAGAGATTTGGGGTCCTAGATGGAAGCCTCCGGTACAGTTGATCTTTCAGTCCCTTCAAGCAGAGGGGATGGTATTGTATAGCAAGAACCATGGTCTGAAATGGGGCAGGGGCAGCAATGTACTAGAAACTCTACTAGGTAAGCAATTGCTTGATTTAATTTGGATGCTGGAGACCCCAGGACCTGTGTGATGTTTTAGAGAGGGATGGGAAGGAGCAGGAGTCACAGCACCTGCACATCTCCACGTCTCCATTTCTCCTTGTATTTCATGTCCAACCTGTCTGATATCAGGGCACATGTCTCTTTCTGTACATCCTATAGCAAGGTCTTCACCCTGCCTGAGCTTCCAGAGATCCTGAAACACAGCAGACCACAGGAAATTCTGGTTTTGGAGCTGGTTTGTCGTGGGTTTGTGCCAACACCGTTATGTTAACGTCTTGTTTCATTTTCTGTTCCTTCATTTTATTTATTTCAGTTTTATTTTGACTGACAAAAGCATGAAAACCAGGAGTTGTCCATTCTGCTGCTGTTGGAAAGGACCTTCAAGATCATCGAGTCCAACCATTAACCCAGCACTGCCAAGACAAATGGATATGTCCAAAGACAAAAAGATACTGCCAAAGAAGTGGCTGAGAGGTGCCCCCGTGGATGGTACCAGGGCTCTGGAGGTACATGGAAGATGCTCTGAGGCACCCTGACCTACTGCAACATTAAGATCAGCACCTCTCATAGATGGATTGAACATGGCTTTTAGTCTGTCCTGTGGCTGTGCAGAGCGGTGGCACCTGGCAGCCGTGGCCTCAATTAAATCTCTTGAACATTGGTACCAGATTTGGTGCCACAGGAGAAGGTCTGAAAAAAACCTGAGAGAATCACAGATTCATAGAATGGTTGAGGTTGCAAGGGACTTCTGGAGGTCATCTGGACCAACCGCCCTGCTCAAGCAGGGCCACCTACAGCAGATTGCCCAGGACCATGTCCAGTAGGCTTTTGAACGTCTCCAAGTTGGCTACCCAGCCTCCCTGGGCAACCTGTGCCAGTGCTTGGTTACCCTCACGGTGAAAAAGTGTTGCCTGATGTTCAGAGGGAACCTCCTGTGTTTCAGTGTGCCCATTGCCTCTCGTCCTGCCACTGGGCATCGCTGGAAAGAGCCTGCCTCCTTCATCTTCCTTCCTCCCATGAGGTATTGGTACACATTGATGAGATGCCCCTGAGCCTTCTCTTCTCCAGGCTGAACATTCCCAGCTCTCTCAGCCTTTCCTCATAGGAGAGATGCTCCAGTCCTTTCCTTATCTTTGTGGCCCTTCACTGGACTGTCTCCAGTATGTCTATGTCTCTCTGGTCCTGCAGAGCCCAGAGTTGGACACAGAGGAAGGCACTACACAACTCAGATGTCCAGACCCAGCCTGGACACTGTTGCTCCCTCATATGAAGTCTCTGCTGACTGGTTTTGCTGGATTTCTCCCTCAGCAGTTATTTAGCCGTGAGCAGGTGCCAACGCGTGGATGATTTTTCAAAACATTATCACCTCTCCGTGTAATCAATAAAAATTTAAATGAGAAGATTCTTTAAATTCTATTATGCCCAGACACCAATATTTACAACCCTGTAAAATCAAGCGTTTTAGGAGACAACCACAGCATAATAGCATTTGCAAGATGTTTTCTGTTTTTTTTTGTTGATGTGATTTGTGTGTTTTTAACTACTCTGCTTGCAGTTTTCTATACCGTGCCATGGGTTTCACAAACAGCATGCGTGCTGCCCCAGTTGTACCTCCTCCTGTGCTGCACTACAGCTGGTTCTGTGTGGTTTGTATCACTCCTTTGGACCACAAGCATCGTAATCCCAGGTAACAAAACCATTCTCTGCCGTATTAAACTATTTCACAACTATAAAAGGAAATCTCAAGACTGCCACGCGCGTGTTGCTTACTAATCCAGAACTAACGTGACCAATATGAAACCCTGACTTTGCACATCCACGTTGGAAGAGCAGCACTGTGCATACAGTGGAGGTTTTCATACTGGATGGAAAAAAAAATATGTAAATATAACAATCAACTCTGATGTAACAGCTAAAATAACTTTTAATTGTTTTCCCTTCACTTATATTTTCTGCTTGGCTGACTCTGCTTACGGCTCCTGGAAAGGCCAGCTCATCAGTTTTTGTTGTTAATCAAGAACAGTAATTGTGTAAGTTATAAAGGCACGAGATGATTCTTTGCTGAATAGGATAACAACTCCCAGAAAATGCAAAGCAGTTTTTTTAACGTGTTTTTGATTAGTAATTTGTAAGACTGCTATCTGAGTAAACAAGGTCCCCGAGAGGCGCTGGGACTCCAGACCTGAGGAAGGTTTTGCCCCTGTGTTCGTGGCATGGCGAATGCTGTGTCAGAAGAAGGGCTCTCATGGGGCACCACCAGCTGGTCTAGTTCAGCCAGCAAACGCGATGCAGCCAGGGAAAGTGGTGGGAAAATGTCATCCCTACGCCGATACCAAGTATCATGACAAGCACCACGAGACTGGCATAGACACCCCTTGGAAGGGGCCGCTGGTCCTTGGACACTAGGGCAGGAAGGGGAGGAACATCACAAATCCAGCTGACTTGAAACATTAATTCCCAGCTTGTCCTCCAGCACGTGGCCCACAGCCCACCCAGTCGCCCTCCTTGGGCACAGCCCTGCCAGCCCACACCCGTGGCAGCATGCACTTTGCCTGCCATCACCCCTCTCCTCCAGGATCCATCCCTGTGAGTGCTCCATCCCCGTCTCCCCAAGGTCTTTCCACTTGGTGGGAAGCATTGGTGTGTGTGTGTTTTTCTTGCCCAGGTGGGGCAGAAAAGGGCCCTGAAGAGGAGAAGATTGGGAACGACGTGAAGAGGGGAGAGAGGCCGGTGATGGAGAGGTGAGGAGGAAGCAGCCTGCCGTGGTGCCAGGAGCTGGGCTGTGGTGCAGCTGAGGAGAAATGAGACCAAGGTGGGACGTGGGCAAAGAATGACACAACTGCTTATCAGGCCAATTTGTGCTTCAAGCCTTCCTATTGCGAGTTCAGTCTGCGGCCCTGATCACGCCGTACTTTTGCAATATGCTTTGTCAAGGAAATGAATCACAAAAATCAGTGGCTGATGGCAAGACAACCAGCATTTGGCAAGGAATAGCTGAGAGAAAACTCTGGGGGAGCTGTGGGCAGGGTAACCCCCGCTACACCACAAAACAAAGCCATTTGCTAATAAGGGGGAATATTCAAACCAAATTGCTGAAGGAACTGGAATGGCACAGCCTACCTCACTCTAAATACCAGGCCTGATTCCAATTTCATTATTAGCAGTGATTTGGCTGAAATTCTGTGTTAAATTAAATCAGGTTGACCTGAGTGTGTTGTGCGTTTTCAAACAATGCTCTAGTAAACCAGAATGTGCGATGTTAAATAACAAAAAGATGCTTGCAACCACAATGCACATGAAACTGTTGTATGATATTTCTAAGTTAGACTTGTGAAGAACAGATGGATCAGCTCACTTAAATTCTAAAGTGAATATCCTATTCAGCTGCTGGGGATATTTTCAGGGGAATGTGAGTTATGAAAGATAGTTTTGTCCCTGCCTGCGGCAGGGGGGGTTGGAACTAGATGATCTTTAAGGTCCCTTCCAACCAAAACCATCCTGTGATTCTGTGATTCTGTGATATTAATCTCTAGCAGAAAACTTTGAGGGAGGAGATGGCTGGATTATTTTTACTACGGCTAGTTAAGTAGTGCTGTATCCTGAAATTCTCTTGTTGTGTATCTACTGAGTTATGAAATGGATTTAAGTGGATGAACTCTGGACCAGCCTGCTCAGCAGTGCATAAAGAAAAGAGTTGGAGGTGTAAAAAATGTCAAATAGCTTTCTCATATGCATTAAGCTATTAATAAAATGATCTTTATGTTTTCAGTTCGCAATGTCTCTTTTATGAAAGTAAGAAGTGGCGCTGATTCACGATTCATTGGTTTCGCTGCTTAGTGTCATTACTGGGAACACGTCAAGAATTGCACCTAGAGCAGGCACTAAGTTGAGAGGAAAAGGTGGCAAACAGAAGAGAAAAGTTTCTCCTTTTTGAAGCCAGAGTGTTGCTTCTGTGGGTGTCTCCTCCCTGCTCCATGAGTGACCCAGCACACAGGACACGGGGTGCAGCATGAGGGGAACACCACTTGGTGGGAATTCCCAGAGCCAAAGCGAGGAGAAGCTTGTGATGTCCCCGGGCTGGGTTGCACCTCGGCCCTGATGGCACTTGTGCACTTTGGAAACAGGGTTGAGCAAGGTCATTAAACACGGAAGAGATGCTCACAGTTTCTTCATATCCATTTCTAACTTGTAATTAATTAGGTTGTCCTGCAGTATGAGACCAATGGCAACAAGGATGCCAAAACTCTGTAGCCCAGGTCTCATGCCACCCACAAGCGCCCTGATGGGTGTCAGATTTCTGCAGATCTGAGCACTTGGAAAAACTTATGGAGCAAAGTTTTGTTAAGGCAACCATTAACATCAACCACAAACCCTCTGTGCCCTCTGGATCCAAAGTAGAACCCAAATTTAGGGAAGTCTGAGGACTCAGCCCAGAATGCCAGGCACAGACCAAACCCATCCCTGAAGAAAGTGTGCAGACCTCCTCATCTGGCTTTGCTCTTGATGCAGCTGCAAGTACCGGGGCAGGGGGCAGTAGGAACCGTGGTCTGGTCCATGTTGCCCATCAGAGGACAACCTCCACAAGCCCAGAGGAGCACAAGGGCACAGAAACAGTTGGGAACAAAAATTAGGGACTCAGGAAGGGACCTGGGCCATGGACCTCACCCGGGCTGCCAGATCCAGCACCTTACACCACTCTCCTCCACCGCCTCCCAACTTGTGAGCCATGTCCTCATACCCCAAATGTGTGACCCCTTCCACAGCAGCACTTGCCTCGAATATGCAGCTGTGAAAAATTCCCATCTCCACCATTTGTCTAGCCTGATGTTAAAGCCACACTGTGGACAATTTTTCTACCTCTGGCAGCAGGTTGGACCAGCTCAAACATGGGCAGCTCTTTGGGGAAAAAAAAATACTTGTTTTTCCTGGGAGCATACCTCATCCCACGCAGATGCTGTGCCCTTTTTCCAGAGCTACAAACAGCTGAGCAAAACTTTCCAACAAGAAGTGGAAGGACGAGGGTCACCCCCCCAGCACAGGCGAACCCCGTCCCCCTCTCCCACACCTCTACAAGGTGGCAGAGCATCCTCCTGCCGCAGCATCCAGGGCTATGGCATGGGCACACTGCCCCGCTCCCCGTCACTGCAGGATTTAAAGCATTTAACCTCAAAATAGTCATCTGTCCCTCTGTTTGGCAGACCCTGGATTTCTGTCCCTCATGCAGCGATTTTCAGAGGTTTGTCTGAAAGTCAGCGCTCCTCAGAAATACCCGACCTACACTGGTAGTACATGTACTAAATACGCTTATGTACACGTGTAGGGATGCGTGCCTGCCGCGAGGCCAGTCAGTCGTTGGCCTCTGTTCAGAGTGAGGAAAGGAGGATCCCAGCACTTGGCCAAGTCCGCGAGGAGGTTGTAGCAGAGTGGGAGTTGGCCTCTTCTCCCAGGCAACCAGCGACAGGACAAGAGGACACAGCCTCAAGCTTGGCCAGGGGAGGTTCAGGTTGGGCATTAGGAAGCATTTCTTCTCAGCAAGGGTCATTAGCCATTGGAAGGGGCTGCCCAGGGAGGTGGTGGAGTCACCATCTCTGGAGGGGTTTAAGGAAAGACTGGACATGGCACTTAGTGCCCTGGTCTAGTTGCCATGGTGGTGTCAGGGCAATGGTCGGACTTGATGATCCCAGAGGGCTCTTCCAACCTGATTGATTCTGTGATTCTGTGAACACTCTCTGCAGAGCGAAGACATCAGATCACCTTTTCCAATTCCTACATTAACGCTGTAATTACCACGTCCTCATGTGCTGCGAGGTGCTGGCACCTCGCTCTCTGCCTGCCGTACAGAACTGCAAATAATTACAGAGTTAAACCTATTAACTTACTTTAACTTATTAACTAAGTTGAATTAATTCTAGAGTTAAAACAACAAATGCTGCGGGTGACTGTTGCTAGATGCAGGTAGAGGTGGCCAAGTTAATTTTCTAACCTGCCTCATCTGTGCAGAAAAGTTGCAAAAATTCAGCGTTTGTCTTCAAAACACTTCCACTGTTTCCATGAATTTCAATCCTGTACATGCATGTCTGGCAGGCGAAAGGGGGCTGGGGCAGAGCAAACATGTGGCACATTCACAGAATCACAGAATCACAGAATGTTAGGGATTGGAAGGGACCTTGAAAGATCATCTAGTCCAATCCCCCTGACGGAGCAGGATTGCCTAGATCATATCACACAGGAATGCGTCCAGGCAGGTTTTGAATGTCTCCAGAGAAGGAGACTCCACACCCTCTCTGGGCAGCCTGTTCCAGTGTTCGGTTACCCTCACTGTAAATAAGTTTTTCCTCATATTTATGTGGAACCTCCTTCAAAATGAACCTCATTCAAAATGAAACTCCCCATAGCGTTGGGAAGAAGGGTCTTCAATTCACCCCGTTAATCTCGGGTCTGACCGGCGAGGGCTGACATCCCCCTGGACAGAGGGCTGTAGCTGCTCTCTGAAACCTCTCCCGCTTCATAACACGAACGGCTTATTTTCAGGCTATCAAATCTATTTAACAGGGAGGTGAAATACGCAATTAGTATCATAGAAATGAGCTTCA
Organism: Nyctibius grandis; assembly: GCF_013368605.1. NCBI lineage: Eukaryota > Metazoa > Chordata > Aves > Nyctibiiformes > Nyctibiidae > Nyctibius > Nyctibius grandis. The sequence goes on from NC_090687.1 coordinate 6,035,895, forward strand.
GTTCATGATACATCTTAATTAGCGATGTAATTTTATTTATGTTCCATTTGTAAAGTCCAGTCTTGTAATTACTGCTTGAATGTTGAGTGAAGGTGTTGTTTTTTTTTTTTAGCCTTGAAGCATAAAGGAAAGAGAAATGTTTGGCAAATGGTGAGGGAAGTTGCCTGAGATCATGTGAGGCTTCAGCAGATACACGCTCCTCCGCTCCTCGAACGGCTGTGGGTTACGTGGTGGCATTGAGTTGACGGTTGGACTTGATGATCTTTTAGGTCTTTTCCAACATTAACAATTCTATGATTCTATGAAATCTAAAAATCAAACAAACCGAAAATCACAACTAGTTCAAGCAACTGTTCTAGTGGAGTATGTTCACATTTCATCATTTCTGGTGGGTTCTGTTCACATTTCATCATTTCTGGTGGGGTCTGTTCACATTTCATCTCAGGGAAAAGGGAGGTAGCAGACACCAGTTTGTATTGATCCTGTACCAGTCCTGGTTCCTGGGGTTAGGATTATCGTCTGCAGGCAAATCTGTTTCCCAAGATGGGAAATCACTCTTGTTTATCACAGTCTTTCGGGAAGCACAATGCTTGAAACACGGATGTTTGGCAAGGAAAAGTCTCCTTTCCAGATGCATTTATTTCTCTAACATTTCCTACTTATTCAAAATAATTAACCATTGCTGAACAACTGGTAAACAAACCACTCTTGCTAGAGCATCCCTATGGGTGGTCACGGCTTTTTTTGGACCGGATTTGGCAACAGGAACACACCATCCTCAGCAGACCTCAGACACCCTTAAATGAGACACCCACTCTTCCCCCAGCCTGTAGCGCTGCATGGGGTTGTTGTGGCCCAAGTGTAAGACCCAACTATTGTTCTTGTTGAACCTTATGCCATTGGTCTTGTCCCATCTATCCAACCTGTCCAGATCCCTCTGTAGGGCCTTCCTACCCTCCAGCAGCTTGAATACCCTCCGCACCTTGAATACTGTGTCCAGTTCTGGGCCCTGCACTTCAAGAAAGATGTTGAGGTGTTGGAGCGAGTCCAGAGGAGGGCGACCAAGCTGGGGGAGGGTCTGGAGGGTCTGACCTACGAGGAACGGCTGAGGGAGCTGGGGGTGTTTAGCCTGGAGAAGAGGAGGCTCAGAGGTGACCTTAGTGCAGTCTACAACTACCTGAAGGGAGGTTGTAGCGCAGTGGGAGTTGGCCACTTCTCCCGGGCAACTAGCAATAGGACAAGAGGACACAGCCTCAAACTTCGCCAGGGGAGGGTCAGGTTGGACATGAGGAAGCATTTCTTCTCAGGAAGGGTCATTAGCCATTGGAAGGGGCTGCCCAGGGAGGTGGTGGAGTCACCATCTCTGGAGGAGTTTAAGAAAAGTCTGGACATGGCACTTAGAGGCATGGTCTAATTGCCATGGTGGTGTCAGGGCAATGGTTGGACTCGATGATCCCAGAGGGCTCTTCCAACCTCATTGATTCAGTGATTCTGTGAGATCCCCAAATGCCTGCGATGGGACTCACGTGACAGTGCAGGGTGCTGTAGGGTACGTTTGGCAAAGGTTGAGGTGAGGCAAGCCCTGGGGCGAATACCAAACCCTGGGGAAAATAGGGTGTTTCACAGCAGGGGAGGAAGGGTCCTAGCTCCAGGGGAGGGGGGTGCAACACCACTGGCAGATCAAGCAAAACCACTGTTTCACCAGAAGTACCCAAGGGCAGTGCTCCGCTCACTCCCTACAATCCAGCTACCCCTTAGCTTAGAGAGAAGCAAAGCAGCTTCACAGGAACCGGGGGATGCAAGGCTGAGGAGTCATTGGCACTTGACAGGCTAAAAAACTTTCCCGGAGTTGTTGGCAGGTCATAGCGAACTGGTGCATCATGATTCAATAGCTTGTTTTTCAAGAAAAAAAGTCATTGACGGGTGTCAGCGTGTTACCTTGGGTCTTACTCCCATGCTTAGCAAGGCACGTGTCACATGGCGGCTTTTATTCAGAGAGGCATTTCATTAGAGTGTAGAAAATGCTTTCATTTAAAAGAGCTGCCTTGCAAAATTAGCCAGCATGTAAGGCCTTCTAAAACTACTCATGGTTACTTAATAGCTAAATTAATAATTAACTAATAGCTTGTAATTAATTACCATAAGGACAACAATTCCTACTTCTCCTGTGTTGCAGAAGGGCCAGACTGGACCAGGCAAGTGACTGTAAAACCATCACCAAATCATGATCACAGAATCACAGAAACAATCAGGTTGGAAGAGCCCTCTGGGATCATCGAGTCCAACCATTGCCCTGACACCACCATGGCAACTAGACCATGGCACTAAGTGCCATGTCCAGGCTTTTCTTAAACCCCTCCAGAGATGGTGACTCCACCACCTCCCTGGGCAGCCCCTTCCAGTGTCTAATGACCCTTGCTGAGAAGAAATGCTTCGTAATGCCCAACCTGAACCTCCCCTGGCCAAGCTTGAGGCTGTGTCCTCTTGTCCTATCGCTGGTTGCCCAGGAGAAGAGGCCGACTCCCACTCCGCTACAACCTCCCTTCAGGTAGTTGTAGACTGCACTAAGGTCACCTCTGAGTCTCCTCTTCTCCAGGCTAAACACCCCCAGCTCCCTCAGCCATTCCTCGTAGGTCAGACCCTCCAGACCCTTCCCCAGCTTGGTCGCCCTCCTCTGGACTCGCTCCAACACCTCAACATCTCTCTTGAAATGCCCCTCTCCTGGACTGCAGCACGTCCTGTAAGTGCAGCAGAAAATTGATGGGCATGGGAGCGCCAAGAGCTTCAGACTTGTCAGGTGGGTGGTGGGGAGCGGGATGACTGCCAGAAAAATAACTCCCATCGTGGGGTTTTGTCTGGATATACACTAGAACAGCTGATCTTTTTTCAGGAGTGCAGTCACTGTAACCAAGGCTCCCCAGGCATGCCTGTGATTCGTCGGAGCACAGGAACTTGATGGCTCTTGATAGACGGGACTGGGGAACAGTCCTGTGCTGAACCTTCCTGAAAAGAAGAGACCTCCACGAGGACAATGGCACCGGCGCCTTGGAGGGTCCGTTTCACCCTACGCCAGAGTCAGTCACCCCAGTGAAGGTGGGGTCCGGAGGAGTCTGACTATGGAACCACCTCGTTAGAACTATCTTATGGCCAAAACAGCGCTGCAGAAAGTAGGAGATGGGCGATACCTCCCTTGCTCCCCACCCTCTGCCCCCCACCAGGCATTTTTGGGCACAGGCTGGGAGGATGGTTTTCTGGTGGTGACATGGGTCAGAAACCACAGGAGCTCAGGTGTGGTCACGGATGGTCGGCTGCAGCATCCCTGTCCCGGGCGATGCTGCCTGGGATCATTTATTGTTTTCCATGCATTTAGTAATGAAGGGATGAAGCTACCTGTGATGGCCCAAGCCTGAGAGCATAGGGACACCGGCTGTGCTGCTGGGGCAGCAGCTGAAGGGAGCAGCTCTCTACACGGGGGTAGAAGCAGGCTGGAGGACCTTAAATCAGTATATTTGCTCCTGCTCTCTGAAGAGCGGAGCCCCGAGCTCTGAGGACGCCTGGGGCTGACCCATCCCAGCAGGACAGGAGCCCACAGCTGGCCGGGGACTCTGAGCTCCATCTCAGCCGGGAAGCACAGGGATGTCCTCGCTGTTGCAGAGCTGCGATTTTCCAGGCTCAGACAGGGAGAGGAGCACCCATTAATCACTGCCATTGCCCCCCCCGCCCCATTTCTCTCTTCTGGCTTTTTCCCTGGAATAATTCCCCATCCCACTGACCCTGGATCTCCTGCAGAATGCCCTGTGTTACAGGAGGGTCTGGTCTCCTGCTGCTGCATCCCTTGAGCTCTGCCGGGGTGGAATGGGACAGGGAAGTCCTCAGGGGGCTTTGCAGAGCTAACACAGCAGTGCAAGCCTGAGACTCGTACCAAGGTCGAGCCAGGACTTTCCTCTTTGTGCTGTGGGGGAAGGAGAGGGTGGCTGGGTGCTCCGCCGGCCGCTCGGCACCCCGGCTTGTTGCTGACGGAGGAAAATCAGCTGCCTTTGATCTGATCTGCCACGAGGCTTGACACGGACCTGTGAGCTGTTTTCATTAGGGGAAGACACCAGCTGCTGAGGCACTCAGGAGAGTCCCAGAGCTGCAGAGGAGGGAGGGATAAATGAATTGTGTCACTTTGCAGCGGCTCGGAAAGGGATAACAACATATCACAAGCCGCACCTTGGAGATCTTACTGTGCAAATAGGGGGAGAGACGGGAGATGAATAGAGCGAACCATGGTGATGCCAGTGATCACATCCAAAACCAGAGCTGCCAGCACATCTCTTGCGAGAGGGACACCACCATAATTGCAATTCCAGAGGCAAACAGCACACCCATCTCTCACTCCAGGCAATTTAGGCAACTTCCATTTGGGAGGGCTGAATACTTGCTCATTGCATGTTTCAGTGTCTCCAGATAGATTAAAACATGGAAAATAATCTGAAGTATTTCCTGAATTACAGAATCAATGAGTTTGGAAGAGACCTCTGGGATCATCAACTCCAACCATTGCCCTGACACCACCCTGTCAACTAGACCATGAATTTTAGTGCTTCATCCTGCTCTGGTGTGGACGGGAGCGCTGAATAACCAGACTTCCCCCAGAGCAGAATTTCTGAATTCCACTTAGCTCTACCAGGGATCAGGAAGAACATCTCAAGCCCCGTACTGGTAAAGTCTGCAGATACCACAGGTTAGTGGAGTGTCGGGCCTGGTAGATCACTCAAATATGCAAAGTGTGCTGGTTTTACTTGAACAACGCATCTTTCACACAATGAAATGCAAGGTCTGGTGTGTATGAGCATGGAATGAAGTCAGATTTGTAGGAAGGAGATGTGCATTTCTGGGAAGGGGTGACAGAGAAAAGGATGTGGAGAGGGCCGAGGTGCAACACCAACTGACCAAGAGCTTCTGAGGTCTGACTGTGGCTGACAGATCAGAGAGGGACCAGGGAGTAGGGATGGTAGAATAGACAGGAACGCTGTTCCTCAGTACAGCACTAGTGGTACTGCAACAAAGTAAAGCATCTGAGTCAGAAAAGATATAGGCAAACTGGGCATGTCTCAAGGGAAGTCTCCTAGAGTTACCTGGGGGCCTGGGAACAAGCCTTTGGTTGGTCCAAGGGTCAGTTAAAGAGTGACTTGACCTACCTGGTCTACAGGCGGGAGCTTTGGGCACAAGGCTGCGGTCTGACAGAGGAGACGTCCTGCGCTGAGCAGAGGAAGTCAGAACAGGAGTCAAGAATTGGGTCGGCCAAATGCAAAATACAGCATGTGCGTTTAAGCTGGGGAGATAACTGAGCACTGGACCATTTTCCTTTGCAATAAACCCAGTTTCTCACTGTTGACATGTCTAGATGTAGTTTCAAAAAAAAAAAACTTAGTGGTGGTCTTGGACTTGCTGGGAAAGGCTGATGGTATAGGAAAGGCTGAGGGTAAACCCCTTCTCAGAAAGGGTCATTAGCCATTGGAAGGGGCTGCCCAGGGAGGTGGTGGAGTCACCATCTCTGGAGGGGTTTAAGAAAAGACTGGACATGGCACTTAGTGCCATGGTCTAGTTGCCGTGGTGGTGTCAGGGCAACGATTGGACTTGATGATCCCAGAGGTCTCTTCCAACCTCATTGATTCTGTGTGTGATTCTGTGTGTGTACCAGACCATCTCATATTGGGATCCAGGGCAGGTGAGGAGGTATTCCCTTCTGGTCTCCCCACATCTGGCTCTACGCCTTGGAATTCAACAGGAGCATAATGACCTGTGAAGGCTGGGGGGCGGGTGGCATGTGGCACCACCTTCACTCCTGGATTGCAAGTGGTAGAGCAGATTTTTCTCTGAACACTGGTCTGCTTTGACTCCTACAGTGCAAAAATAACGTGGTGGGCAGAAGCCTTTAAAACGGAGGCTGGGGGGGGTGCTGATTAAACTTGCCAGGTTGCCCTATCACAACACCTCAGATGGCTTCCATGGCAGGGGACATACCCGTGCGGGGAAGGTCTGAGTTCAGCATCCACAGGCGTATCTGGCTGAAGGAGAGTGACCTCCAGCAGCTCCTAGGGAGAGGGCTAGGTGTGCACAGACCTCGGACCCCAGTGTAATTGCTTTAAACATCTTCTTTGGGTGAATAAATCCCTACCAACTATTTTCTAAAAAAGGGCGTACACAGGTGACAAACTGCTTACAATAGAAATAATGCGAATATTAAGTTAATCAAAGCACTCACATTGGAAGGGATTAAAAGAGGGGAGGGAAGAAAAAAAACCCCCAGCTCGTAGCAAGCAATCCGTGTCACTTTTTTTCCCTCCTGTGTACTCTTGCTCTGTCCCATTTGTCTAGCAGTAATCTACATTTCAAATGATTACATGGGAAGCTGAAGTGGTAGTGACAGGGATAAACGAAGCTTGTTAAACTAATAGCTGCACTAATGCCCAAATATGTGAACTTCCAGAGTCAGGCAGCATCCGAGGCTGCCGGAGCTGTCAGCCCCGCTCCCCCTGGGCTCGTCCGCCAGCCGCTGCCACATGATGAATGGCCCTGTCGAGTAAATTCATCCGGGGCCCAATTAAACAGGCAGAAATGAACTAGAGCCGTCAACCAGGGAGAGAGAGAGAGGGAGAGGGAGCGAGGGAGGGAGGAAGGAAGAGAGAAGATTTAGGGGGGGAAAAAAAAAGAAAAAAAAAAAAAGGGTGGGAGGAGGGGAGAAATATTCCTCACAAAGTCAAGGAAGCTCCGGCGCGGCGAAGTCATTCTGTCAGAAAATGGCCATTTAATGCTTTGCCGAGCCCACGACAGATAAGTCATCTGAGGAAGCTTTAGTGGAGTCCCAGGGCATTTCATTTATTAATTATCAGCTTCGAGCAGGGATTGCAGCCGGCCTCTCCTTCTTCCCCATCCCTTTCTCTGCGCCGCGCGCTGTCAGCCTGGCCTCCCGCAGCCGGCACGTCAGGCACGGGGTGGCGGAGACGAGGGGTTGCGAGATCTTTGTGTGTCCTCCTCCTTCACCTTCCTCAAAAAATCCCAGCCATGGCACTTCACCCTCACCCCCAGCCCCGGCCCCCTCCTCTCCTTCTTTCCACTACACCCCAAAGTCCCCGGTCTCCCTGGGAGGGACCAGTTCGACCCCACAACAGTCTGACCTGCCCCACTGTGTCCCCTCCTGACACCCTGTTCCCCCCTGTCGTGGTGAGCCAAGCCTCAAGGAGTGGGGGCAGCCCATAGAAGCCATTTTTTCCCTTGGGAAGCCCAAAGGTGGGTTGGGCGACGTCGGATGAGCACGTCGTCTGCTGCGTGCAGGACCTTGCATCACCCAGGTACTCACTCCATCCCTGGGCAGCCCGTTTCCCTCAATAACAGAGTAGCTATTTTTTTGGCAAAGGACATGACACAGTGTTCAGCTAAATCACCTGAAGTCATGCAAAATCTCTCCCCCAGCCCAGCTGAGTGATGTTTTCCCAGCAGGAAGCTGAGAAAATATGTTGCGGCTCATGGTGTTCATACACAGTGAGATGCAAAGCATGCAGAGCATCTACTAGAAGAAGCATGAAGAGTCTGGTGGCGTGGTGCTGGAGAGGGACCAGCAGCCCACTCAGGCTGTGTTCTCACCTGTTCTGGTACCGGTCCCTGAGCCATCGGGGCTGCAGGGGTTGTGGCAGGGGCACAGTGACCGTTCAGTGAAGTAGAGGATCACGGCTTGGTGCTCGGCTTGGCCTTGGCTCTGCTCCCTTCAGCAGCACAGGCTGGTCCACAGGGCATACGCATCTGGGGATGCCCTCTGCAGCACTGGGACCTCTGCTCACCTCTGCCAGGTCTCTCTGGTCCTGCAGATGCAAGCCAGGGGCATCAGCCAGCCATTGCCTTGCCTCACTTTGCCTCACCTTACCTCGCCTTCCTTTGCCTTGCCTCACCTTACCTTGCCTTCCTTTGCCTTGCCTCACCTTGCCTTGCCTCGCCTTGCCTTGCCTTGCCTTTCCTTCCCTTACCTTCTTTTTCCTCACCTTCTTTTTCCTCACCTTCCCTTGCCTTGCCTTCTCTTCCATTCCCTTCCCTTGCCTTCCCTTGCCTTGCCTTCTCTTCCATTCCCTTCCCTTGCCTTGCCTTCCCTTGCCTTGCCTTCCCTTGCCTTGCCTCAACTTCCCTTCCCTTCCCTTCCCTTCCCTTCCCTTCCCTTCCCTTCCCTTCCCTTCCCTTCCCTTCCCTTCCCTTCCCTTCCCTTCCCTTCCCTTCCCTTCCCTTCCCTTCCCTTCCCTTCCCTTCCCTTCCCTTCCCTTCCCTTCCCTTCCCTTCCCTTCCCTTCCCTTTTCCCAGTGCATTTTTCCTTAGAGTAGCTCCAGTTACCGCCAAGCAATGTGTAAGCACCTTCCAAAGCAGAGGGTGGTGTCACTTGTAAATCACGAGTTGCTCCAGTTATTGCAGTATTCGTTTATTTATATACATATACACACATATTAAATAGATAAATTATATATATATATATATATTTATTTATATAAGGTGCCTATCACCATACTGATGACCATTCTGTGGAACCGCTCTGAAGGCAGAGGTAAGAACCTGCCCCATCTCGGTGCCTCACCTCCAGAGCTGAGTCTCTGAAACGCACAACGCCAGCTGCGTCTTTTGCTGCCCGCCATGGTACTGTACTTGCCTCAGGGCCTCGTGGAAGAAACAAACTGGTCTGACAGTTTACTCTTGCTCCTGGCTTTCTGCCTGTGACGTGTAATAGCACATCTCCTCCGAACTTCATGGCCAGTTTTCTGAACGTTTTGTGAGAAACGTTGTCAAATGCTCCTTGAGAGCCTAAAGGAATAGTACCAAATCATTATTCTTTCCACTGCTCTGTTAATGAGATTTCTCCATTTTTCAGGAATTCTGCACTGAAATTCATAGAATCATAGAATTCTAGAATGTCAGGAGTTGGAAGGGACCTCTGGAGATCATTGAGTCCAACCCCCCCTGCCAGAGCAGGACCAGTCTAGGGCAGGTTACACAGGAACGCATCCACACGGGGCTTGGAAGTCTCCAGAGAAGGAGACTCCACAACCTCTCTGGGGAGCCTGTTCCAGTGCTCTGTCACCCTTACAGTAAAGAAGTTCTTCCTCATGTTGAGGTTGACCTTCCTGTGTTCTAGCTTGCATCCATTGCCCCTTGTCCTATCGCAGGGCACAAGTAACAAGAGGTTGCCCCTTTCCTCTTGACACCCAGCCCTCATCTCTTTATACACATTAATCACATCCCCTCTCAGTCTTCTCTTCCCAGACTCAAAAGCCCCAGGTCTCTCAACCTTTCCTCATCAGGCAGGTGTTCCAGTCCCTTCATCATCCTCGTAGCCCTCCGCTGGACTCTCTCCAGTAGATCTCTGTCCCTCTTGAACTGGGGAGCCCAGAACTGAACGCAACTCCAGGGGAGGTCTCACCAGGGTAGAGTAGAGGGGGAGGAGGACCTCCCTCGATCTGGACACAATTCCTCCGCATTTCCTCTTCGAGTCTCCTATAGTCTATGTGTTTGGCTCTCCAGCTTGAGGTGGCCAAAGCTCTCTCTGCAGAAGTTGCCCTGGTGTATACTTCCCAGCAGTGCCCTTAATTAGAGGTCCCATTTGCTCTGCTCTGGTCTGCTGATGCAGCAGCCAGCGCCAACAGGCGGCAGTGCAGTGTATTTGGCCCGCTCAGCTGCTGTGAGGTCCACCAGAGATCTAGACATCTTGTCCCCACTGGGAACCCACCCTCTGCCTCACCGCCATGCACGGCAGAAGACACATCCCACGGCGCAGTAACACATGAGTGACCATGTGACATCTCAGCATAGTGGCAGCGTTTGTTGACAGAGCACTGTACTCCCTCGCTGGAGCCCAACAGGATCATTCACTGGGGCACCCAGCGCCCGGAGGATAGTTAGAGGAATAATTAGAAGAGAAGATCTGTTTGCACTAAAATGACAGATATTTTTTTTTTTCACAGCGTAAAGATTTTTCTTATCAAAAATCTATTCACTAAAATGCTAATGATAGTCAGTGATTAGAAACCGCTGCTCAAGTTTTGAAAGTTCCCAGTGGGTTTCGTAGACACGGCGTGTAGCTTGTCAGTTCGAGAAATGCTTTCAACAAATCAAACTTCAGGGTATGCATTTTAAAAAAAATATTTCATTTCCTTAATGCTTCACTGTGCTAAAGCCAACAGGGACTTCTGAGTTAAGTGACAAAGACCACACTGCTAGTCACAAAGTCAGTTCTGATAGGAGTCTCTCATGGCAAGATGTTCCCAGATAGGCATAGAGGAGCCACTAGCAAATGTGCGTAATGCTTATCTTAATTAAAAAGAATAATTGTTTTATTAAAATGAATTATGAACTTCTTCTTATTTATTAGTGTTGGAGAAGTTCTCTGCCAACCAGATGAAGGTGTTCTAAGAAGAAATGCAGACCTCTGAGAAATGCAGGGCTCAGCTTCCTCCAACTCTAGCAGGAGTCTCTTCTAGAGACTGGGCAACTAGTGACAGGACAAGAGGACACAGCCTCAAGCTTCGTTAGGAGAGGTTCAGGTTGGACATGAGGAAGCATTTCTTCTCAGGAAGGGTCATTAGCCATTGGAAGGGGCTGCCCAGGGAGGTGGTGGAGTCACCATCTCTGGAGGGGTTTAAGAAAAGCCTGGACATGGCACTTAGTGCCATGGTCTAGTTGCCATGGTGGTGTCAGGGCAATGGTTGGACTCGATGATCCCAGAGGGCTCTTCCAACCTGATTGATTCTGTGATTCTGTGTGTAACCACGTGCAGGGTGAAGGGGAGCGGTGGCCTCCTCCCCATCCATGCAGAGATGGATGACTGGATCACCCTTTGCATCTGTCCATCAGGGATCCACAACAGCATGGTCCTACCAACCCCACCGGGGCCTCTGCGCACCATCCCTGGAGAAACGGAGGGAAAACGTAGGATGACAACATTCAAAAAGAAATCAAAGGAGGAAGAGGGGGACAGACTGGTTACAGCCCGTGGTCTGTCTGACCCAATATCCTCCAGTGACAGCCAGCAAAGGGGCTTTCCAACATGGGAACAGATTTCCTGGGGTAGTCAAAAGCCTTAGCTTTAAAACGAAGTAGCTTTAGCTCAAACAAATTAAAGATGCAACATTACAGGTCAAGCGAAAAATAATAATAATTATGTAAATTTTTTTGGAAAACATTAAAATGCTTAGTGAGGGAAGTTTTGTTTGTTTTTGCAGGAAGAACTGTGGAATACTTTATCAATAATGCTTAAAGGAATCCATCTGCCATTTTGAAGTAATTTTTTTATTATTATTATTTGATACAGAGCCAAAAAAAGCTCTTCAAAAATTTAAAACTTTAAAAGAGAAGTGCTGAAACGGCAGAAGTCTTTCTTTTTGCTTAGTTTCTCATAGACGGAGAGCTGGTTGTGCAGACCACCATGTAGTTTCTGGGCATTCCCATTTAAAATAAAGCCGAAGCCTGACCTTTAATAAGGATTTGGGATGCAGTTCCTGCTTTGCTGGGGAAGCCAATCCGCACGTAGGGACAATGAAAGTGCCGAAACAGGGAATCACAGAATTATAGAATCACGGAACGGTTTGGGTTGGAAGGGACTTTAAAGATCATCTAGTTCCAAGTCCCCAGAGCAGCACATTGCTGGTGCCTCCCTAATAAACCTCTGAGACCTGGCTTGCAAGACGCCCTTGAAATAGACCCCGACAAAACTTCTACAGTGGTGTTCATCTTGGTCCTCATAGAATCACAGAATGGTTTGGGTTGGAAGGGATCTTAAAGATTATCCAGTTCCAACCCCCCTGCCACGGGCAGGGACACCTTCCACTAGACCAGGTTGCTCCAAGCCCCATCCAACCTGGCCTTGAACACTGCCAGGGAGGGGGCAGCCACAGCTTCTCTGGGCAACCTGTGCCAGGGTCTCACCACCCTCACAGCAAAGAATTTCTTCCTCATATCTCATTTAAATCTCCCCTCTGTCAGTTTAAAACCGTTCCCCCTCATCCTATCACTCCATGCCCTTGTAAAAAGCCCCTCTCCAGCTTTCCTGTAGCCCCTTCAGGTACTGGAAGGTTCTAGAAGATCTCCCTGGAGCCTTCTCTTCTCAGCACAGCCAGCGCAGGCAGAGGATCTGTCCGTGTCATTCCCACACTCACCAGCCCAGCGCTGGGCACATCGCCTAAATAGTGTTTTCCTTTGCAAGCTCCCCAGAACGGATTTTTTTTCCTGTGCTGTCGAAACTGGCAAATTTAAGCAAATGCCAATAATTCCATTTCGTCCCTAAATTTCTTTTGTCATCATCATTGAACTTGGCTTGCTAATGATTTCTTAGAGTTTCAGCTTGAATGGGCATCCATAGATTTTCCTTCTTTTTGGGTTAAACCTGGGGTTATCATCAAGCGTGCTTCTGTCAGCTCTTAACCGTTCCTTTTGGTTGCCTGTGGCCAAGCCGCTGCATAAATCTGAGGAAGCAGAAGGGACGCAATGGGGAAGGGAAAGGGCTTTACATCAAGGCCTCATCGTTGCATGCATTATGCTGCAACACCACAGCACTTCATCAAGTTCTAATTACGCCTGGTTGACAAATTCCTAGCCCTCTCGACTGGAGATAGAGTGTCTTTGACTGAGTCCATTAGGGCTCGTAATTTTTGATAGCTGAGTTTGCCAGTTGTCTGCTTATACTGATTTTTTTTCCCTCCTACTAAAACCAACTTTTATATAACTGCAAGTCTGGGTTCATTTACTTTATGTACAGGTCCCCTAAGAGGCAGAGAAGTGAATTATATTCTCCCTCTTGGTCTCGTGCAGTTACTAAATTACATTTTTAGCACCTGAAATTAACGGCTAACTGAAGGCAGGATAAGGAGGGAGTAAAGTTAATGAATTGACTAAATATGACAGCAGAGGAAAGCAAAGAGCCACGTTTCTCCTACCTGTGTTTCTAAATTTTACTGAGGCGAGACACCAGCAATTACACCTTGTTCCTGGGGTGTCCATGAAGCAAACGAGCCGCAGTGCCCATCGCGGGTGCCAACGCTCCCATCACCAAGAAAGCAGCGTTATTTCGGGCAGCAAGACCCCCGGGAGCCAGCCAGCCCTTGCGGTGGGTGCTGCAAACCTGGGCGCTGGCTGAGGGTGTGAGATGCCCACTGGAGAGAGGGGGTACCTGCTGTAGAGGGGTGCCCACCAGAGAAGGATGCTGAATAGAGAGGGGTGTCCACCAGAGAAAGATGCCCAACGGAGAAGGGCACCCACCAGAGAGGGGTGCCTACCACAGAAGGATGCCTAACAGAGAGGGGTGCCCACCAGAGAAGGATGTCCAATGGAGAGGGGTGCCCACCAGAGAGGGGTGCCCACCACAGAAGGATGTCCAACGGAGAGGGGTGTCCACAACAGAAGGATGCCCAATGGAGAGGGGTGCCCACCAGAGAAGGATGCCCAATGGAGAGGGGTGCCCACCACAGAAGGACGCCCAACAGAGAGGGGTCCCCACCACAGAAGGATGCCCACCAGAGAAGGGTGCCCACCACAGAAGGATGCCCAACAGAGACGGGTGCCCACCAGAGAGGGGTGTCCACCAGAGAAGGATGCCCAATGGAGAGCGGTGCCCACCAGAGAAGGATGTCCAATGGAGAGGGGTGTCCACCAGAGAAGGATGCCCAATGGAGAGGGGTGCCCATCACAGAAGGACGCCCAACAGAGAGGGGTCCCCACCACAGAAGGATGCCCACCAGAGAAGGGTGCCCACCACAGAAGGATGCCCAACAGAGACGGGTGCCCACCAGAGAGGGGTGCCCACCACAGAAGGATGCCCAACGGAGAGGGGTGTCCACCACAGAAGGATGCCCAGTGGAGAGGGGTGTGTTCTGCAGGGGCTGCAAGAGTGACGGCTCCAGGGACAGAAAGATTTGTGTGTCCCTCAGGGGAGCAGAGCTGGGCTGTGGCTGCAAGCATCACCACCTCGGTGGTGACAGCCAGCAAGATAAATTAAAACCTCTCTGCCTCAGAAGTTTTCGTGCACTTACTTTTTTTTCCGAATGTCCAAAGTTCTCCTCTGCTTCTCACCTGCTTTTGCACCAGAAATTGTAACTGCACTGTTGAAAAAGATAATACTGTATGCTTACATGAAATAATAAATTTAATACTTACAGTTACAGGATTTCCTCCTGGATCGGCGTTGTGTGCCAAATGTTTCTGTGTAGTACACTGGAGGTACGATAACAAAGACTCAGTGAAGCACCCCATGAAGGGGAGAGCAACCTTATTTGAAGCCTGAAAAAAAAAACCACATAACGTGGAGGACTGGGAATCAGCTGGGTGTCTTGGATCGAGGCTCGCAGCAGCAGCAAGGGGCTGCGGGAGACTGGCTCTTTAAAAGAGGAGATCTTGAGACAACATAAGAAACATGCAAATTTAATTGCTAAAGTGACATTTTCCTTTGAAACGGGAGAGATGTTTGCTTGAGCAGACCCTTGCCAGCTCCTCTCTGGCAGTGAAGGAGGCGATCAGCATCATTAATGCAAATGGACTCCCCGGCGGATGGAGCGTGGCAAGACACACGGCCAGGCAAAATCTGGGATTTGTGACTTAAGGGAAACATCAGGGATTCGAAACTTGTCATCCTCCCGACTCAGAGTGAAATCGAGTGTTTCTGGAGGTGCCACGCAGAGCCATTGGTTCAGGAAAATTGGCATTCCACCACTGAGGTGTTTCATGGGGGAACTTAAGCCCTTTTGAATACGATTGGTTTGTATTTCTCGATATCACTTCACAACATCTCATGAGCTTGTATGGCAAGAATGAAAATAATGGAACTAGGGGGAAAAAAAACCTTGACACGAAAAAAGAATCCCCAAACTGCTGCTCTGGAATGTTATCAAAGATTCCAAAATTGAAAATACGTGGAAATTTCTGAATTTCTCAGAATGAACACGTATGCTAAGAACTCCCTGCTTGGGTGAAATGGGTGTTTTCCAAGAAAATGCGCAGAAAAATTTGTGACCCACTTCAACTGGCTAACAGGTAGAGCAAGAAAACAAAAACATGGTAGTGCAACAGGTTCTCATTAAAGCCAAGGATTAATCAAGGTCCTGAGTGGAGAACCATCAACTAGCAGCACTAAGGAATATCCATAAAGCTTGGGGAGGTCCATGGCCACTCATATCCATGAGAAGGCTACAGACAATGGATTTTATTAAAAATATTTACTTGGGTAAAACCAGGAAAATTCTGTAGTGGGAGACACAGAACCTAACCCTAACCCTAACCCTAACCCTAACCCTAACCCTGGACGTGACCCTGTGCAACATGCTCTGGGTGACCCTGCTTTGGCAGGGGGTTGGACTGGATGATCTCCAGAGGTCTCTTCCAGCCCTTAACCATTCTGTGATTCTGTGTGATTCTGTGAGATATCACAGGTTTCATGAGCAAAGACTCGACTTTGGACCGCATGTCCAAAGAAGGGCAACAAAGGTGGTGAAGGGTCTGGAGCACAAGTGTGATGAGGAGTGGCTGAGGGACCTGGGGGTGTTTAGCCTGGAGAAAAGGAGGCTGAGGGGAGACCTTCTCGCTCCCTACAACTGCCTGAAAGGAGGGTGTAGCGAGGTGGGGGTTGATCTCTTCTCGCAGGTAACAAGCGATAGGATGAGAGGAAACTGCCTCAAGTTGTGCCAGAGGATGTTTAGGTTGGAGATCAGGATAATTTTTTTCACCAAAAGGGTTGTGAAAAACTCCACCACCCAGGGCAGTGGTGGAGTCCCCATCCCTGGAGGGATTTGAAAGCCGTGTAGATGTGGTGCTGAGGGCCATGGGTTAGTGGTGGCCTTGGCAGTGCTGGGTTAACGGCTGGACTTAGAGGATCTTAGAGGTCCTTTCCAACCAAAACAATTCTGTGATTCTATCATTCTACTACTTGAACACCAGCAAAGCAGCTGACCACCATGAGCCATGCCGGTGCTGCCAGAGCAGCCAGCTCATCCCCATGGAGTTCATCCCTGTCCCGTGAGGAGATGTGGCTGTGTCTCACGGGGTGATTCTTGCTACCCCTCAATGCTGCTCCTGTTCTGACTGTGGCATGTCCGCACCGGTCCCTCATGTGCCACGTTAACTTGTTCGAGATGCACCTTGGTCCCTGAATTTCCATTCCATAAAAAAACCCCCGTGACCACACACGGTCTCCAATCCTCAAAACGGCTTTGGCCGAGCACTCCTGGTCGCCCCACGTGTGCGGGGCGGCTTTGACACACATGTTTGAACGAAATGGGAACTGACAGTGTCGGGGAGCTGTAAGCACTCGGCTACGAAGGATTCATGCAATTATCTTTTGTCGGAATTCATCTTGTCAGCCCTGCACCGCGCTAATGTCTTTAGAAACTATGAAGATGAAAAAAAGGATAAAAAAAAACGCCAATAAGAGCAGTCTCTGTTCACAACAGTATTTTTGGGGTAGAAGGAATGACAGCCAGGGAGAGCAGTGGTCACAAGAACAAGCGCAGGGCTGGGAAATTGGCCGCTCAAGCTATGGGGTGTGGGTGCAACCACAGGTCTACGGGAGTTAACGGTTGTCAGCTGGCTTCCTAGGTATGTCGCTGGGTGAAACCTCTCCCTGGCTCAGGCTTACCAAAAATGGCTCAAGCATCTCTAGTCATCAGATCGGGAAAGGGGAATTTCGCTAATTGCACGCACACTCTTTAGCTACCCATCCCTGGGAGGGAGTCGCTGGCCCCACGCCACACGGCGCTCAGGGGGATGATGCTGCTGGAAGGACTCCAGGGCCAAACCCCCCGAAAATCTCTTGAAACTTTGCTATGAGTGGATTCTGCTAAAATCTACCAATCTCAGGTGTGCAGAGACATTGTCAGAGACATGTCCTGTAACTCTGGAGGGAAATTTGCGGAGAATGGATTGAGAGCAGCCCTGAGGAGAAGGACTTGGGGCTGATGGGTGATGAGAAGCTCAACATGAGCCGGCAACATGCGCTGGCAGCCCAGAAGCCACCCATGTCCTGGGCTGCATCCCCAGCAGCGTGGCCAGCAGGGCAAGGGAGGGGATTCTGCCCCTCTGCTCTGCTTTCGTGAGACCCCCCCTGCAGTGCTGCCCCAGGGCTCTGGGGCCCCAACAGAAGAAGGACACGGAGATGTTGGAGCGAGTCCAGAGGAGGCCACGAAGATGCTCAGAGGGCTGGAGCCCCTCTGCTCTGGAGACAGGCTGAGAGAGTTGGGGCTGTTCAGCCTGGAGAAGAGAAGGCTCCGGGGAGACCTTCTAGCACCTTCCAGTACCTGAAGGGGCTACAGGAAAGCTGGAGAGGGGCTTTTGACAAGGGCATGGAGTGACAGGACGAGGGGGAATGGTTTTAAACTGACAGAGGGGAGATTTAGATGAGATATGAGGAAGAAATTCTTTGCTGTGGGGGTGGTGAGACCCTGGCCCGGGTTGCCCAGAGAAGCTGTGGCTGCCCCCTCCCTGGCAGTGTTCAAGGCCAGGTTGGATGGGGCTGGGAGCAACCTGGTCTGGTGGAAGGTGTCCCTGCCCATGGCAGGGGGGTTGGAACTAGATGATCTTTAAGGTCCCTTCCAACCCAAACCATTCTGTGATTCTATGATTCTATAAAATGTGTCTTGATACCTTTGCATAATTGGCTAGATTAAAGTTCCACATTTGTTTTGCAGTAGTGTGCACAAAGTTTATTCCCTACTATATCTCTAAAAATATTGATTTTTTAGCTGACCTGATCAAATAAAAAAGTTTTATTTTTCACTATGGAGATAAAATTTTCACTTTTTAAAAAAGCAGCGTGCCCTTATCCAACAGTCCCTTACTACTTCTGTCGCAGCTATTCCCTGGTGCGGCATCTCTTCAGGACGGCATGGGTGAAGGCAGGGATGGTGTCGCCCCTGCAGTGGAGCTCTGGGCACTTGGTCCAGTCCCTGACGGTCAGCCGGGCTTGGACACAGCGTCAGGCTCCGTGGGAATGAGCACACTGACATCTGTTGACTGGACACAATCTCTCCAGCCCGCTAACGGAGCTCTTCGCATAGCTGAAGTGATTAAGGCACAGGATTGAAACGCAAAGGATCACAGCTCTTATTTGTCATCAGGAAGGGCCTTATTAGGGAACACGAGTATCCTTCTGGTGCTCAGGTTGTGCTCACAAAGCCTATTAAAAGGACATTAATGAGCTGCTTGTAACTTGGAAAGATCTCTCGCTTTTGACTGTTTAGGGTTACGTTTTATGGGCAACAGAATTTATTTCAGAATTGCTCAATTAGATTAAAACCTTACTGTGAAAGGCTTTAAAAAACACTTTACAATACCTTCTGTTTCAAAACATTTGCAGAATCTGAGAGTTTGTTGACTCCCCCAACCCTCAGACAATCCCACAGTCCATGATGGAAGAAAACATTACATTTACCTCCCATGAAGGCAGAAGCAGTTTCCAAAGCCAAGAGCTGTAAAATGTCCCATAATTCAGCTTTGTTCAGAAGCAGGGAAGCTGAAGTGAAGTGCTGAGCTGGGAGACAGCCCCGAGCCTGCCTGCCTTGGGTGCCTTTCTGGAAAGGTTCCTCTCCCAGCCTTGCTGAGGGAGAAACCCACCGGGCATGGAGGGATGCTCGAACATCAGGGAGAGTGACTGGCTTGTGAGAGAGCCTTGGGGGAAAGCCAACATCTGGCCTCTGAACACCAGAGCAGAGAGTTACAGAAAAAATCCGTGTGTCCTTCATGCCATTTGGTCCAAGCTTCTGTGGGCTCAAGGTCTCACCCCAAGTGAGACCAAGTGACACCGGCCCAGGTTGCCCAGAGAAGCTGTGGCTGCACCCTCCCTGGCAGTGTTCAAGGCCAGGTTGCATGGGGCTTGGAGCAACCTGGTCTGGTGGAAGGTGTCCCTGCTCGTGGCAGGGGGTTGGAACTGGATGGTCTTTAAGGTCCCTTCCAACCCAAACCATTCTCTGATTCTATGATTCTAAGTCTCCAAAGTCAATGAGGATGGGCCTGGGATGCACAGTGGCCACAGCTTTTTGCTGGCAGGAAAGAACACCTAATCTCTCGGAGGGGGTGTTGCAAAACCAGCGTTGACTTGAGATTTGAGGAAGTGACACTTCAGATGCTGAAAGGAAAAGTAAGAGGTTGAAAAAGAAAAAGACATTTGAAGAAAAGCTGGTGTGAGAGGAACTGGGAAAAGGGGCCAAGACGTACCTGCTGTGGGCTTGGGAGGTCTGACCTCACACATCTTCCTCAAGTGACATCCTCTCTGACATGGGGACTGCGTATCTGCAGATGCAGAAACAATCTTTTGATCTGAAGAAACAGAAGTCCCTGACTTGCAGGGGGTTTCTTACAGGGTTTCTTACATCCCATCATTTTTTCTGCATGTAGTAATGAGTGCGGTACAGAAAGGTAGAAGAACATTTGCTGGAAAACGGAGATTTAAAAAAGCAGCAAGGACATGACCTTATTGTAATTAGAACTGAACAGTTCAGTTTCCATCACAAAGATCTTCACAAAATGCTTTCACCTGTCTACAGCATTTAAACCCAGAGCTTTATTCAAAAAGAAGGAAGAAATACATATTTGGCTCTATTTGCAAGATCTGATGCATCTGTAGCCATCGAAGAGTTAGTAAGTTCATTGAGGCACCCAGCTGCCATCAAACTATCCCTGTTTAAGTAACTTTTTAGAAGCCAAAGGTTGCTATTGTAAAAGAAAGGAAAGATAGAAATTCATCTTACTTACCATGACCTCCCTCAGGGTAGGTTTGAATTACACTCCAGGTGGGCTACGGACATCTTTCATGTCTCTCGCTCCATTAGTTGGTACACTTAGCGAAGGCCGGGTAATAGCCAGACATACTCTTCTCGTCATGAACAAGACATGGCGACACGTTCGCTCTGGTAATTTCTGCAATATCCCCTTCTCCGGGCCACCAGCATCATCCAGTTCAACCGCGGCGGAGGCAGCCTGGCTCCAGCCCCGTGGTCCGGCAGCACTGCACAGGCTCCCAGCTCACCCATCACTTCCAGCAGCATGAAATAGAGGGAGCTTCTTCCAGAGAGTGCCCTACCGTCACCTCCGAGGGCAAAGCTAGGACGTCCGTAGCAGCCAGAAGTAGGAATTGATGGAACTGAGAAGGGCGCTCAGGCAGCAGCTGTAGAGTCACTAAAAGACATTTCTTCCTTGCTCTTGCGATAAAAGGATTAGAAAATGCATTGCTCAAAGGGCATCGGCAATACTGGTATTGCTTTTAGTGTTTTGTTTAAACTTGTATGTCCGAGAATAACAGGGAAAAATGAAAATGTCAGTTTTCACTTAAATGTTAAGGCAGAAACTCTTCCTCCTGGCGGCAAACAATATTTCAAGAACTAGAAGGCAAATCGAGAGAGTTTATTTTCTTTACAAAGATATGGGGTGCAGTGCCTGATCTAAATTGGTCTGCCTAAATTAGGCTTCTGGTCTAAGGTGGTCCTGCAGATTATAGAGGATGTGCTTGATCTCGTATAACCTAGATTTATCCCAAGTCCTACTGCATTTTAAGCATGTGATTAACTGCCATTCCAGAGATGGGTTACAATGTGTGCAAAACGGTTGCGTATCCCCTTTTCAGCTTGTTTCCTTCTCAGAAAGGGTCATTAGACATTGGAATGGGCTGCCCAGGGAGGTGGTGGAGTCACCATCTCTGGAGAGGTTTAAGACAAGACTGGACGTGGCACTTAGTGCCATGGTCTAGTTGACAGGGTGGTGTTGGGTCAAAGGTTGGACTCAATGATCCCAGAGGGCTCTTCCAACCTGATTGATTCTGTGATTCTTGATGGAGTGGAGATTAGAAACGGCGTAGGTGGCTGCTGCTGGGTGTTTGGTTCACAGTCACTGCAGAGCTGGGCAGAAAGAGGGAGAAAAGCAGAAACTTCGCTGTTGGGATGCTGTCCTGGCTCAGACACTTTGGAAGACAACACGAGGCCGGTTCCCACATCAGCCAGGCTGAGGGAGCCTATTCAGAGCCACATCTTTCATTAACGACTTTGACATACAGTCCTACCCCCTTGCTCCAGAGGCCTCCTCCTTCGGCACCAATGGACATCGGCATCAGTCT
Source organism: Nyctibius grandis (assembly GCF_013368605.1). Classification (NCBI taxonomy): domain Eukaryota; kingdom Metazoa; phylum Chordata; class Aves; order Nyctibiiformes; family Nyctibiidae; genus Nyctibius; species Nyctibius grandis. Next base: position 6,056,992 of record NC_090687.1, read on the forward strand.
GGCAGCTCTGATGAACAAGGATTCCCCTGGAGCAGCCAGCTCTGGTCTGAGGGCTGTTACCTGCTCTGCCCGAAGGCATCATGCCCACCACAGAATCATGGAATCAGTCAGGTTGGAAGAGCCCTCTGGGATCATCGAGTCCAACCATTGCCCTGACACCACCATGTCAACTAGACCAGGGCACTAAGTGCCATGTCCAGTCTTTTCTTAAACCCCTCCAGAGATGGTGACTCCACCACCTCCCTGGGCAGCCCCTTCCAATGCCTAATGACCCTTGCTGAGAAGAAATGCTTCCTAATGTCCAACCTGAACCTCCACTGGCCAAGCTTGAGGCTGTGTCCTCTTGTCCTATCGCTAGTTGCCTGGGAGAAGAGGCCGACTCCCACTGCGCTACAACCTCCCTTCAGGTAGTTGTAGACTGCAATAAGGTCACCTCTGAGCCTCCTCTTCTCCAGGCTAAACACCCCCAGCTCCTTCATCCATTCCTCATAGGTCAGACCCTCCAGACCCTTCACCAGCTTGGTCGCTGTCAAGTGTGCTCTGCAAGGTCCCTTCCAGGCACCTTCTCATGGGGAACCATCATGCAGCTGACGGCGTGATAAAAACTTGCAGTTCAATTTACGGCGTGACCAGCTCCCCTGAGCAGGGAGAGATCTTTGCCTCATTTGCTGCTCCAGGCGATAGCTGCTGGAGTGAGGGGCCAAATTGAAAGGACAATCCCTTTGCATGGCCTCCTGCCACCTGCCACAGAGCAGGCGTCCAGTGAGGAGCAACTGGCTTTGTCTGGGCACTGTGTTTTTAGGCAGCTGAGGACTGGTGAGCTGAAACCCCTTCCGAGTGTACATTGCTTCTGGCATCTGATTTGCATATGAGTTTTTTTCTTAAAAGCTATTGAAATGCCTGGGGTAAAGGCCAGCACATGCTTGTAAAGCATCTTCACAGAGAAGCAAAGATGACTTTTATTAAACTTTGTCATTTCAGCCTAATTGTTGAAACCTTTAAACTAAACAAATTCCACAGACAGAAGTGGACCTGCTCTTGTAAGAATGACCTGCTCACCCTGTGTGGGAATGGCAGCATCTGACCCTAAACCAGCAAAAAATTAAAGCAAGGATGAAGAAGATAAGTAAAGCCAAATAATTCAAGGAGAGCAATTTAAACTCATATTGGCAATAATAATGTGCACTGGTCCACATCTGATCTTCAGCTATTTCTAAATTACACAGAGATAATCAAAAAGAAAGAGGATCTGCTACACATTCATGTGCAGAACAAGACTCTGCAATTAGTAAGCCAAGGTCTATGGTTGATCAATAGTGACCCTCCCTGGTAGCTCAGGGTGTTTTTACATGGGAAAGGTCATTTCTGCTATTCCAGCTGCACAGGCAAGAGGACTTCCCCTGGACGAGAAAGGCTTTACCGTGACAGCGCTGGCCATTTCTGGTGCAGGATTGTGCCCACGAGGATTTTTTCTGAAGTTCCCATCCCAGTGCACTGTGCTCAGCAGGACGTAGTCTTTAGGGATCCGGTCTTCTGTCGGCTGTTTCTCAGGAAGATCCCAGGATCGCAGCGTGGCTGAGGTTGGCAGGGGCCTCTGGAGGTCATCTTGTCCAGCCCTCTTGCCTCCACACAGAGTCACCTACAGCAGTCACGTTTTGAGTATCTCCAAGGACAGAGGCTCCACGACCTTTCTGAGCAACCTGTTCCAGTGTTTGACCACCCTCCCTGTAAAAAGTTCTTTTCATATTTTTAAATGGAATTTATTTTCTTTCAAGTTCTGCCCATCACCTCTCACCTGTTTACTGGACGCAACTGAGAAAAGCCGGGCTCCGTCTTGTTTACTCCTCCCATCAGATATTTATACATGTCAACAAGATCCCCCCCGAGCCTCCCTTTCCCCAGGCTGGACAGTCCCTGCTCTCTGAGCCTCTCCTCATATGCCTACATGCTCCAGTGCCTTCATCATTTTAGTGGCCCTGCACTGGACTTCCTCCAGTAAGTCCATGTCTTTTGCACTGGGGAGCCCAGAGCTGGACCCAGCACTCTAGATGTGTCTCACCAGTGCTGAGCAGAGGGCAGGATCACCTCCCTCGACCTGCTGGTAACACAGCTCCTAAAGCAGACCAGGGACCACCAGCCTTCTCTGCCATGAGGGTGCGCTGCTGGATCACCTTCAGCTTCTGCCCACCAGGATGCCCAGCTCCTGGTCTGCAAAGCTGCTTTCCAGCCCATTGGTCCCCAGCCTGTCCTGGTGGTTGGGGTTATTCCTCCCCAGGTGCTGGATTTCACATTTCTTTTTGTTGAAAAAGCATCATAAGATACCTCTCTGCCCAATTCTCCAGCCTGTCCAGATCCCTCCAAATGGCAGCACCTGCTCTATCACCCACCCCTCACATTTTTGTATCTCCTGTGAACTTGGTGTGGAAGGACTTCGCCTCATCATCCAGGACATGAACAAAGCTGTTAAATGATATTGGCCCCAGCACTGGGGTGCACCACTGGTCCCTGGCCACCAGCTAGACTTCTTGTCACTCATCTCAACCCCCTGGGCCGTGTTGTTCGGTCAGCTCTCAGTCCACCTCACTGTCCGTTTATCCACTCTTCACCAGTTTGTCTATGATTATTTCATGGGAGACAAACACCCAATTCTCTCCCCTTCTCCATTGAGTTAGCTGTTTCATCATAGAAGCTATCACGCTGGTCAGTCATGACTTTCCCTTTGTAAATCTATGATGTTGATTACGCCCAGTCATCTTCTTTGTGTCATTGGAAATGGCTTCCTGGACTATTTGCTCCATCAGATTCCCACAGATCACTGTGAAGCTGGCAGGCTTGCAGTTTCCACGACCTTCCTCCTTGCCCTTCTTGAAGATAGGAGTGATGTTTGCTTTCTTACAGTCCTCAGGAACCTCTTCCTATCACCACAGCCTTTCAAAGATAATCAACAGGGGTACTGCAATGACACCAGCCAGCTCCCTTTGCTCCCATGGATGAATCCCGTCAGGCCCCATGGACTTATATATGTATCCAATGTAACCAATAGTCAACATGCAAGGTCTACCTACTTCTCCTCCAGCCCTTGCCCCTCACTGACAGGATCGAGGAGAAAACCACCTGGGTCTCCATTGACTGTCAGCCCAGAGCCATGTAGAGGAGTGGGAGTCGGCCTCTTCTCCCAGACAACTAGCGATAGGGCAAGAGGACACAGCCTCAAGCTTGGCCAGGGGAGGTTCAGGTTGGACATTAGGAAGCATTTCTTCTCAGCAAGGGTCATTAGACACTGGAAGGGGCTGCCCAGGGAGGTGGTGGAGTCACCATCTCTGGAGGGGTTTAAGAAAAGCCTGGAGATGGCACTTAGTGCCATGGTCTAGTTGACATGGTGTTGTCAGGGCAACAGTTGGACTCGATGATCCCAGAGGGCTCTTCCAACCTCATTGATTCTGTGATAGCAAATATTCTGTGATTCTGTGATGTAGTCACCCTTGACACTTTCCAGGTCACCCTGGCAGTAACTTTGGAGCCAGTTGCATGTCTGGGCTGGAGCAGGGGGGTGAAGGACGAGATCTGAGCCGCCGACAAAGGTGAGCTAGGACAGGAGAGCTGCCAAGGGGCTGAGGAGCTCTCATGCACAGCAGCATGTCCAGGGGACTTTATAGCAGCCTGCTCAGTAGCACTAAACCTCCTGCACACTGCTGCGGTGATGGGCTGCTCTTCCAGAGGACCCCTTTTGCAATCCAAACAATTTCTACAGGTTCTTGAAACTTTTTCTTCTATTTAGAAGCACAGGTAAGAGGGCTTTCCGAAAGTTTCAGGAGTCTGGATGGGAGCTGTCAACCAGCAAATGCAGTTGTTCCAGCATCAAAATACATTACGGAGCTGATCCATAATTAAAAAAAACGCATAAAAATCAAGAGAGAGTTGAACTGAATCAACTGGATTTATGTTATTCAAAGGAGGTAAAAATGATTCGTCTTCACTTCCTCAGTTTCATTCACATTGTTCAGATTTTCTTCTTCTGTTAAGCCATTTATAATGCTGTATCGCAACTTTCTGATAGATTCATAGAATAAAAGAATTGTTGGGGTTGGAAGGGACCTTTGAAGGTCATCAAGTCCAGCCTCCCTGCAGTGAGCAGGGACATCACAGAATCACAGAATGGTTGGGGTTGGAAGGGACCTCTAGAGATCATCCAGTCCAACCCCCTGCCAAAGCAGGTTCCCCTAGAGCATGTTGTACAGGGTCGCATCCAGGTGGGTTTTGAATATCTCCAGAGAAGGAGACATCTTCAACTAGATGCTATTGCGCTTTCCCAGCAAACCAGAAATCCTCATCCCAGTTTGCTCCACCACGTGTTTCTCCAAGCTGGCAGAATCCCCACTGGCACAAGACCACATCGGCACTGATGGGGAGTTTGTGAGCACGAGTCCATGGGTCTGTCCCAGGTAAGCAGCAGTAATGCTAAACCTCGTTTATATCCTTGGACTGAGGCTGCTCTTTTGGCTTTATGGCAGTAACAATTGACTAGATTTGACAGGGCTCAGCTGTCAGCATCCACCACGGCAGCGTGGGATGGACACATAAATGTTTGCAGCAGAGATGGAGCTTTGCAGGGTAAATCAGCGTAGACCTGCCCAGCTGTAAAATCCAGAGTGCAATGTATTGCAACTGCAGGAAATGTGAGAAGGTGCTGCAGTATTTAAAGAGGGGAGAGCAGTTTTCTGTGTTAAAATTGAAAAAAAAATTAATAGAACAGAATCATAGAATGGTTTGGGTTGGATGGGACCTTAAAGATCATCCAGTTCCAACCCCCCTGCCACGGGCAGGGACACCTTCCACCAGACCAGGTTGCTCCAAGCCCCATCCAACCTGGCCTTGAACACTGCCAGGGAGGGGGCAGCCACAGCTTCTCTGGGCAACCTGGGCCAGGGTCTCACCACCCTCACAGGAAGAATTTCTTCCTCAGATCTCATCTCAATCTCCCCTCTTTCACTTTAAAACCGTTCCCCCTCATCCTGTCACTCCATGCCCTTGTAAAAAGCCTCTCTCCCTCTTTCCTTCAGGTAGAAATTATCGACAAACAACTGGGGAAAGCAAACTGCAAAGCACGGCACTGGTGACCAGTGAGTATGGTGCTGGTAAAACTGGCGGAGAGCAGCCCCACAGCCTCGCCAGCCAGTTTTGACGCTGGGTTTGACACCATCTCTGTTGCTGCGAGGTCTGGGCAGCCCGGGGAACTTCACTTCTCCCCCGTAAAACCCGTAATTTTGGTGTCAGACGAGGAGGACGGGCGCGGGATGCGCGCGGGGCCAACGCGTGGGCTGGCAGGTGGCCAAAGGGACGAGGCGGCGGTGGCGGTGTGGCCCCAACCACGGAGCTCGGATAGAGTTTGAAGCCGGAGCTTTCAAACCCACAGCGGGAAGCCTTGCTGCTACATGAGGGTAATAAACCGGCGTGAACGCGCACTGCCTCCGACACGGCCATGTGCACTGGCGAGCCCCCTGCTCCGCGTGCCGGTTCCGTCACATTAACTCATCCCGCGTAGCCATGGCAACGCGGGCAAAAAAACACGGCGATGCTGCTGGCGGGTCCGGATCCGGCACCTGCAGACCCCGGCGCCTGGCCCAGCCGTGCGTGCTGCCTGGGGAGCAAACCGCTAATAAGGGCCCTTAATTTTGTTCGTTGGGAACACCTCTGCTCGCAGGCTGATTTGAGAGGTCTTGAAGAAAATTCCCAGAATCAAGGGGGAAAAAAAAGGAAAAATAAGAGAGTGTCTTCAGCTGAATAAGCGAGACTTCAGGGAGCACCAGACTGCTTCGTTATTGCAAAGAGGGGGCACCGACGCGGTGTGGCTGACAGGTTTCCACCTTGTGAGCATCCAGCGCTCGCGTTTGTGACCAGCAAAACCCCCTCCCCAGGCAGGGACCCCCTTCCCCTGCCCGTGAGTATCAGCCGTGCGGCAGCACCCAACTGGGTTCGGCATCCCACACGGCCATGGCTCTCCAGCAGCACCCACAGAATCACAGAATCAATGAGGTTGGAAGAGCCCTCTGGGATCATCGAGTCCAACTGTTGCCCTGACACCACCATGGCAACTAGACCAGGGCACTAAGTGCCATGTCCAGGCTTTTCTTAAACCCCTCCAGAGATGGTGACTCCACCACCTCCCTGGGCAGCCCCTTCCAATGGCTAATGACCCTTTCTGAGAAGAAATGCTTCCTAACGTCCAACCCATCCCCTCCGAAGCCCAAGCGCGCCAGAGACTTCGTGGAGCTACAGACAAGGCTCTCCGGGGAGCCGGCGGCAGAGAAGGGAAAATGATCTGACAGGAGGCATGACTTAAAATTAAAAAGGCGACGCTGGTGGCAACAAGAGCGTGGGAAGGGGGGGAGGGAGCGAGAGAAAAGCATGAAATCCATCAAACCCGTATTTGTCTCATTAGAAGTATTTTTAATTTATAATGTCCTGGAATGTAGTTGTCACCCAGCTGTGCAGCCATCACCACGTTGCCTCTCACTTCTTTTTTTTTTTTTTTCCAGATCCTCTCTCCCACCTCACTGGGACTGCCATCAATTTCTTCCCATCAGCAGCAGTTACAGTAAATGGATTCATCTGTGGGCAATGGGAGCTGAGAGACAAAGGTGACAATATAATTAAGGTTTTTAATTCTATGCCTGAACAGTTAAGTCCAGAACTCATGATAATTAGCTGGCTGCAATGAAAGATCCTTAGTCGTTATTTTCCCTTTGTTTCATGTAATTGTTCACTTTGGCCAGCTACGTTTGTCCTTTAATCTAAATCCTTGCTCGACGATGCTCTGCCTTTCCGCCTGCTCCCTGGGACTGCAGGAAGTGTATTAGCAGTGTGGCCCTCCGCTGATGCTGATGCTCACAGAGAAGTAGGTTATCACAAAGTGTTAGAAATGCATCCTCACATTTATTTTTTCCTTTAAAAAAAAAATGGTCAGAAATGGTAATTGCCTGGTTAGCCTGCTAGCTGTTTGTATGCTTTTGCATTCCATAACCTACATGACATCTGTGGCTGAGCCACCGCACTGGGTGAACAGAGCAGCTTCATCAACGGCGATGTCACCAGAAGGCTGTCTCTCAAGGCAAACAGGCAAAAACCTCTCCAAGAACTTCTCTGTTAGGAAGAAGAAGAAGAAAATGCCAAAAGACTGTTTTTTAATACTGGGTAATGAAGATATCTCGAGGCCTGCCTCCTCACAGAATCACAGAATCAACGAGGTTGGAAGAGCCCTCTGGGATCATCGAGTCCAAACATTGCCCTGACACCACCATGGCAACTAGACCAGGGCACTAAGTGCCATGTCCAGACTTTTCTTAAACCCCTCCAGAGATGGTGACTCCACCACCTCCCTGGGCAGCCCCTTCCAATGGCTAATGACCCTTGCTGACAAGAAATGCTTCCTAATGTCCAGCCTGACCCTCCCCTGGCGAAGCTTGAGGTTGTGTCCTCTTGTCCTATCGCTAGTTGCCTGGGAGAAGAGGCCGACTCCCACTCCACTACAACCTCTCTTCAGGTAGTTGTAGACTGCACTCAGGTCACCTCTGAGCCTCCTCTTCTCCAGGCTAAACACCCCCAGCTCCCTCAGCCGTTCCCCGTAGGTCAGACCCTCCAGACCCTTCCCCAGCTTGGTCGCCCTCCTCTGGACTCGCTCCAACACCCCATCCTCCTCACTGGTGACACCACCAAGTCCTAGCGCTGCCAGCAGAAACTCTTCACGCCTGCCTTTGACCTTGCAGAACCAGACCACAAGGGCTGCCAGCACACACCGGATCAGCCTTCATCCAGGATAAATCAGCCCAGAGCATGGTCCTGCCACATGCACAGGGGTATTCTCCCACACCGTCATATTTAGTCTTGGCTTTTTGGTGTATGGGATCTGCACCTGTGGCACACGTTACCCTTTCCCCCCCATCTAGTCCCGAGCACGTGCCCTGCATTGAGACCTTCAGAGAAGGGTCCTGCAGGGTCTAGAGTTTTAGGTCTCTTGACTCAGTAAGAATTAGTCAAAATACGTCACCTTTTTTAGGGGTTTCAGAGTGACTTTTCTGTGATCCAAAGATGTAAAGGGCCGTAAATTCAGTGAGTGTAAGCAAGACAGTCTCCCATTGAACCTATTCATTCATAACTCAGAGAAATACGATCAAGTGAAAGCCGGCGTACGCTTGGCGCATAGGCAGGAGCACGAGGCAGGAATCAGCGAGCAACAAGCTAACACGAGCATTTGAAAAGTTCCAACGGGAACAAAGCAGCAGCAGCATTGCAGAAAGTGAATCACTCTCTGTAAGGCAAAAATGGTTACAAGAAGTACTGGGAGAATGTTATGCAACGCTAACTTTGACTTATCACATAACTTAGCACGTAACACCAGTAACACCCTGCAGAGAGACTATTTTGGCAAGTAATTTGCCCTCCCTGACCTGTCTGTAATCCGTGATGGCATTCTCATTGCTTCAGCGCTGAGTGGACTGGAAAAGAGACAGAAAAAGAATGTCTTTTGAAAAAAAAAAGAAAAAGGGAAAAGTCAGTCCGGCAAAGGAAAATCAAACACTGACACGCCACATAATGAGTAAGTACAAATGTTTCTGTCTACCTGCTCCCTTGTTATCTCTGTGTGTGGCGTTCCCCCACGACCGCCCGTGCGCCGGTTCCTTCGCTTTAGGATAAAATTTTAGCCAGGGACGTAAAGCCATGTCTCAGAGGAGTTTCTGCTTTGGTTACCTCCTCGTCCTAGGGTCTGTGCGAAGGTTTTCCCAAGCTCAGAAAGCGTGCACGTGGTGTTTTGCATGAGCTGGACAACATCTGGCAAGCAAGGGCAGAGGTGGCACTCCGGGGCTTGATTTGACACAGGGCTCAGTCATGCCAAAAACCAGTTCAGCCCCAGGCTGATGACAGAGAAAGTGAGCTGCCTAGGAATAATGGTGGTGTCTTCTGTGAGAAGTGTTTAAATCTGGAGAACCAGCCACTAATCACCACTGGCAGCATTGCCCATGCCGGTGACTGATCTGGCCCCGTCTGTAGCTTCGTCTGGTACCTGGGGACTGGCTTTGAAGGAGCAGGGGGAAACCTGAGGAACTCCAGCTTTCCACACCAAAACAACCTTTAAAATCTGTATGTGTCAGTCTCAACATGCCAAAAATGTAGTTTTAGTCCTCAGCTCCCTTTTCCCCACTCCCCAGAAGCATTTTTAGGGAAGCAAGCAGCATCTCCTGGGGAAGTGTGCACTCTTGTTAAGAGGAATTTGTTTTGATTCGGAGGCTCAGCTCGGCTCTTGTTACAGATCTCACTTCAAACCAACACAACTTATTCCCCTAAGCCAGGATGGCATGTCTGCCCAGGGAGTTTGAGCCCTTGGACTTACTGTGCTACATTGCTCCGTCCAGCGTTTTCCTTCCCATTAAGATTTTACAGGGGAACCTCACAAGCTGTCCCTGCAGAGCCACGGGGCAGCAGAGGCAACCTCCCCGTTGATGCCACCAACAGCTGTCCCTAGGCGGTGGCTGGGGAAGGACGTGGGAGGCACACGCCACACCGTTGGCTGCAGATTTCATCACGTGTAACGTCACTGTGGCAGCTGACTTGGGTACCTGTGTCTGTACCTGTGCATGGTGAGCAAACCCACTGCTGGCTGCACTTCCCACAGCAACTGATGTCTCTGACCACCCCACCTCGGGGCATTTCACTCAGGGCTCCATGGGGACAAAGTTTTGTTGAGGTGCAGGACAGTGAGCTGAAGACTTTGATCAACCAAGCAAAGGGCGACCTGAGAAGAACTGCGGAAGACTGGTGACGGGTCTGGAGGGTCTGAGCTACGACGAACGGCTGAGGGAGCTGGGGGTGTTTAGCCTGGAAGAGAGAAGGCTCAGAGGTGACCTTAGTGCAGTCTACAACTACCTGAAGGGAGGTTGTAGTGGAGTGGGAGTCGCCTCTTCTCCCAGGCAACTAGTGATAGGACAAGAGGACACAGCCTCAAGCTTGGCCAGAGGAGGTTCAGGTTGGACATTAGGAAGCATTTCTTGTCAGCAAGGGTCATTAGCCATTGGAAGGGGCTGCCCAGGGAGGTGGTGGAGTCACCATCTCTGGAGGGGTTTAAGAGAAGACTGGACATGGCACTCAGTGCCCTGGTCTAGTTACCATGGTGGTGTCAGGGCAATGGTTGGACTCGATGATCCCAGAGGGCTCTTCCCACCTGATTGATTCTGTGATTCTGTGATTCTGTGCTGGGCATCCCTCTGCACCGACTGCTGTCTGCCGGTCCTTGCGGGGCTGGAAGATGTTCCCAGACCAGCATTTGGAAACCCCGATGTTCAACAGACGTGGGTGCTTGCACACCCCCTCCTCAAAGTTTCCATCCTGAACGCTTACTTACACCTTCGCTCTTTCCCATCTCCTGCGCACGTTCTCTAAACCTGCGGCAGGAGCTCATGTACGTGTTCCTGTGCCCTTGAATCCATTAACTGTGGCAAAGTGATTAATTTTTTTAGCCTCTTTATGGCATCTCTGTTAACTTACTGCACATTCATACTTCCAGTCGTATAAATGATAGTCTTAAAATAAGGAGGACATGTGTTATTGAACTATTTATAATCGGAGCTGTCTGGAGCAGAAAAAGATCCAAACGGGCATAAGAAAGCAACAAAAGTTAATGATTCAGAGATAAAATACTATATTTTAATCTACAAGGTGTGTGACAAATCCAAGAAATTAGAAGCTAAATGGGTACATGACCAAGGCGAGAGCCTCAGGACACGTCTTCAGCTGCTGTAAAATTAGCACTGTCTCGGCGGGAGCATTGCTGCAGCTAAAACACTCACAGAAAACACAGAGGCTCGTCGTGCCCACCACAGGGGATGGACCCATGCCCCAGGGGCTCGGCCTTGGGCAGGGGCTTTTCTCTCAGGCTGCCAGGTTAACCTGTGCGGGTTTTCTTCCCCCGTTCTATCTCCACCCATCTACACTGAACTGTCAGTCTTGACGGCAATGAAAATCTTACATCCAAAAGGATTATCCTCTGTGCACGTGTCCACTGGCACAGCTGGAGCGAGGCCAGAGAAGGGCAGCGAAGGTAGTGAAGGGTCTGGAGCACAAGTGTGATGGGGAGCGGCTGAGGGACCTGGGGGTGTTTAGCCTGGAGAAAAGGAGGCTGAGGGGAGACCTTCTCACTCCCTACAACTGCCTGAAAGGAGGGTGTAGCGAGGTGGAGTCGATCTCTTCTCATAGGTAACAAGCGATAGGACAAGAGGAAACAGCCTCAAGTTGCCCCAGGGGAAGTTTAGATTGGAGATCAGGAACAATTTCTTCACCAAAAGGGTTGTCAAGCATTGGAACAGGCTGCCCAGGGCAGTGGTGGAGTCCCCATCCCTGGAGGTATTTAAGAGATGTGTAGATGTGGTGCTCAGGGACATGGGTTAGTGGTGGGCTTGGCAGTGCTGGGTTAGCGGTTGGACTTGATGATCTTAAAGGCCCTTTCCAGCCAAAACAATTCTATGATTCATCTTTCTCCCACCTGCTGTTACTGAACACTCATACTATGGACAAGGACACAGACCTAGTGGGTTGGTTCCTGGAGGTCTCCTGGAAACCCCCGCATCCTCTCCTGACCCATAACAACATCTGCTGCTCTCCACATGTTACCCAGACCAGGACAGAATCACAGAATCAGAATCAATCAGGTTGGAAGAGCCCTCTGGGACCATTGAGTCCAACCGTTGCCCTGACACCACCATGGCAACTAGACCATGCCATTAAGTGCCATGTCCAGGCTTTTCTGAAACACCTCCATGGATGGTGACTCCACCACCTCCCTGGGCAGCCCCTTCCAATGGCTAATGACCCTTGCTGAGAAGAAATGCTTCCTAATGTCCAACCTGAACCTCCCCTGGTGAAGCTTGAGGCTGTGTCCTCTTGTCCTATCGCTGGTTGCCTGGGAGACCCACGCCGGCACAGTGGGACACTTCTGCATGGAGATGCCAGGACCAGAGGCCATACGTGACATCCTCCCCTCCTGCTGCCACCCCATCCCCTCCCCACATCCTGAGTGTGGGAACCATCCGCATCCAGGGCACTGTCTTGCACCCTGTGGTTCATTCAGCCTCATTCAGGTTATTTCCCTTTAGAAATGAGGGGAAAATGTGAGTGAGGACCCAAAACATTTGGTTTAGGAGCCTGAGCAGCTCTAAAATGTTACACTAAGAGCAAGGTTTTTTTCAGTAGTGAATTTCTAACGGAATTAAGAACATCGATTCCACTGAAATGAAATTAAATTAAATGAAATGAAATTAATAGAATAGAATAGAATAGAATGGAATGGAATGGAATGGAATGGAATGGAATGGAATGGAATGGAATGGAATGGAATAGGACAGAACAGTTCTGCTGGAAGGGACCTAAAACGATCATCTAGTCCAACTGCCTGACCCGTTCAGGGCAGAAGCTTCTCCCTCCCCAGCATTTTCCCTTTCACTCTCCATTATATCCGCACACAGAAAGCTGAAGTGAAATTTTCAGTTTGATTCAGAAGTGTTTTGTACATGTGTCAAATGGAAACCACCGCTTGTTGCTGGCGTTTGGTCTGCAGATTTCAGCCCTTCTGAGGCAGAGCTGTGGGATGGTGCCCTTGGACACAGCCGTGAGCCTACGTGGGTAGGCATGTCTCTAACATTGCCTGTGCACATCCGAGCTTTAGTGCATAAAAACGACCAGCCATGCACCTTGCTGCAAATAAGCGTACCTTAGTGAAGTTATTTTCCATTTATTTTAATTACACAGACCACTGCCATGTGGTCAGCAGCCTCGGAGCTCATTGGGATGACAATACTGCAAGAGCTCGGGAGTTTTCCCACGTACAAGTTATGAAATCCAATAGATTTTATGAACTCTGTGTGCAAGTGCTGGCTCATGCATGGTGCATCAGGCAGTGACTAAGAAGATGGGGTCACAAACCCCAGAAATTGATCTGAAAACAGCCATGGAGCAGACAGACGTGGAGAAGAATGGGGGGGGGCAGCCATGTGGAAGGTGTTTTACGCACACAAACATTGATAGGACGAGAGGAAATGGCCTCAGCTTCGCCGGGGAGGTTCAGGCTGGATCTTAGGAAGAATTTCTTCACTGAAAGAGTCATTAGGCATTGGAAGGGGCTGCCCAGGGAGGTGGTGGAGTCACCATCTCTGGAGGTGTTCAAAAAATGTCTAGATGTGGCACTCAGGACATAGTTTAACGGGCATGGTGGCATTGGGTCGATGGTTGGACTTGATGATCTTTTAGTTCTTTCCCAACTTTAACAATTCTATGATTCTATGATCTGCCCCCACCCTCTGCCTTCTCTGTTGAATGTAAGAGCAAAACATTGCCAATGGATGCTCTCTTGCATCCCACAGCCTGATATCCTGATTGTCAAGCATCCTGCATTGGAAAAAAAAAAAACAAGAAGAAAGAAAATTTGGCAACTGTTTATCTACATTTGATATATACAGTACTGTAGAGGGAATAACTTTGTCTTGTGTAGAATAACGTAAATGGAAGAAAAGGCAAGGTACTTTTTCTTTCCTGGTGGTTTTTGTTTTTTTTTTCTAGGCCTTTCACAATGAAAAGCAGCTAAAAATAACCAAGACTTGCCATTTATTTCCATTTACTAAGGGTGTTTTGAGCCTCACAGATGTAACGTTGAGGAATTTTCAAGCTCCTGGCCGCAGCGGGTCAGACTATGGGATCAGCAGGACAAAAGGCACCCGGGGCAAGAGGCAGCACAGCCTGATCTTGGAGTTACTGCTCAAACGTTAGTTTGTTACCACAGAGTGTCTGGCACTGAGTCACAGTCTTCTCACCAGCCAGACTGGGTTTGGAACGATCCACAGGTCTTCTCACCCAAATAAATAACAACATTTGCAGTAAAATTTCTTCTCAGCAAGGGTCATTAGCCATTGGAAGGGGCTGCCCAGGGAGGTGGTGGAGTCACCATCTCTGGAGGTGTTGAAGAAAAGACTGGACATGGCACTTAGTGCCCTGGTCTAGTTGCCATGGTGGTGTCAGGGCAATGTTTGGACTCGATGATCCCAGAGGGCTCTTCCAACTGGATTGATTCTGTGATTCTGTGAAATAGAGGGATCTTTGCTCAGGGAAGAACAGATCTCTCTAGCTGCCAAGACTTCTTTTCCATCATTTTAAATTACTTGGTATTTATATAATCTAATCTGCTTAATCAGACACACATTTCATTCTTTCTGAGTCATTACCAAGCGCATTATGAATGTGCCAGACTTTTGAACAGCCTGAATGTTTCTGGTGTGTCATCCATACCGGGGTGCTGGAAGGTTCTCCTGAGCCTGACACGGATTCAGTCTTTGCCTCTGCAAAGTGAAAACAAAAGCTAAAATCTCACAGTAATATTTTTGCAGCAATTCAGCCTGTGATTCTGCATTCATTAACTTTTTATCTTAAACAACAAAGGACATTGGGCTTTATGGCCCTTTCATGTGGTGGTTGAGGCAAAAGCCACAGCAGCTTAACAGCCTGGAAGACTCTTCATTGTCTTGCTGCATTCAGCCCTTCTCAGGCTGCTTCCCCTTAGCTCTCCAAAGGTGAATCCAAGAAAAGAATTAAAAATGTAATTTATTTATACACCTTCTGCACAGATATTACAGATCCCACAATTGCTGTCTTCTAATTTATGCAGGCAGTGTCCTTCGCGAGCCGAGTGAGGGGGGATCTTATCAACACTTACAAACACCTTAGGGTGGGTGTCGAGGGGAGGGGGCCAGACCCTTCTCAGTGGTGCCCAGCGACAGGACAAGGGGCAACGGGCACAAGCTGAGACACGGGAAGTTCAGGCACCTCCCATGACTCTCCGGGACAACGTGACAACAGCAGAGCTGCGATTTTAATAGACTCCAAGTAGTTTTCTCAGTGTGAAGCCTTAAAAACTCCCCAAGGAGAGACCATCAAGCAGAACGGTCCCCGGCGGCGGATTTATTAGCAGGCAGGACGGGGAGGCTGATGAGCCCCCGGGCCGAGCAGACGCGCTGTCAGACGGGACCCGCAATCCCATCAGTTACCTGTCGGAGGGGACCGGTCTGTGGCACCCCCGGGGAGCACCGCGCCACGGCCCCCTGCGACAGCGATGCCCCACGTGGGGGCCAGGGCTCCGGGGGGTCCCCGTCCTGCAGAGGAGGGGGCACGGTTAAAGCCACGCTCAGAGCCTTCTTCCACTGAAAGGCACCAATCCCGTGTGCGGGTCAGAGCCCGCTTGTGCTCACTGGGGAGACCTTGTAAAGACACAACTAAACCTCTCTGAGGCATTTGGGTGGATTTCATGGGCCTCTTCACCTGGGCAATGAGCTGGCGGGGCTCATGAATACATCCCAAATAGTGGAGTGTTGACCGCAGGATGCTGATCCCAGGGTGCTGACCCCACGGTGCTGACCCCAGGGTGCTGACTGCAGGGTGCTGACCCCAGGGTGCTGACAGCAGGGTGCTGATCCCAGGGTGTTGACCCCATGGTGCTGACCCCATGGTGCTGACCCCAGGGTGCTGACCCCAGGGTGCTGACAGCAGGGTGCTGACCCCACGATGCTGACCCCATGGTGCTGACAGCAGGGTGCTGACCGCAGGGTGATGACCCCATGGTGCTGACCCCAGGGTGCTGACAACAGGGTGCTGACCCCAGGGTGTTTACCAAAGAGTGCTGACCCCAGGGTGCTGACCCGAGGGTGCTGACCCCAGGGTGCTGACCCCAGGGTGCTGACCGCAGGTTGCTGACCCCAGGATGCTGATCCCAGAGTGCTGATCCCAGGGTGTTGACCCCACGGTGCTGACCCCAGGATGCTGACCCCATGGTGCCGACCCCAGTGTGCCGACCCCAGGGTACTGACGCCAGGGAAGGGCTCGGAGGGGAAGGGGGTCTCCTGGGCATGTGTGATCCTGTGCTGTGCGCTGGAAGCAGGCCGGGGTACCCGGCGTGGGACTGCGGCTCCCAGCCCTTAGCACCGAGGTGACGCTGCAGCTCAGCGCTCCACTCCGAGAGCTAAGCACGTGGTGCTGAGATGTGTATCTGGAAAGAAATAAGCACGGGTGTTTTTTCCCTTGCTGTAATGCTGATCAGGAACAGACCTTAACCCCTTTTCTTTCCTCACCTAGACTGAAACTCAAAAGGCTCCGCAGCGCCTAGACCCGACTGTGTGCTCTGTTCGTCCGCGGTGACAAATCCTGGTCCAGCCGCAGCTCTGTGGTGGGCCTGAGCCTGATGGGGAAGGGTGGCCTGGGGTCTGGCCGCCCCGCGGAGCCCCTGCCTGGTGGTCCGGCACGGACCCTCCGTGCCGGGCAGCTGCTGGCCTCCAGGGAGCTACCTACCGCCTGCAGGTCTGGCACTTTTATCATGCACACTAAGAGGAGACATAATCAATTCCCCAGTTGGCACTTTGCACTGAATACCCACTTTTTCAGTCTGATAGCAGGACTAAATTAGTTATTTAGCAATGAGACCCTAATTTAAAGTGAGCAACTGCCCTGACAAGGATCATTGTTCAAGGCCGTCCCCCCTTTGCTTTCAGATGAGAGGCCCACCAATCCCTGGAAGGTGATAAATAGACAATTAGAAAATAGATATATTTTGTTAGTTCTACAAAGCTCCCTGGTGCTGTCAGGCTCACAATAAAGGGGGCTCCGGTAAATTGGTGGGCAATGAAAGCCAGCTGTACGGTCATCAGTCCTACAGACACAAAGCCATATGTGGCCATTTACAGGACATCCCTGAGAATGGATGGAGCCAATAAGACCAGAGGGAACTAAAAATACTTGACAAAGTTGGCTGCTCTTCATTTAACAAGAATAAAATATCTAATGGAGTGTAATGGAAGCCATCAATCACCCCTGTGTAAAGCACAGCTTTAATACCCTTACTTTTAACTATTAATGCAAGTTTTTATTCATCAGTAATAAGTCAGAAATCAGAGTATCTCCCGCGTGCAGCACAGCGACGTCGTGTGAGGGCTGACAAACAGCAGCACCACGGCAAAGCAGATCCAGACCTGAACGCTGGGGCGGGGGGGAGGACACAAAGGAAGAGGATCCAAGGCGAAAGCAACCACCTCTTCAAGGATAACGAGAGATCTGCGGGCCCTGCCTGGGAAATGCTCCATTTAGGCTTGGGAGCAAGATGCCGTTCCTTCTTTTTCACTTACAGGGACACCTCGGGGGTGCTCGCGGTGCCACTGTTTAGTAATCACAGCCCTGCTAAGAAGCTGCTTCCTAATGTGAGCAACCGGCCAACCAAACGCCAAATTTCATCAAAATAAAACAAAAAAACCCCCGTGTTACCGCTGCTATAAAAGAGGATGATTGCTCTGTCTCTTGTTTGTGTGCAACGAGAGGCAGGCAGACAAAGCTGCTGCAACGTGTGGGAACTGGTGTTTGTCAACCACGGAGCCACGGCCCCCTCACGAGATGGAAGCACGCATCAGCAAGTCAGGAATCTCCGGCCATCCGCATGAGTGTCTGGGCTCCCACCCCCACGAAGTCGGGGTCTTTGCCTGCATTTAAAGACGGCATATGCTGCAGGGTGGCTGTCTGCTCTCTGCTGCCTATTTTTAGCTGCTTCCACAGGACAAGAACCATAATTTATTCCACAGAACACCAAATGTCACATCCTATGAGTACTTTGTTGTACAAAACGCAATAGTAGCTGGAGAAAAGTGACCTTCCATAATGGAAGTGTCCTATAGAACTAATAGAAAATGATAACCAATAGGTTTTACCAGGTAATTATATCCCTCTTCTAGAACAGTTTTAAAAGCCAAGGACACCTCTATAGCATCGTGCAGCTCAGGCTTGTTTGGTGGGGGCTTTTTTTCACTCTTTCAATTCCGTTACAACCAAAGTCGTTTAATCTCTGAACATGTCTAAGAAAATTCCTGTTGGTGTTGTCAGGGATTCAGAGGCGAGGCTTAACCCTTTGACTCTGATCCACCAGCCCATCCTTTCTGCACTTACCACCAGCTTACAAGATCTATGCAGTCTTCCAAATCTAGCTTAACTGGTCTTCCAAATCTGGCTTAACTCATCTTAATCTATTACGTTATATTTTCATGGGAATTGCTGACTGGGTAACAAGTAAAGACTTCTTTATATATGGCTACAGCCACACGTGAATGCAGACTTTATATCTCCTCTACTGCTGTAGGGTGCCACCCTGAACCGAACCTTCTTTTGTGAGGTCTTCTTGGTCTGTTCAGTCCCACTACATCTCACTGAACATGCCTTCGTGTTGCAGCAGAATGAGCACAGAGAAATGAACGCACTCACGGCATCGTGACAGAAACGGGCACTCTTGCTTTGATAAGAAAGAAACAAATTCCCCCCCAGACCTCGCTGAAAATGTTTGAACATTAGACATTGGAAGGGGCTGCCCGGGGAGGTGGTGGAGTCACCATCTCTGGAGGGGTTTAAGAAAAGCCTGGACATGGCACTTAGTGCCCTGGTCTAGTTGCCATGGTGGTGTCAGGGCAATGGTTGGACTCGATGATCCCAGAGGGCTCTTCCAGCCTGGTTGATTCTGTGATTCTGTGATTCTGTGAACAGCTTCCAAGTAAGGGCCAGAATAACACAACACAACACGTGTATCAGTCCCATTTCTTCCAGCACAACTGCGTGCGTGTCCGGGAACGCAGGACATGGAGCAGCCTCTGGTTTATGTCCCGGATTTTCAGGTTTCTCATGATACTTTGTTTTGGGGGAAAAAAACATTGTTTTGATAAAGCTACCAAGTATTGTACACACATGCTTTCTGTCAGCAGTCTCGGTTACCCACAAGCTGCCCCATTCCTGTCTGAGTCAAGGTTTTTGCACTGCCTTAGAAATCCCAGTCGTGTTATTGCCTCTCTTGTAGAAGGTAAAAGTTTCCCTGAATTGCTCTTTCCATGAAAATCCAGGGCAGGATCTCAGAACGCTGGAGGTAGGAAGGGACCCCCGGAGATCGCCCAGTCCAACCGCCTGCTCAAGCAGGGTCACCTAGAGCTGGTGACCAGGACCATGGCCAGTTAGGTTTTGGACATCTCCAAGGATGGAGACTCCACAACCTCCCCGGGCCGTGGGTCAGTCACCCTTGCAGTGAAAAACTGTTTGCTGATGTTCAGGAGGGACCTCCTGTGGTTCTGTGTGTGCCCACTGCCTCTGATCATGTTACTGGGCACCACTGAAAGGAGCCTGGCTTCCTCATCGTCCTTCCTGCCATCACTTATTTATACGCATGGATAAGATCCCCCTGAGACTTCTCTTCTCCAAGCTGAACAGTCCTAGCTCTCTCAGCCTGTCCTCGTAGGAGAGATGCTCCAGCCCCTTCATCGTCTTTGTGGTTCTGGGATGCCCAGTCCTGGACACAACACTCCAGATGGGTCTCACCAGTGCTGACTAGAGAGGAAGGCTCTCCTCCCTCAACCTTCTGGAGACACTCTGCCCAGGATGCCATTGGCCTTCTTTGCTAGCTCATGGTCAACTCGGTGTCCACCAGGACCCTCAGGGCTATTTCTGCCATCTGCTTTCCAGCTGGGTGGTCCCCAGCGTATACTGGTGCCTGGGGTTGTTCCTCCCTGGGGGCAGTGCTTGGCATTTCCCTTTGTTGAACTTCATGAGGTTCCTCTCCACCCATTTGTCTGGCTTGTTGATATCTAGAGAGTCAAAACAAATCTCTAGAGGAGGACTTAACAACTGGAACTTGTGTTTGTAGCAGTCAGCTACACAGAGTTGGTCTTACCTGAGGTGCAACACTGTAAGGATGGGATGAGAAGTGTCAGTTTGCACACTCGGAAAAACTCACGCTGGGTATGGTCAATCAATCAATCAATCAGGTTGGAAGAGCCCTCTGGGACCATCGAGTCCAACCATTGCCCTGACACCACCATGGCAACTAGACCAGGGCACTAAGGGCCATGTCCAGGCTTTTCTTAAACACCTCCAGAGATGGTGACTCCACCACCTCCCTGGGCAGCCCCTTCCAATGGCTAATGACCCTTGCTGAGAAGAAATGCTTCCTAATGTCCAACTTGAACCTCCCCTGGCCAAGCTTGAGGCTGTGTCCTCTTGTCCTAGCGCTGGTTGCCTGGGAGAAGAGGCCGACTCCCACTGCGCTACAACCTCCCTTCAGGTAGTTGTAGACTGCACTAAGGTCACCTCTGAGGCTCCTCTTCTCCAGGCTGAACACCCCCAGCTCCCTCAGCCATTCCTTGTAGGTCAGACCCTCCAGACCCTTCCCCAGCTTGGTCGCCCTCCTCTGGACTCGCTCCAACACCTCAACATCTTTCTTGAAATCCATCGTAACGTCAAATGTGACAATGTCCTGGCTGGGTCCTTTCAGCAGAGGGCTCAACCCTGAGGTCAGAGGAGCTGCATCCAGAGCGATATCCAGATCGCTCGTTGCAGAAAATGCACCATACTGCTTGGCATCCTTTGGGGAAAGGCTTGGCTCACTGCTGTTAGATGGAGTTCTAGTAATTATTTACAAGGCATACCCTTAAAGATACACTCTATGATTAAATTAACGTGTATTAACACACGAAAAATCACCAAAGAGGATGTATTTGCATGGGATTTTTTAAAATTTTGTTTACATTTGATAGGACATAACGAGACCATCTTGGTGCTAATTGTC